>NC_142925.1:19598461-19913653 GCF_054131065.1 Drosophila arizonae | reverse complement strand
GTTCCATGATAAATGCAATACATATTGTTAACCTTGGATACCTTAAGGAGGCTTAGGAGACTGCAGCTAATTGAATTCGTATAAATTGAATTTGCGTACTACCGATCAATTATTTCCGGTTAACAGACCTAAGAACTGTTCAACAGATGTAAATAATGATCGACTAGCTGTTACTCTGGACCTCTATAACTTGAATTTTTTTAATATTTTCAAATAAGCCCAACAAGAATCCAAAAAATTACTAAAGAAAAGAACGCGAAATCATATGAGACGGACATTAATCTCTACATGTTTTATTTTTACTGTATTTTAATAAAACTGGACTGTACCAGAGTCTCGACTAAATCGAAAAAAAATTCGTCTGGATAATTTGAATTTCTGTGTAAGAAACTAACGGAAAACTAAGCGCAGCTAATATCCCAAAATCAATTGATGAGACAATTTCTTAAAATCTCTAAAAGCAATCTCTTAAAAGCAACTAGAATCGGAAAGTTCTCTCGGTATAAATAAGATAAATATGTATATGCACATATGTGCATATGAGAGCGAGCAGCCGATCTCGGCTTATTAGTTCCGTTGAAATCTGAATTGGAAACAATATTTGAAAACCTTTCGATGAGCTGATCTCAGTCGCACTTTAGCAAACGACGCAAACAGAAGCTCGTGAGCAGCGAAGTCGTGAATATGGAAGCTAAAGACGGCCTCTTATCGCTGGGCTGGCTGCTGATAGCCCTGCTAAATGCGCAGCTATTGCAGGCCTATGCGGGTCATCGTCATAGCTACCTACAACCTGGTTTTACTGGAAGTCCTCTTCAGCCACGCCCCCAACCTAGTGGCCAAGAACCACCAGAGCCAAACTACCTACTTTCTGGCTTTACCGGAAATCCTCCGCAGCCACGCCTCCAACCAAGTGGCCAAGATCCACCGGAGAATGAAGGCAATGAAGCTCAAGGATCTAAAGACCCCAAGGGCAAAGCCGTAATTATTCAACCGGAATCGATTGAGGAACGCAACCTACTTGACACGAATCCCATATGCACCGAAGGAACCGAACTATGGGGCGGACGCTGTCGCCAGAATGCTTGAAGCATAGCCTAGTTAGCCAAACAAACTATGACTTTTTTTCTGATTGGATATAAATATGTATGTATATTAAATTTTCCATAAAACCCAACCCACATTGGCTATAGTTAATGTATTTGATATCAGATATAATTTGAATAAATGATCATTCAAAGAATCAAATTTACCAAAATATAATTTCTATCATAATAAAACAATATCTCCAGATTCGATTTGTATTAATTTCTGTTATCAGTTAATTATGAAATACTAGAAACTAAAGCGTGATGAAATTTTTTCACTCAGCTAAATCAACTCTGACTGTAAAGTTTTCTTTTAATCGAATTTTATTATTTGTTAATATTGATTATTACAAATTTTTTTATTTAAATCTTCAATTATAATTATAATTTATTACTTTATGTTTGATTCAGTAGATGTGTATATGGGCACCGTTTGTTTACTCATCGCGAAGAGTTAATAAAAAGCGAAAATTATTACCCCAATATACAAAATAGGAATATATCTAAGAATTAAAAGCACTCGAATTTTTTGTCTAGGCTACAAACGGGCTTTTTCCATCTACATATACATACAATTATGTATATATTTATGATTCATCATCATCAAAACCAAATGGAGAAAAAATGATCAAAATAATAATGTCAATAAGAAGTAGAAGTAGGCTAGGCTAAATGATTTTGAGTTATAGTGGAGTCTGGGCATATACGAACAGGCGGCACTGTAGAGTTTTCTCAGCTCGGCTTTTAACAACTCGAGCAGTTGGAAAGGAGCTTTTACTTTCTAGTTTGGAACTGTAAAGCGTACTAGCTTCTAAAATGTACTTTGCTGTTGCTTTTTTTTGTTTGTTTGTATATTGAGTTCTTATCGCTAGTACCTGTACTACGAAAATCTGCTCGGACGCTCTTTGATCCACTCCATGCGCGTCGCGATTCAGTCTCTCAAGTTCAGTGAAAGCAGCCAAACGCGTTTTTTCTGCGATCATCTTACAGCGACAGACATAGCAGATAAACAAGTAAACAATGCAGTTGAAAGCCGTACACATGCTGATCTTGGGCATTGTTTCTTGGAATATCTTTATCGTCCAGACGCGCGTGGTCGACGATCGCCTCGTGTTCCCCAATGACGACTTCTTCGACTACAACCCCACCGTGGG
Source organism: Drosophila arizonae (assembly GCF_054131065.1). Taxonomy (NCBI): domain Eukaryota; kingdom Metazoa; phylum Arthropoda; class Insecta; order Diptera; family Drosophilidae; genus Drosophila; species Drosophila arizonae. Next base: position 19,911,414 of record NC_142925.1, on the reverse strand, counting down.
TGATAACAGGACTGCAGCATACAATATTGCTATAGCTGACAATAGTACTATAGTTGATGACGGCACCACTGTGGACGTGCTGCATCCGGTGGGCAGCAATGTAACTACAACGGAGCTGCCCACGGTGGACCACCGCTTAGTGTTGGGCAGCGTGGCCAAGTGCCCGCCGGGTCAAAAACTGCATGCGGGTCAATGTCGCTTTGGGGCTGAGCTAACTCTTTAAATAAAAACATATTTAGTCGTACAATTATTACGTTTGTGTGACAAATTAATTGCCTTGCATATGTTATCTGCTCATTGAGTTAGGGAATTGCAAAGTAAGAGGCACAGCGGCTCTTGATTGAACTCACTCGTGAAATAGTCTCCCAAACGAAAAGTAAATAAATTTGTATTTAACTCTCTTCCTCGCATATAGTGAAATAATATAAATAATTTTGTAAATTCAGTTATTAAAATTTTTTTATGTGTTAATGTTACAATAAGAGCTAACCAAAATTACTATAATATATAGGAGCCATAAATTGTTTACTCCCTCTAGCTTGTGTACAAGTACGAGTATAGAAAATATTGGTTTCCTGCAATGTCCGTCTTGCTATATATCTTCTACACCTTTATTGCTAGTCTCCAAATTTTTAATGTATGCTTACATGCAATTTATACAATTTCGGTTTTTGTTAAAATTTACCCCCCACCCTTAAATTCACCCCCTCACCCTCACTTTTGTAAAAAGCGTATTTCAATACTAGAGACTTGTGCTTTGGCAATTACATGCATATCCATGTTATAATCATAATCTGAAAGTTTCATGAAGATCGTACGTCCACAAAAAAAGTTATTAATCAATTAAATTCTCATAGTAAGCGCTCACTGCAGACCATGGGAGTTAATGCTTGTGTGTGTATATGTATGTAAATGTGTGTGTGTGTGTGTGTATGTGTGTATGTATGCCTGCGTGTTTCTTGTGTAAGCTGATAGACGCGAAAAATTATTGAAATAGCTATTACTCCAAGGGTTCAGGGGATCTCGTAGTCGAGTAGTCTCGACTAGAGCTTTCTTACTTGTTTTTATATATGTATGCAGGTCTTTATTCTTCGCAACTCAATAACTAAAGTATGAAAGTATTTTTGTGTTATTGTTATCAGTAAAAAAAACTTTTTAAAATACAGTTTTTGTTTCTTCTTAGAAATTTTATTTTAATAAACATTTTGAAGTTAATTAGTCAACTACTCATCGAAGATTTACAATTCAATTTATTTCCAGGCAGTGTAAGTAATGCTCTCTACTAAAAACAAAAACAAAAATAAACAATGTAATATTTCATTATTAATCGTGATTCATTATTATATGTATATATTTTGCAATTGCACCCGAGATTTCGTTAGGCATGACACAGCTACAGACAGCTGAGACGCGAGACATTGATTCGCTGGAATAACATTAATATCAAAACTAAAATAAACAATTGATTTATGCTGAGGTAAATTTTAATAAATATACGTACACCTCTAAACGGAACTCATCCAGAGCTTTTCTCTCTATCAAATGCGTCATTCAATTAACCTTTTACCAAGAACAGTGTGTGCACTATGTACTGTGACTATGACTATGACATCACAGTCGGCGATTCCACAATAAATAGAGCTAGTAGCTATAGTGAAGAAGAGCGAATACTCTTAAAGCCAGCAGGTAGATGTACGGCTAATATTATATTTAATTTGTTAAACATTTTTTAATTTCTTTAAATATGATTTTTAAGTTCTTAAAAGAGTTGCGCAACATACCTCTTATTATAGTCTGAACCCATTGAAAATAGCAAAGTTTGATGAAGATTACAAGAATAACTATTCAGCAAATTAATTCCTATAGCATTCCATAAATGGGACTGTCAACTCTACGCAAGGCGTAGGGCATCGCCTAGTCAATCAGTCTCCACTAAAGCACTTTTACCTGCTATATTCAATGTTTCAGTAAGTACCTTCCCTTCCGCTACTCGCTGACGATCCCATGTCGGGGAATACTTGTGCGCGTGCTGCGTAATTTATAGATAGTACAGTAGTTAGTCCCAGCGGTACGATGGCGACAGAAATTGGTTTGAGTAATGCGAGAACAGGGCAATCGCTTGGCTGTTGTCTGTATAAAAGGGGTTACGCACTACGTTCAAGCGTTTAGTTCGAGTCAAGTCGCGCTGGCCTATTGTTGTCGATATTTGCCCAATATGAAGATAATATCCGGTGCATATCTATATCAGCTGCTCACACTGCTGCTGCTGCTGATATATCTGAGTGCAATGACCGCAGCGAGTCCGGTGAGGTCTGCTGGCGTGAACAAGTGTCCACCGCGCTTCAAAATATACCTCGGGCGCTGCCGACTGCCGGCCTGAACACTCCGAGTACTCGCACCCAAGTTGAGTTCAAGTGCAACGCGTTGCTCTGGCGATAAGTGAAGTGCGACTATCTGTTTGTTGTTCGTAATACTTGCAAAGCACTTCCAGCACGTATCCACCAAATGCTAGTCATAAGCTTTATAAATAAACTATTACCGAAATATTTAAGTGCGGCTGCCTGAGCCAATTATATGCATGTGTTATTTTTGCAATTGGGAACTTTTCACGGCTGGCGCAGCGATTCAGCTGGGGCTACAGATTTGATGATTAATGTATTCAGTTTGCAGTTTGCGTAACTTTATTTGATTTTTGTTTACATCACTTTTATCACCGGTTATCAGATCAGAAACTTGATCGCCTGGTTGCCCTTTTACGCGATTTTGCGGCAGCGCTGTGGTTCCCCGGTCAGCTTAAAGCCCTCCTTACAAATCTCCGGCAGAGTGAATATGCTCTGAAGAACGGGAAACGTCGTCGTATCAGTATTCTGGAACATCGATGTCGATGTCTTTATCGGTGTCGGTGTAGGCAGCCTCATGTTGGACAAGGAGTTCGTGGGCAGACTCTCGCAGCAGAGGAACAGTCCAAGGCAGAGAACGAGAAGCGAACGATCGGCTAGCATATTTAGTGTATTTCTTAGCGAGGCTTACTTCTTGGCCTTCACACCAGCTCAGAGTTAATGGAGAAACTAAACGAAGATTAGCCTGTTTGCAATCTCCAAACTGTGGATCGAGCCATAAACTAAGCTTTACCACTAAAACTTGAACAATGGCATTTGTAAACAAGCGAATGGGCAGTAGAGCTTTAGCAACAGTCTAGTAAACTTAATGAGCTTTTGAGTGAGACTGCTTGGCAAGCTTTTGTACGAAACTTTCCATTAATACACTGGAACCGACGGTGTCTTCTCGCACTGAAACACAATTTAATAAAACGTTAAGCAATTATTATTTGTTTTGAAATAAACTATTTTTTAATATTAAAAACACATTTTCCCTTTTACAATTTCAACTTTAATTTTTGTATAAGAAAAACAATGGGCTCAGGGTATAATAAATACATATATAAATAAGTAATAATACGTATTAATTATATAAAATATTTGTTTTTATTCTGTGATTATGCGATTGTTGATTTTAAAGTGTTCAAGCTTAGCAATTAGCATATTAATAGAATGCATTTCTTATTGAACATATTTATTTAAATAAATCAAATCTAGTAGATGTTTGATAATATTTTTTTCAACATGCATTTTAAAAAATTTATTTTAGTTAATTATAATTGTTTATTAATATTGTGTTTAATTTTTATTAAAAGAACTATTTATTTAATTTTTTATTTATTTAAAAAATAATTTTAATGGAAAGCTAACCACTGTGCGAAAGACTCGTTTGTCCATATTTTGAAAGCTTTTTTCTTTATTGCTAATTTTCACAGTTTTAGGAAAATACTCAGACAAACTAAATTAAATGCTGGCTAAATTAACTTTCACTAAATATATATTAATCTTTAGTAGAATATTTTCCAGTTACATGCAAATGCAGTCACAGCCGAAAGACGAAGAAGAGTGTTTATATAATGAAGAGACTTTTAAGCTGTGTAATTGGATATGTTATGAACACTTTGAGCGAGTGGGAGCTATTGGTCTTTGCTCTCGACTGCGGCCCGTATCCGTTCGTATGGGGCATTAGCGATCGCCGCCTGACTAGTGTTACTTGTACTGGGATTGATGGCGCTCCAGCCGATCCAGCAGACCGCGTGCACCACCAACACCACTGCAGCGATGCGAGCAGCTGGCCTGTGCATAAAGCTCTTCGGACCGTGTCTACCGTTCTCCATACTGTCGATAACTGAACGCTCTGAATTCCAAATGCTATGCCCAAAGCTCCACGTGAGTGAGCATACAAAGAGCTTTCGCGAGGCACACAACGATGGGCAGACAGAGAGGGGAAGAGTAAAAGCTTCTAATCGCGCTGAGATCTTAACGATTTGAAACTGATTTACAGTGCAACATTTTAATAAAGTATTGCAGTCTGAAAATATTTATAGTTGCATGTCTTTAATATATGTATATACCTCTTTGTAAGACAGTATTTACATATACATATATGTATGTATAGTATATACATAATATTTCTAAGACAATATAGAGAAATAAACATCTGCTTTGACTGTTTTGTACTTGAACTATTCCAATAATTATAGTAATAATATTTAAATAAAAATTTTTAAAATTCTAAAATATTTAGAATTTACATTAATTAAATATAATATTTATGAGGTATATTTTTATTATTATTACTTTTTTTTTAATATTAATGACATTTCTAAATTTAAAATTTTAATTTGTATAAATAAAAAATAGTTTTATTTATTATTCATCTTTTACAATTTTTTATTTATTAATACCATAACTCATATTTTTTACTAAAATACTTTGAAAATAATTTTAAATGAAATTAAAATTAATGTCTTTTATAAATAATTTAAATTTTTCCATATTGTTAAAATATCGCTTTGTTTGTAAGGGTCAACGTTCACCTGCCAATTTTAGAGTCTACGCATGTGAACATTATCTATTTCTATTACACTATCTGCTATGTAGGAGGATTGTAATCATCTTTTTATATTTTTACCGTTCATGCCTGAGCATAAGCACATATATTGACTTGATATATTATTTATAGCAGTAAATTCCTATTCTCAACTGTTATTCACACCAAATTTACACTAGGTGTTTGCGTTAATTGTGAAAAAGTTATTTCTCTCTATTAGACGTAACGCTCCAAACTTTAAACTCGAATTTCAGGTGAGCTTGAGGCAAACGTCTGCAGTTGCAACGACTCGAAGCGTTTCCTTTTCCACTGACCAGCTCGGCGATGCCACGCCCACTCGGGCAAAGTGTAGCCTGTGACCGCAAAACTTTGCCACGGCGCAAACACAAAGCCAACTGGCTGCAAAGCAAATGTTCAGCATCAAATGGCACACAGAACGCTCATATTACGTATCCACCAAGTGTGCGGTCCCATGGGAGTGGGGGTGGGGGTGGAGCTGGAGGTGTTCCTGCGGCTGAAGCTGATGCTGAAAGATTGAAGCTGCAGGCAACCGGAATTAGCATGTTATGTTTAACGCATTTTTGCACCTTCGACGTGTGTCTGTGGCTGGCTTTGCATGGCTTTTGGCATTGAGGATTGTGGAAGGATGTGTGGCCGAGAGGGGAGTGGTGAAAGAGCAGAAACAGCTGTGGGACACATGTGCAAACAAGACGGTGCCTTAGCCCATTGTGGTTTATCCTGCGGCATTTTCCACACATTTAATCGCATTTTGTTTTCTATGGAGCATTGTTGAGAGAACACATGAATTTTAAAATGCGGTTTGAGCGGGCGAGAGAGATGTGAAGAATTGGCTGGGAGAGTATGTAGAGCGCGTGTGGCGAGAGTATTGGGTATAGAAGCCGCCAGGTTTAGGTGAGCGTTTGCTTTGAGTGCCATTGAATAATGCAGCGACTGCAGCTGCAGTTGCTATTGATGTGGCTGTTGCCCGATTCATCCGAATGAAAATTGAATTTACTTTGCGACATTTAAAAAGAAAATTCCCCCACTCACATCAACATCTTGCGAGAGGAAGCTGGCTGGAGTGGAGTGGAGTGGGCAGAGGAAGGAAAAGCATTTTGCCTTCGCTTGCAGGCTCATTAAATAGATGCCCGAAACGTGCTTCCATTTTGGGGCACATTTCATTAAGTGCACGTAAACGGCAGGCTGTCAACTAGCAAAGGGGCGTGACATGTCCTCCCACACTCGCACACAAATATACACATACACATACACACGGTTACTTACACACTGCGGCACTTGGGTAATTCTCAACGTAAACACTTTGGGAACATGTCGCAAAGACATCAATTACAGCATCGATTCCCCGCCCTGCCCTGCCCGGCACCTGCTACACAGTTACATGAACCGAGCCGTTTGCCGATGATAATGTTGATAATGATGATGTTTCAATGAATGTTTGCTGACAATGCTGCGGTTTACTCTTGCCACATTTCAAATGTATTTTTATGTGAGTATTCGAAACACTCCCCTCCCACTCGTACTCTTATTTGCTTTTCATTGCAGCAATACATTACGTCTACGTGTCCCTTCAAGTATGTCCCATATGCAGGCAGAAAGCCGTAGCCATGGCTAGGCAACTCTTAATTGTTGTTGCGTGCGAAATGAAGGCAATTATTAGCGATAATATTTCACGTTTTACTCACTCACTCTCTCTCTCTTTCTCGTTACACATTAAATCGTAATAGCAGAGCAAAAAAAAAAACATATTATATAATTATTAACCAGTTTATATTTTAATTACAACTCATTTAATTAAAATAATTCCATTTCTATAAAGAATTTTCATTTCATGTCAATTTATATGTCTATCGCAACTATGTATACAGATATTTTCAGCACTCTAAATTAAGCCAAAAGCACGTTCGACCACACTTAAACAAAGGTTACTGTCATCCAGCTCTAAGTAATTAGAAAAGTGCGCTGCTTTCCAATTAGCAGCAAAAAAGTATTCAAAATTCTGTTTTTTATAAAAGCGCCAGCGCTACACAATTGTTGGAATCACCTTCGTCTGTCCCTCCATCAACGGCTATGAACTCACACCTTAAGACTTAAGCACGAAGCCCACTTAACTAAACGAGAGCCGCGCCAACCCTCCCCCCCACTGTCCAGGAGACAAGTAAACTCTTCAACAATAACGCCAAGTGTTTCCAGAACGTTTTTAATTGCTGTGCACTGCAACAACTACCGAGCACACGCTCCGCTCTACTCTCTTCCTCTCCTCCTCCTTGAAATTTATTATTTAAAAAATTTGAGAACCACTCAGAATTCGTTTTATTCGTGTGACCGAGCGATCATCGAAGCGCTACGCCCATCATACGTGCAACAAGTCACAACGTAAAGGGCATAACGCAAATCCTCACGCTACCGAATAAACCGATTCATCTCGTCAGCGTGGGTATGGTGTGCTTTCATTTTGTGTGAAAGTAAGTGAAGACTGACTACAGAAATGATCCTGTGAAGTATAGTCTTAAATTTTCAACGCTCACCGAAGCGCTCTATACGCTGCGCTTCCAAGAACCCGTTGAGAATTCTAAGCACTCACAAAGAGAAAAGAAACGCACATGGTGGTTGCTAGTACGTCGTCATCGCTAGCTGCCCTCTAATATGTTGTTGTTGGTATGATACATCATTATTATTATTTCACTGTGAGGAATTAGCTTACGCTTCCAACTAAAAACTGTCATTTGACTAAAGATATTAGAGTAAATATTTTTGTATAATAAATTAAAAAATTAATTTTTCACTTGGCAGCGGTGGGATTCGAACCCACGCCTCCGAGGAGACTGGTGCCTTAAACCAGCGCCTTAGACCGCTCGGCCACGCTACCATGTGTTGCTCTTGTGTCAAAGTCTATATATGAGAGAATAACAAAATGAGAGCGCACATAATGCCATGCGCTCGCGCACTGTAAAATTTCCATTGCCTGGTTTTGTTGTGCTCGCGTGTCGATGACGTAACAGAGTAACAGAGTCGCAGTAATATTTCGATTTCGCTGTTCAACTATTTTTAGGGGCGGCGCTCGTGGCAACACCTTGAGTTTATTTTGCTTGCCGTACTACGGCGCATATAAATGCGCTCATTGTGGGAAAATGCCCACAAAACAAAATCAATTTCTTGAGTATAGTCTTCATATATAAATGTATATATGCATGTGTGCATATTGAAGAATTCTGTTTAAAATATTTGTTTTTGTAAAACTGTCAGCGTTTTCTGCTTAGATGAGACTTGGAAATGAGTTTAAAATTCAAATGAAAATGCGAATTTATGCGTGACGTTGAAAGGGCAAACCCTCTCACATGTGCAACCGCAGCAACAATTTGCCGTCGCTTTTGTTATTCTTCTTGTCGGTTGTTGCAGCCATAAACTGAAGCCGGCGACAGTCGAAACGAAACGCTCTATGGGAATTTCATACATACATATGTATATACGCATGGGGAAAAGGCAGGCAGTAGACGGAACATCCGCAATGAAATTAGAAAATTGCAATAAAAATCTTTGCACGGGCGATAAGCAAAACAAAAACAAAGTCTGCGGTTTTCCTTGCCGTTGTGTTCTCTCCAGTCTCCTGTCTCTAGTTCGTGGAGCGGTCGAGGGAGGAGGGCGAGTAGTCAAAGGGTGTTTTGGGAATGAAGGTAGGATGTGGGCGTGGCACGGGCAACATTTGCGGTTTCATTAAAATGCCAGCAAAGGTCTGCAAAAAGCAGCCGCAGCCGCGTCAACATACAAAATATTTTGCCACACACGTGAATTTCTGCACAAATTTAAGGCGCTCGGCATGCAAATAATTGCAAAGCTGTAAATTTTTAATGCCAGACGCGTGTAAAATGGCAAAAAATCACGTACCCAGATCCAGGTGCAGCCAGACAGACCGACACATAGAGCTGCAATTGGGCAGCAAGCGGAGCAAAATGCTAATGGAGTTAATTGTGGGCATTACCAGGCATCCAATGAATCCAACGAATCCCATGAATTTCCTGCGACATGTCCAAGAGAGCCTCAAATTAAATTTCAAACAATTGACAAAGAACTCGAACAAAGGCGAATCGCAGCCACAGCCAGCCGCATTCCAGGCGAAAGACAACAGGCGCAATTGAAATTCAAGTTGTGCGTTTAATGAATGAGTTAACAAAATAGTTCAGCTGACAGCGCTAAATTGGAAAATTTGTGTGCATTGTAAGAACCAAGACCAAAGTAGAAGTTTATTGAATTTAATTTAGTTCCATTGGCTAAACAAGTTGCTTCCATTCGAATGTATTTAAATTCAATTTAACTCTATAAGCAATACAATTCGCAGTTTGCTCTATTACAATATTGGACGGCCAAGGCGAACATGGTAGCGTGGCCGAGCGGTCTAAGGCGCTGGTTTAAGGCACCAGTCTCCTCGGAGGCGTGGGTTCGAATCCCACCGCTGCCAAGTGGCTAGAACTTTTTATTCTATTTTTAACATTTAAATACATTTTTCTCACATTTGAAATCATTAAACGATCGTGTCTGCTCTTTCTAGCTCACTGATTATCGAGCTGTTGGAGCACTCATTGAGCAACAATATACAACGAAATACTGTGTGATGAATTGCGTAACCATCCACTGTGAGCGTTTCTTTTTACTGTGTGCACACTTAGAATTCTCAACGGGTTCTTGGAAGCGCAGCGTATAGAGCGCTTCGGTGAACATTGAAAATTTAAGACTATACTTCACAGGATCATTTCTGTAGTCAGTCTTCACTTACTTTCACACAAAATGAAAGCACACCATACCCACGCTGATGAGATGAATCGGTTTATTCGGTAGCGTGAGGATTTGCGTTATGCCCTTTACGTTGTGACTTGTTGCACGTATGATGGGTGTAGCGCTTCGATGATCGCTCGGTCACACGAATAAAACGAATTCTGAGTGGTTCTCAAACTTTTTAACGAATAAATTTGATAGTAGAATAAGAGTTAAGTACAATCAGTAGCTAACGGAATACAATATTCTGTGTTGTTTTTTTTTTTGCAAAGATGTTGCGTTGAAACTTTTCTTCTATTGAAAAATGCGCTTAGCATTACGAGAAGTTGTTTATGTGAGGCGGCATTCGGCCTGGTACGGCGTAACAACTACTCCGTATTTTCGATGTATGTATGTGTTATTGGGAATATTTCTCATACTCCGAGTGAGTAGTGGGATGCAGCAATTTTACCTCTTGTGTTCCCTTGCTGTCGAGCAAACAGTGAGGAATTTGTATGTCGTTGTAGCTTTCTCAGTTTGTTCGTCGGCGGGTTGAGGGAGGAAGTCTCTTGGCACATAAGTTTTGTGCACGTTAAGTACTTTTTCATAAGCATTGCTTGTTGTTGTCTGGGCCAAGAGCTTTTGCCCATGTTGCTCTGCCTCCGGGGCATAATATGCACATGCAACAAGGGCAACAAATAATAGAGAATGGCAATAAAAGTACGATACATATTCGAGGGCCAAAAATATAAAAAACGTGAAGAAACTTTAAATAGTTTCTAGCTACTTTTTTCAGAGTTTGCAAATGGCGAACGCGATAGTGGAAGAAAATTGAGAGATGAAAAAGGGCAATGTTAAATTACTTTCCGTGCACTTTTTGTGCACAGTTTGAGCACTAAATTAAGAGATTACAATAAGGAAAGTTGCTGCGTTTTGTACGAGGGGAAAAAAATAAAACTCTACATTTATAAATATTGTGCATATAATTGAAATGATGGAATGTTGTTTCTATTACTTGTTGGAATAATAAAGTTTTCACGAGCAAAATTAAGTTTTTAGAAAACATGCTCACTAGACAATATTCCGGTTTTCCCCGAGCAAAAACACCCGGATTAGGACAAAAAAAACATAGAAATGTCGGGGCGTTACGTTTCTCGTGTTTGTATTCCATTATAATTGCGCTTATCAACGAGTTCCCGGTGTCGCTTAATTCTTTCACAAAGCTCTTTCTTGTTCAATATTCTACGACCAACTCATTTCTCTCCTCGTCAAAACCTCTATTTCTGGTCGCATATTCTTGTTCATCGAAAACGTAGTGACCCTGTGCGAAGGACATAACTAGCCGTCTCGCTCACACACAGCGAGACCCGGACCCACGTTCAGCAACAGCTATAGTTGTCCCTCTCTTAGTGGCAATACAACCTTTAATTGTCACTACAATACTAAATCAATCGATTAATAATTTCTGGCATAGTAACTTCAACAATAGCGTAATATCGCACCGTTACGACATATACATAAATATATGTATAGATAGAATAAGCTCTGCTGTACACTTGCAAGCATCGATCGACTGTGTCCCGGAGTATCTGGGTTTTCATTAAATTGAACTTTTATATTTAAATTGTTAAAAAATATATAAATATATCAATTTCACTGGGTCAAATAATAATAAATAATAAATGATTTTGAGCTCTAGTGGAGTCTGGGCATATACGAACAGGCGACACTGTTGAGCTTTCTCAGCTCGGCTTTTAACAACTCGAGCTGTTGGAAAGGAGCTTTTACTTTCCAGTTTGGAATTGTAAAGCGTACTAGCATCTAAAATGTACTTTGCTGTTGATTTTTTTTGTTTATTCGTACAAAAGCAAATAACATTGAGTTCTTATCGCTAGTGCCTATCTGTCTCTACGAAAATCTCCCACAATGTCTGCTCGGACTCTCTTCGATCGCGTCGTGAGTCAGTCTCCGAAGTTCAGTGGAAGCAGCCAAACGCGTTTTTTCTGCGATCGCCTTACCAGCGACAGACACAACAGATAAACAAGTAAACAATGCAGTTGAAAGCCGTACACATGCTGCTCTTGAGCATTATTTCTTGGAATATCTTTATCGTGCAGACGCGCGTGGTCGACGATCGCATCGTATTCCCCAATGACAACGACGAATCCACAAATATCTTCGAGTACAACCCCACCATGGTTGACAACAGAACTGCAGCATGCAATATCACTATAGCTGACAATAGCACCTTAGTTGATAACAGCACCAACGTGGACGAGCTGCAGCCAGTGAGCATCAACGTAACCACAACGGAGCTGCCCACGGTGGACAACCGCATACTGGTGGACACCTTGGCCAAGTGCCGGCCGGGCCAAAAACTGCATGCGGGTCGATGTCGCAGTTCGGCTTAAGCATGGATTGAGACTTTAAATAACAAAATATTAAATATTAAGTGTGTATAAAAAAGTGAATAAAAATGTATATATATATATATATATATATATATATATATATATATATATATATATATATATACAAATGTGTAGATAATAAGTATGTGCATACTTCACTGAATAAAATGTATTTAAGTGTCGTATAATGATTACGTTTGTGTAAAAAATTAATTGCCTTGTATATGTTATCTTCTCATTGAGTTAGGTAATTGCAAGGTGACAGGCAGAGCGGCTCTTGTTTGACCTCTCTCTTGAAAGAGTCTCCCAAACGAAAACTAAATAGCTTTTTGTTTCTTCCTCTTTCTTGTTTCCAGTTAAATAATGTAAATAATTTTTTTAAGTACTGAGTTATTAAAATGTATTTTCATACTCATTCACGAAAGTGAAATGAGTATATTGGCTTTGTGCAATGTCCGTCTTGCCCGTATGAACGCAATTTATTTCGGCGGTATTGATATTGATATTTGTATGTCTCCGATTTACAACGTGTTCAAATTTTTCCGATCCGCCCATTAGGGGCATGGCAAATCGCAAATGCATTTTCGGATATGCCAGAAATCATATTAGCTGAATAGCTAGAAAGCTGATATTTGTTGACCATCAAGACCAACAAGCTATGGTGGATATATATAAGCCCATTGGGTGGCAAATCGTATAAAACTGCATCTCCCAGAGTTTTACAGTTAGAACGTTGAAATTTTGTACATGAGCATATGTTATGATTCTATTTTATAAAAATTATAATTATATTTATATAAATTATATGTCTACGCCCACTAGGGGCATGGCAAATCGGACTTGAAAATATTGTGATTTTTCAAATTCTGCTATATTTTAGACACAATTGATGCTAGAGACCTGAAAGTCCAATGAGCTATGGTGGATATATCTCCGCCCAAAGGGGCGTGGCAAACTCCAAAATTGTATATCTCTTACAGTTAAAAAGCTACAAGCCTCAAATTTGGATAGTTGTGCCAATGGTCATTTGTAGAGTAAAATTGCGACATTTATATGCGCGAGCCATCTATATGAATAAATAGGCTTAATAGACAATGATAACACGGAAGTTAAAATTTGTATGAACTTTAAAAAATATAAAATAAATTTATAAATCTATAAAAAATTTAAAAACAATACAAGTTTTCAGCGGGGTTCGAACTACCACTATCTACGCCCCCTTAAAGCGAGGCGAATCGGCATTTGTAGCGGCTGGCTAAGAAATGTATATGCGTGTGCCACTTACGTATATAAATAAGCTTAATAGATATTCATAAGACGGAAGGAAATATATATTTATGAAATTTAAAAAATATAAATTAAATTATAATAATAAAAATTTTCAATAACCAAAAAAAAAAAGGTTTCCGCGGGATTCGAACTCGCACCATAACCAATAGGATGTTTGTCAAAATAACTAAACTAAACTTCACCGACGCCTTTGCCTACAGCGCCACCGTCTCGCTCTTTGCAATACGAATTAAAACGAAATCACATTCACAACTTCGTAGCAGAGAGTAATCTGACACAACTACAGTAACGGCTAGAAAATCTATAAATCCATCGCAATATTTAGACTATTCTAGAGGGCGTGCTTTTGTCTGTACGCATTTAATAAACGATGAGTGTGTGAGCATGTATAGGAGAATCGCGCTGATCTGCTGCTAACTTGAAGCCGGTTTAAGAATATAACAAAAAATAACAATTTTATAAATTATACATGTAATTTGACGATCCCAGTTTCGAAGATGTACTAGATATGTATAAAAGAGAATAGCCATCAATGATTTCTTAATTTTAATGGCATCAGGCCTTACTTTTTATAGCGCACTAGAGACTTGAAAAATGCACTCTATATATACTCGGGCTGACAGCCTTTGGGCTGTGAAATTCAATTTTGTTCTTTTGAGCGAAAGCATTGGGGGGCTCCGGCCGGTGTGCTTCTTAGAAGTTGCATTTGTCCGCAAATCACATAATTTAGCGTTGACGGTACACTTGCAATGGCTGCAATAAACCATCGTCAAATCTGTTACATCCTTTCTCAATTATTCCTTGACGTCTGGAAATCCAGAAAACAAACTCAATTCTCTCTAGCTGTTTATAATTATCTTAAGGCATTGGAACTATTGCACAACTTGTAATTGGAGACTTTAAAAGTTGGCAGATTGTTGGTTTGTCAATTAATCAGTCATTGAGAAAGTTTAATGTGATAACTAAAATCAAATTTTCCGCTACCCACAATTCCAAAATATTTCCGCAATCGCACTTGGAAATAAGAGCTGTAAAACTATCGATAGTTGCAATATTCAATAGCATCGATAGTACTTTTTTTTTTTTCCTTTTGTTTTTGTTTGTATATTTATTTTAAGCGCTGAATCTGTACAATGCAAGTTTAGCACCTTAACAACACAATTAGATTATTTATATAGAACCTAACCTTCTGATGTATTCAGGAGGACTTACAAATATATATTTACAAGTATCCCTAAACTAAACTTATCTAATATTTTTGGCAAAACCCAAGCGTTTTAATCGCCTTAGTGGTCTCGCAGGAAGCAATCTTCTCGCTAGTCTGCTCCGGTGTCTAGCCAGTCTGTCACTATATCGGCTAGTGTGTCTCCCAATCTGTTCCTCCACAGTAAACAGTTTCAGATCTCGATGTAGAGTTGAGCCGCGCACATACCATGGGCAGTTTGTAATTTGCCGCAATACACGATTTTGCAGGACCTGTATGCGTTTATAGTTTGATTTTGCGCATATTCCCCAAATCTGCACACCGTAGAGCCAAATTGGGGCTACACAGTGGACATAAACCGCTCTCTTAGCTCTGAGTGACATGGTGCTGCGTCTGTTGACCAGCCATCGCAGTTGTTGCATGCGTTGCCCACATCTCCTAGCCACTGCCTTAAGATGAGGACCAAATGTTAGACGCTTGTCAAGGGTGATGCCAAGGTACTTTGCCTGCGAAGGTTGATCAAGTGTTTCGCCATCTAAACGTATAGGCGGGGTGTGGCTGATGAAGGTTTTTAGGGTGAAGCAAGTGTTGGTGGTCTTGCGTGGGTTGATCTTCATGTTCCATCTTTTGCATCATGCTACTAGTGTGTTTAGGTAGCTCTCCACTCCATTCGCAGCCTCAGTCGGACATTTTGAGCTGTAGAGCACCGCTATATCGTCTGCGTAAGTAGCGAGAAGGGCTTTGCCAGGATTCTCCATGTGGCGCACGCTAGCAGCGGCCCTAATACGCTGCCCTGAGGAACTCCAGCTCTCATTTGGCAAGGAGTCGAGTATGTGTTCCGTACTCTTACAATAAATTGCCGACCCTCCAGATACGATCGTAGAATCCCGAAGTAAGGTGCTGGGAAAAGGTTTTTGATTTTGCTGAGGAGCCCTGTATGCCAGACCCTATCAAATGCTTGCTGCATATCGACAAAAACTGCGTTGCAGTATTCCATGTCATCAAATGCCTGAAGGATGTGCCTCGTCAAAAAAAAAAAAATTTAAATCATAACCATAATCATAGCCATGCATTTAGGCTTTTATTCTTCTGCCAAGATCCAAGAGTTATGATTAAGAAAGACAAGCATGTCCACATGCTTAGCTTTTAAGGCAGCTCGTCGTTCCGTGATAATCTGTCCAGCTTTGCTGAACAATCGCTCTGACTCTGGCCGAAAATAAACCAAACCGGCAACACTGTCTAAAAGTATGCAGTAAGATGCTTGCGATAATAATCAAAATGAAGCAGATGAAAAGTATGCAATGATAGATCACTGAGCTGATTTAAACAAAATTTTTTTTGTTTTTATATATATTTTATTTAAACAGGCTTTTTACTAACTAATTGGCAGCTTAACAAGTTGAACATAAAGACACAAACAATATAACAATTTACAAAAACATCAAAAAACAAGTAAGAAAATTCTAGTCGAGAGTGCTCGACTAGATACTACCCTGAACCCAACAAATAAAAATGCTCATTTAGTATGGCTGAAATTTCAATTTCGATGTATTTAAAAATATAAATAAAATACCAAACTCATTTAATAAAATATAAAAATATTTTGAAACAATTAAAAAAAATTAACATCAGTTGCATCGATCGGGACTATTAAAAACGCACATAAAGAATAGTTAAAATTTCAATTTCGGTGTATTTAAAAATATAAATTAAATAGAAAACGCATTTATGAAAATATAAAAATATTTTGAAACAATTAAAAAAAATTAACACCAGTTGCACCGATCGGGACTCGAACCGCGACCTTTCGATCGAGCGTCATGCATCTAACACACTAGGCCACCTCACTCCTGCTGGTGGCGTTGGCAAAACTCAAATAGATTCACTGCTGCTGCGCCATCTACCAAAACTAAACGAAACTAACAGCTGATGTGATGTATTTGTTGTAGCTGCTGCACGTGCGTTTGTTAATTGGCCAAATATTTGATTATTTTTTATTAATTTTTGACTGAACGGAATTTAATGAAACTTTCAGCATATGATCTACATATTATATTGAATATTTGAGAAATTAAAAAAAAAGAAAAATCATTCACAATTAGCTATAGAGGCATCTGATTTGAACTTGAATGTTTTTACTCGATAAAAACATAACGGGATGATTTATCGAATTTTAAAAGCAAACTCGACGTCCGCGCTGTATATACGGTCATTTTAAAAAAAAATTCAAGTCTCTAGCTCTTATATCTTCGGAAATCGACGCGTTCAAACATACGGACAGACGGACAGACGGACGGACGGACAGACGGACAGACGGACAGACGGACAGACGGACAGACAGACAGACGGACAGGGCCAAATCGACTCAGCTCGTCGCCCTGATCAAGAATATATATACTTTGTGGGGTCTGCCACGCCTCCTTCTGCCTGTTACATACATTTCAACAAAACCATTATACCCTGATTTCCCATTTTCAATGGGTTCAGGGTATAAAAAAAAAAAACAATTTTTAAGTAAATCACATTCAATTTGATACATTTTTAAAGGAACCTCGCAGGGAGGTCCTTTGGATGGCACTTCTTAAGTCTTCTTTTTCTGGCTGCTTTGTTAAGTCTTCTCGCCAAAGGGTTTGGGTGGCCTTCGAGTCTTGCAAGGTAGCTAGCAGCTACATTTTGCATTACGTCTCCAACTTTGAGGACCCTGAGATCTTTATCAATGTGCCTGGTACGCATGTACCAGGGAGCATTGCAAATTTGCCGGAGGATTTTTGCTTGTGCAACTCTTATTTTATTTAGGTTTGTTTTTGCCGCAATTCCATAGATTTGAAGCTCATATCTCCATATGGGGCTGAGTATTGCTTTAAAAATTGTCACTTTATTGTACAGTGATAATTTATTGGCCGGCTTATGAAGCCATGACATTTTTGCGCTTTTGCTCAATACATGCATGTTAAATGTAAGCCTTCTGTCTAACACTACGCCCAGATATTTGTGGCTTCTTTTGTGCGGTAGTGTTGAACCCTGCATGCGAATGCGACCACAGTTTAAAAGCCTTGTGGTAAGCGTAACGTTTGCGCATTTGCTCCCGTTAATTCCAATGTTCCATTTGCGGGCCCAGTCTTCAAAACTGCTCACATACTGCTGCAATAAACAAAATTCCAAAACATAAATGAAAATCATTTCTATATATTTATTGCAGGTTTATTGTAATGAAATATATTTTGGGGCGTACTGAGTTTCCGGTGTCGCTTAATTCTTTCGCAAAGCTCTTTCTTGTTCAACATTCTACGACCAACTTATTTCCGGCCTCGTCAAAACCTCTATTTCTGATCGCATATTCTTGTTCGTCGAAAGCATAGCGACCCTGCTGCGAAGGACATAACTAGCCATCTCGCTATTGAACTTCAATGAGATCAATCCATATATACATATTAATAACTAAGTCTACTCTCTATTTGGCAATTCTAGCGCCGTAGGCTGTTATTTCCCTCTAGTACTGGTAACTGGTTCGTAGTTGGTGAAATCACTACTTACTAGGGTACTTTGCTGACCCTAAGCAATGCATTTCATCATTTCGTTTCTTGTATGAAATGTCCGCAAAAAGGGTCAATCGTCACCACATCGTTTACCGCGAATTAGTGAATCGGGTACTCAATCAGAAGTGGTGAAAGAATGAATGGCCTTTCACAGTTGTTCTTCGGGTGATCATCAACCAAATTTATTGCATCTAGGGAAAAAATGTGAAGATGAAATTTAGTAATTAAATCGGCAATGAATTAAATAATACCTACTTATTAATACTTCATAAAAAGTGCTCTCGTTTTTCGAGGCAGCTTGGCCTTGAACGTCATCAACATTGGATGCTAATACTACAGGATTAGCCATAATATTTTTAAGGTTTTTTAAAATTCCCCCAGCCATAATATGGATCCTAATCGCATCAATCTGTAAGCAAAATAGGAATTAGGATTTAAGAAACAATTGAATCTGTGTTTATACTAACATAAAGCTCCCGGTTTGTGTCGTCTATTTCCATATTTATTTCAGTAAGGTCTACGGTCTACGGCCACTTTTTGCCTTTGTCATTGCTGCTTTGTCAGTCTGCTTGGAGGAAGCTTCCACAAGGACCTCGATTTTTTCCTGTGTCACTTTTTGGTCAGCTAAATTTTAATATATTTAGATTGAATATATATAGGTATGCATATTTAATGAAAAGCTCATTAATAATACTTATACCTCTTAAAGAATGAATTTCATCCACAAGAATGTCCAATTTTTCCTGGGCCACTTTCGCGACATCTAAATTATGGCTTTTCTATATTTTAACTAAGTCAATCGTGCAGTCACGCGTCGGCCTATGCTTTAGGAACCATAATTTTAACTGTTCATTCAAATTATTAATTTCTTTTTCTTCGATTTTATATTTATGCCACTGTCAATCTTTATCACATTTAATACTTCTTCAATTTTAACTTCACTTTCATTTTTTTTCTCCCTCTTCAGGCGTGTTTTCTAATGACGCGGCATTAATTTGTTTACGTATTTTGCTTTCGGCTCCTGCTTCAGCCTTCTTAAATGCTTTTCATATTTTTGCCTTTACATATTGTTTTAATTTTAATTTGCTTAAATTTTGTTGCAGTATTGTTGTTGGTTGTTGCTGCTTCAGAACTTCACTTCCAATGCTTTACTGTATTTGCTCAACCGGCGAACGCAGCAGCCTTCGAAAATCGAGGAAGAGCAGAAAGCATGATCCGTGCGGGCAATTTGATTATTCTTGAATGTGAACCACTTACGGAAAAGTACGGAAAAGGCTCGATTGCTTAAAAAAGTTAGAACTATTTTAATTATTTCTATCGGGAAATGTAAAAGATTCACTTTCTATACAAGTTCATCATGTCAAATTTGGAACTACTGAAGTTCGATTTAACTATTTTTTGTATTCTTTAAAGGGAATGTAGCGTAAGGGCATTCATATTTTTGGAAAAATCGAATAGTCTTTTTTGATGACTTTATCTAATATTTGCTTACTGAGGAGAGCAGATTAATGGGTCTGTACGAAGTAGGATATTCTGGAGGCTTGTTTGCTTTGAAATGGGGATGAGTTGTCTATTTTATGTACAAAGTTAACTATTCGACATGCACACATACATACCTAAGCGTAGATGTGGGTATGAGTGCATATACATATATATGTTTATTTGATTTAGAGTAAAACTGTATGGGGCAGCTTCTGACGCTGGCCGAAAAAAAAAAAAAAACTTGAAATAGAAGAAGAAAGCAAGAAGGAAGGAAACTTCTTTTCTTTAGCATTTTTTTTCTTTTTGAACTTTGGCCTGGAGCTTGCCTGAAGCCACTTAGCTTGCATCGCACGTAGCGTCATTTTTGACATTTAATTATGGTAGCCTGCTACAGAGTACAGTTAGACTAGGACTACGAGTACTCGTTCACTCACATTTGTATTCGCATTCGCATTCGTATTCGTATTGTTGTCAGCCCCGTTGTGTGGGGCTAGTAAGCTGTAAACTCGATTTCATGGCTCGTCTAAAAGGTGCTGCCACTGCGTCAGGTAACTTGACGCATTTCCAATGCGTGCTACGTGTGCATCTTCCAGCACCTGCCCTGCCGTCCCCTCCTCCGCCTGCGCCCTTGGCTGGGACGTGCGTTGTCAAACCTGGCGCTTCATTTTTTGGCCATAAAAAAAGTAAGAAAGGTGCTCGGCTGCGATGCCATGGCTTTTCTTTGTGGACACTCGGCAGCTGGACAAAGCTGTCCATCCTGGCGATTTATGGAAAAAATCGCAAGCACGTGACGTGAAACTGCAAAGGATTTGGGGTCCGAATTGCACTGGACGGACCCAAGCAGACTCACTCCCTCTCTCTCACTATCTCTCGCTGTCTCTGTCTCTGTCTCTGCGTGGCTACAATTGCGTCTAAATTAATTATCAAGGATAACAGCGCATAAGGTTCACATTGTGTCCAGCGTCTGCGGCGGCTGCCACTGCTGCTCTGTCTAATTCAATTATGTGAGCCGGCGGGTAGCTGAGAAATTAAAAACGGCTTAGGCCAAGTTAATGCGGACTTAAGGGCGTTAATTAAAAGCCAGTTGATATGTTCATATAGCCAACGTACCCTTTGCCACGACATCAGCTGCAATTGCAGCCAGGCAAATCCCCTTCTACTTCCCCCTCCTCTCACTTTGACTGCTCCTCCTCCTGCGCTGCATAGAAGGTTTCCACCCCTCGACCGGGGTAGCCAATAAAATCACCCGCTAAAATCACGAACTGCAAATCTCTTGAGAATAATTTGAAGCATAGAAAAAGCCAAAGATGCCGCCGCGAAATCCGCCACATTAAAATATGATGAGGTTGGAAGAACGGAAACGAACAAATGAAAGAAAAAAGAAGCAAAGTTCATAAAAATGTTGTAAAGAAACGCGATACGAATGCCAAGGTGTGTGTTCAGGTGCTCGGGGTGGTAAAACAAGTACATAGAGAGCGAGAGAGAGAGGGGAGAACAGAGGTGGAGAACAGAGGTGGAGAACAGAGGTGGAGAATAGCGGCGCAAGAGTCCAAAAAATAATCAACATAAAAAAGAAAATTATTTGCAATATTATCAGGGACTGCTGCACAGTGGAGCAAATACGAAATAGTGCTAAAATACAGACAACAAATATATGGCCAATAATTATTCTATTTGATCTATAATAGATTCTAGTTTCATTCAAATAAAATAATTTTATTGAAGTGTTTTGCTCCACTGTGCCCCAAATATATACTTCCAAGAGAATCAGTTATATAACTATGTATTAAATAGATTTTAGCTAATCACAGAATTTTTGAATATCTTGCACCACTGTGCTTCAACCTGGGACTGCAGAGAGTGTAGCAATCTCCGCTTTGGCTGGACAGTAATTGAAGTTTGGTTCGCTCTCAAACAAAATGCAAATTAAATTTGGTCTTAATCAAGCACACGCTACAAAACACTACAAAAAATAATCAAAACAAAGCAAAACAACAACAACAACAAACATAATAACAAAATGTGAAAAAAGGTTTTCTGGCGCGGGTCGCTTCAGGGTCGCTCGAGTCAGCCGCTTGGCGCGTGGCCCCGTCACAGAGAGGCAAAGGCAAAAAAAAAGGCAGAAGCAGAAGCAAATCAATTAAAGGGCCACATTTCAAGCATAGACAAAACGCATTTTGTTGACCTCTAACTCGACCAAATCAATTGGCCGTTGTCCACTCGAACTGATGCAGAGACAAAGACACAGGTAGAGATAAAGATACAGATGAAGATAAAGACATAGACATAGACGAAGCGTGATCAATGCCCCATCAATTTATCGCTCAGTGTGCATCCATAGGTCGACCGCATGAAACCGGTCGTCATTTGGTATAGCCAGTGATTGGACTGACGAATCCAAAGAGACATTAAGCGCGAGAGGGGCGCGAGGGCGAGGGCGAGGGCGAGCGCGAGCGAGAGTTGCTCGCTGATCAAGTTCAAAGTCATTTGGCAGCTTCCGTCGCCGCTGGCTCGGACTGATTCGGCGATCTAATCATTAACTATATAAAGAGTTGCAGCGCTCAACAGTCACAACACACTGCGTCTGCCGATCGTAGCTCAAACAACAAGCCAAACAATGGTAGGTAGCATCACACACACGCACACTCCCTCGCTTACAGTGATTTCTGGCTATAACAGCTGTTACTAAACATTGCCTTTGCCCTTGCCAGAAATTTGTAATCATTGCCGTTGCCTTCCTGGCCTGTGCTCTCGCCGATGTCTCGGAGCTGGGCCAGCCTGGCTATGACTACTCTCAGCCAGCCCCACTGGCGCCTGCACCAGCGCCCGTCGAGTCCTACATTCCGCCCGCACCACCAGCACCGCCAGCGCCCGAGTACATCCCACCCGCACCACCAGCACCCCAGCCGGAGTACATCCCACCAGCACCAGTGGCCGCACCCGCCGACGCCTACATTCCGCCAGCTGCCGACGAGCAGGTGCTCGAGGAGATCGAGCAGCCCGCCCAGGATGGCTACCGCTACAAGACCGTGCGTCGTCGCGTCTTCCGCCGTCGCAACTAAATGGAGCTGACTGCTGGTCCGCTGCGAGGAGAGTCTCATTTGTTTTTTGTTGTTATCGCTGGACTCGAGTGTGTTGGCCGCAAGCACAAAGCAAATATAGATGAAACAGAGATTTAAACTGAAAGAAATAACTGCACTTATCTTGTGTGTTCTTTGGTGCACATCAAAGGATCTGCAACAGGATAAGCTAACTATAGGCTATGAAAGGAAAATAGAAAACAATTTATAGAAATTAACTCGATTTGACTTTGATTTATTTGAACCTCTGGGTGGGCAGAAGGAGGAGGATTGAGGACACTAACATGATCTCAAAGTGTGCGACAGCCAAGAGTCTTAACTCTAAGCAGCAGCCGACTGTAATGTTGCTTTATTGTACAATTGTGGTGCAGCAGGCGCAGGTCGTGAATGTGTCCCAAACAGGATCTATGCCGTATTTGATGTCAACTAACTTCTGCTTCGCATTGTGCAAAGATTTTAGTGTCGGCTCCATAAACAACTCAATTTTCTATTCATGTGGGGGGCGGCTGGCAGTGGCTCCACTCTCATCCACCCCAGCACCCGCTGAGTGGCTGGCATCGATAAGTCGCCGCAGCATCCACATCTCGCTCTCGCCCTTCCTCTTGGCCGCCGTTGTCGTTTATAAAACGCTTAACATTCGTGACATATTTCGCATTTGGCTGTGCGTCGTGCACAGAAATTTATAGACTTTATCCATTAGGAAAACAATTACGACTGCAAACAATGGCCCTGTTCGAGGCGCTGCTCCAGCTTCTGCCACGGCTTCTGCTGCTGGCCAATGTCCAATGTCCATTGGCGGACCACGCGACTCCCTGGCCCGACCATATGTTGCAATTGCGATTGGGATGTGCGCCACTCTCAGACTCCATCTCTGCGTCCATCTCCGTCCGCCTGTTTTCCCTCCCCCAGCATCTTCAGCTTGTACGTATTTTTCTTCGAAGTTCATTGTCCTTGTCGGCGCGCAAGAAAAAATATATATTTTCTTATTATTTTGCCGCAGAATATGCGACTTCCCTGGACGAGCATGGGGTCTCTCGCTTCTCGGTTGCCTCTGCTGCAACACAAATCCAATTACCTTCAAAATAATAAACTTATGTACATACCAAAAGCAAAAGCAAAAGCAAGAGCAAGAGCAAGAGCAAAATGCCAATGCTAAGCAACGGCATGAGCATGGGATAGCTTCCTCACACTTACCAACACACACACCCGCACACACACACCACTCACATTTGCTTTATCAACTGTTGATAGACTCCATGGGGAATTTTCGTATGTCACACGACGGCGACAAAGGCGGCAGAAGCTGGAGCTGAGGCTGAGGACCTGGCAAATGAGGAGCAAGGGATGAAGGGGCGGGATCAAGTGAGGGAACAAGTGTCTGCCGCACTTTTGACGGGCATAAGACCCAGCACATACGGATATACATTGCCAAGATGCCCAGAGATACTCTCTGCTGCCTTGCACCAGATGTTAAAGAACACATTTTTTGTTTATATCAAAGGCATTCAAAACTGCATAGAGTATAAAGAATTTGCAACTTGATATAGATTCTTGGTTAACTAGATATATACGACTGCTTAAACATAACTCACCTATAACTCTAATGAGTATGACTTTTTAAGTGAATCATTCAAGCTATTCATCTTCAATATTATTTATTATAATTATCATTGACTTTATTCTCCTCATTGAACAAGAATTAAATAAATATAATAAACTAAATATATCAAATTAATAAATCAATTTTGGCTAGATATAGGAGTCATAAGACCGAAATTAATAGCATAATATTTAAATATTTACTTGGAGATTAGAATTAAAATAAAATTGAAACTAGCTTGAAAATAAAATACTCGCATTTGGGGCATTCGGTTAAAAAATATATCATTAATACTCAAGTGTTTCTAGCTTAGCCTTGCCACATGTTGTTGACTTTATTGTTGGCCAAAATCGCTTCTGCAGTCCGATTGAAGCCTGCTTTTATTATCATACACTCCTCATGTAGACACGAATTGATTAGCGCATTAATAACTTGGCTAACAAATCGTTGGCTTGTTCAGTGGGTGCCCGTGGCATCAAGTGGCCTCAGAGAAATTGTAGACCTTCCTGTTAGCTGGCAGTCTTTGATGCCATCGTCCATTGTACGTGGTCCATTGCTGTGAGCTTGTTTGCTGCTCATTATTCGGCTGGCAGTGAAAATGCAAGAGCGCAAAATAATTTCGCCACTTGCATGTCATCAGCATAAACTGAGTGCAAAATATGTGGCATCCATTGGCGACGTGGCGACCGAGCGCCACAGCACCACAGCGAGGAGCTCGGCGTTGGCCAAAGGAAATTCGCTTTAGAGCAAAGTCAACAGCAATTGGCCAAATGACTTGTAAGGGTAGAGGCAGACAGAGACCAGGCGATTGAAATAGACAGTGAGAGAGAGGAGGGAGAGATGCTGTGTGTGTGTTTGTGTGGGTGGATATGAACTGTGGCATAGCAGTCGCTTGCTCTCCCCCAGCCCAAGCAGCTCATGTCCTTTCGGGCTGGCGAGCAGTTTATTGAATTCGCATATTTTCCCATTTTGCATTATGGCCTGGCCAACAAGTTGGCTCCTTTGTTTTTTAGCAAATTTTTGCCTCATGCTGTTTGATTTTGTAATCGAGGATTTGTTTGTTTTTTCTTGGGTTCCATGTTCTCTTCTCCTCTTCCTCGTCGTCTTCCTTTTGTGGCATTGAATGGCTTAGCCATTTTTCCATTTTTCGCTTTTTGTTTTTATTTTGAACAGCTCAAATTGGTCTGGTCGTCGAATTGACCTTTTTACTGCAGCAACGATAGAGACGACGGCGCTCCGAATGCCGGTGACATGTGTTTGGCCTTGAGCGGTTTGTTTAGGGTTTTTGCGGTAAACATATTGGATGGGACCGGCCACTGGGCATGGCAATGGGCTGTGGCA
Organism: Drosophila arizonae; assembly: GCF_054131065.1. Lineage (NCBI taxonomy): Eukaryota > Metazoa > Arthropoda > Insecta > Diptera > Drosophilidae > Drosophila > Drosophila arizonae. Next base: position 19,885,771 of record NC_142925.1, on the reverse strand, counting down.
TGTTAAGTGGAAGTAAACTGAGTTGAGTTCAGCTCAGTCGAATCTAGCTGATTGCCGAAACTTGCCAAGGGTTGACCTGTTGGATAGCTCAATACGTTTTCAATCGATTTTCAGCATCCGTTTCAAGAATGGGCAAACGCTGTTTGTTCCTTAAGCAAGTGCCTTAAGTTCGAGTACTTAGAGCTCGACAATCTTTTATCATGCAAGTAAAATAAGTATTGAATTTTAGAGTTCACTTAAAAATTAAAGTACCAGTGATATCTATTTGAATGATTGTCTGATGAACTTTTTCCAAGAAAATATGTAGGCATATTCGATGGTTGGCCAATAAGAAAACCTTTCAGAATTTGCTTTTTAAGTGTAAAAATTTATTACTTGACTTTTCGTTTAAACAATTCTCCTTTCTTAACAACACAGTTTTCTGTCGGCTCTCTTCAATCCGTCTTTATCACATAGTCAACAAAATTCGTAATTTTCCAGTAGCTTCCGCCGCTTAGTTGCGGTGACGGAAGACGCGACGACGCACAGTCTTGTAGCGGTAGCCGTCCTGGGCGGGCTGTTCGATCTCCTCGATGATGGGCTGCTCGGCCTGGATGGGTGCGGGGGCTGCAGGGGGAATGTAGGTGTTGGCGGGAGCTGGGGGTGGGGGAATGTAGGTGTTCTTGGGTGCTGGTGGCGGTGGTGGTGGTGGGGGTGGAATGTACGCCTTGGCTGGTGCAGCCGGGGGCGGGATGTAGGCCTTGGACGGAGCAGGAGGAGGGGGAATATAGGTGTTCTTTGGTGCCGGCGGTGGTGGTGGTGGCGGTGGGGGAATGTAGGCAGGCGCTGGTGCCGGTGCCGCTGGCTGCGGATAATCGTAGCCCTGCTGCGACAACTCCGAAACGTCCGCCAAGGCGCAGGCCAAGAAGGCAGCGGCTATGATCAGGAATTTCTAGAGAAATCGATAGATTTGTGATTATCGTCCTTTAATGATCCGAATTGATATTGATTGGAATTTACCATATTGGCTTGGATTGGCTTATTGCTGTGCTTGCTGCTCGGATCACTCCTCGCTGTCTACTGCTGAACTCTTAACTCGCCGTGGTTTTTATAGCCCATAGATGAAGCTCGGGTCAGCAGCAGCCGCTGCAGCCGCAAATTAATTGCGTGATGCCACGCTATCTGCGTGCCCTCAAGTGCCTCGAGCTCAGCTTGAGATACGGCTGCGGCTGTGGCTGTGGCTGCGGCTGCGGCTGGGGCCAACTCGAGGAAGCGGGACGGCCAATGCCAAGTGGTTGGACGGGTTTTGTACTCTGACACCTTCAGACAATGCACTGAGTGGGGTCAGCCTCTCGCACCGCAAGCTTCTTTAATTAGATCAAAACAAATTTTTGACCATTTACATATGAATGTCGTTAGTTATTGTTTTTCTCTCTTTATCTTTGAGTGGGGTCTTTTTTTCCCATTTTACGCTTTGGGGCTCTTCAAATTGATGTATGTTCGTGGGTCAGTCGCTCTATTAGCGATGTTTCTACTTCTTCATTTTCATTTTGCTCATAATATTTTTCTTGTTTCTTGTTTCTTCTCTATTTTTGGCATATTGCCTTTGTTATGGTTATTAATCGAATTATCTGCATAAAAAAGACAATAAATTGGCCAGCTGCTCAGGAAATATGTCGAGTATCTCTTCCTGTCCTTAGCGCTGTGCTAAGACGAATTGCTGAGGACGCCCAGAGCAGTAGCATAAATCATAGATCATAGGTATGTGAATAGTTATATATAACAAATTACTATTGCAAGAGAATATATAGCTAATAAAAAAATCTTTAACTATTCCTATTACTTTTTGAAAGAATAAATTTAACATGAAAAATGTTTGCAAACATTTTCTAAATTTTTGTCTTTTTTCGAAAATTATAATATATTATATATATTGTATAATGAATAGCGTATTAATTCTTCGTCATTCTTCGTCATCGTACGCAGATGTATATATGTATATGTATGTGTTTTCAATTTTTTTTTTTTTAAATTATTGTTTTATTTTTTGTTTTTATTTTGATAATGGTTTTAGTTTTCAATGTTTTTTGTTGTATCTAAATTTCGATTTCAGCTAGTTGCTCAGTTTTTTCAGTCTTGTTTTCATCGCTCAATGGTGATTTATGTCCCACAAATGAACTTCTGGCCTATGGCATCATTTTAAGTTAATGCCAAAATTAATAACATCAATAGTTTTTTTCTTCCCCATCTTCTAAGTCAGTTAGTTAATTGCCGAGAATCGCATTTGCCTAATTTATTTTCGTATCGAATGTCTGGCATATTAATCGGCGCTGGGCGCTCAGCTGTTAGCATAAAATGACTACCAATTCGAATTTATTTCTTACATAATGAAAGTGTTAATATGCTGGCCACTATTCCCAGCATAAATCTTCTTTTTTCCAACTAAGAAAATCGCATGTGAACAGCAGTCGAAGGCCGCAACAGGCACAACTGCGGAATTGGAACTCCACGTGGAAGATGAGATGGAAGATAGAAGAGTTGATGGACTGCGACTAGATACAATAAAATATCAAATTAAATTGAATATAAAGATTTCCTATTCTAATTTAAGCTATTTTAAGACCAGTCGTATAGAAAGCTAAGCTAAGCTATATTTATAGATATTTATATATAGATATATACATACAGTGGTTCACAGCTTATTTCAACCAGCACCTCAAAAAAAGTTTGCTGATCTATAAAATCTAAACTATTGGGGATATTGAAAAAATTAAAACGCAGGTTGTTAGTGTGATGTTTAAACTAATACAAAATCAATTTATTTATTTTTTAAATATTTTTTAGAGATTTAAAATTGCTTAAAAACTAAAAAATGAGACCAAAACAATTCCACAGCTTATTTCAACCACAAACTTTGCAGCTGATTAAAGTCCGTTATTTAGCAATGCAGATGTAGATTCTTGTTATATGCTTCATTCAATGGTTTCGCAATGTGATGATATACGTTTTTGTTGAATTTGGAGAGCTCAACTTGCAGAAAAGTGAATTTAGCAAAGTGGGACCACGCACAACTATTGAGAAGCGGGAACTTTTTCTCAAACTCTATGAAAATGACCATTCCCGTACAAAAATCGATGAGGTGGTTGGATCTAGCGATTCTACAGTTAAAAGCATCATATACCGATTTTTCCGTGAAAATAGAACCCACAATAAAGGTGGAAATGCTGCGAACAAAATTTTGAATCCCATGGATGAGCGCTGTATTGTGATAAAAATCCGAGACTACCCAAGGCTATCGGTACGACAAGTGGCCAATGATGTTAAGGAAGAGTTGGCAAGTCATGCCACCCAGAAACTATTCGCCGTATGCTTCGGGAACATGACTTTAATGATAGAGTACCACGCAAGAAGGCCTTTATTAACGACAAAATAATGAAGTGTCGCCAAAAATTTGCCGCGGAGCACTTGCACAAGGACATTCGATTCTGGAACAGTGTCATAGTTTGCGATGAGTCCGAATTCAATTTATTTGGCTTGAAATGGCTCTCATATTGTTGGCATAAGCCTAATACAGAGCTTGACGCAAATAATTTGATGGCTATAGTAAAGCATGGTTGAGGTAACGTTATGGTTTGGGCCTGTAGGTCAGCAGCCGGCGCTGGGAACTTGGAGTTTATAGAGACTACGATGGATAAAGGCAAATATCTTGATATTGTGAAGTCTAATTTAATTCAAAGTGCTCAGAAACTGGGCATAAAGGATGACTTTAGATTTTACCAAGATAATGATCCGAAATGCACTGCGGAAATTGTCCAAACTTGGCTGATCTAGAAATGTTCCAACATTATGAGCCACTAGCCCAGTCATCAGAAATAAATGTAATCGAAAATTGGTAGTGGATTTTGGAAATAAAAATTCGCAAACACAAAATATCAAAGAAATCGGACCCAAACTCTGCATTGGTTGCGGAATGGGATAAAATTACTGCAGAAGTCACTTAAAAGTTGGTGGAATCTATCCCAAAATGGTTTAAAATGGTAGTTAACCAAAAGGGCAGTCACACAAAATATTAATTTTCTGTTATTTAAAAAAACACATAGTTTTAATAATTTTATTTCATAAGTGGTTGAAATAAGCTGTGGAACTGTTTTGGTGTCATTTTTTAGATTTTAATCAATTTGAAATATTAAAAAAATATTTAAAAAATAAATAAATTGATTTTGTATTAGTTTAAACATCACACTAACAACCAGCGTTTAATTTTTTTTCGATACCCCCAATAGTTTAGATTTTATAGATCAGCAAACTTTTTTTGAGGTGCTGGTTGAAATAAGCTGTGAACCACTGTACGTCAAATCTAAGGTCTTAGACTGGATTTCGATTGTTTCTTTGATATGTAAATGCTAAAGGTGTTTCCTGATCTATTCTAAACAATCTTCACTTTAATCATATACAAATTTTGGATATACTTTAAAATAATGAATGGATTCAATTCCTCCTAGTAAATAATTCAAGCAAATCCGCCTTCTAGTAATACCCTGTAAATTTCTAATGCGATTCTGTGTATTTGCCCTCCTGATGATTTATTAACTATTTTTTTTTTTTTTTTTTTTTAGCCACGTGTGTCTGGAAATTGAAACTCGTAAGTCGCAAATCTTAGTTTATTTACATTTTGTTCTTGAATCTAAAATTAACTCAGAGAGCTGAACTTTGACAGAATTATTTCCGCATTTGTTGTTAAAAATGTTGTCATCATTTTTTAATCCTATTTATCAGGGTCTAAAATTAAATATGTGAAATGAATACCAAGCCAACTCAAAATATAAAAGATGTTTGGCTTAATGATGACCACAAAGCAATACCACAATTTAATGGCCACAATCCACTGAAGCGAATTCCATTTTCATAGAGTTTCATGTTTGGAAGAAATAAAATAATTGCTTTTGTTTTTTTTACAAACTTAATATTTTTTTTTATTGAATCAACTTCTTGTCATCGCCCTAGACTTAGGACTCTCGATCACTGCTTAGAAGCGGCGACGGATGATACGACGCACGGTCTTGTAGCGGTATCCATCATTAGAGATGGGCTCGATCTCCTCCAGAGAGGGCTGGGGGGCCAGCGCTGGTGCGGGGGCGGGAGCACGGATGGGAGCCTGAGCGGGAGCGGCAGGAGGGATGTACTGGTTGACCGGAGCCGGGGCTGGCAGAGAGACTGGAGCAACTGGTGCTGGGGCATCAGCTTGGATGGGAGCGGGAGCTGCTGGAGGGATGTACTGGTTGGTTGGAGCCGGAGCAACGTTGATGGGAGCTGGAGCTGGAGCTGGGGCCACGTTGATTGGAGCTGGGGCGGGCAGGTTGACGGGTGCTGGTGCCGCAGGAGGAATGTAGGATCTCGCGGGCAATGGAGCAGGAGCGATCTTGCCGGGCAAAGGAGCTGGGGCCACAGGAGCTGGGGCTGGTGCCACCGGGGCGTAGTTATACCCGGACAGCTGCGACACGTCAGCGTGGGCAACGGCCAACAGGGCACAGGCGACAACAAGAAGTTTCTGCAAGTCAAAATCGAAAGGATTAATCCTTGAGTCTCGCTGCTCCAATCGACAGCAGCCGCTGCTGCGTCCACCTACCATGTTTGAGTATGTTACTTGGAACGTTTCAGTTGCTAGTATATCTCGGACAGCCCGGGGCGGTAGTATTTATATGAAATTGTGCGCGGTGCTGAATCCGCGCAGACAAGCGCGATGAAGAATTGCTCAAATTATAGGCTTTTAATATGCCAGAAACCAGAATTTTATTGTCAACAGATGGTTACACAAAGACTAATGGAGTGTAGAGTATCAAATCGGGCTGGTGGGGTCCAACGGTGGCCATTATCAGATATGTTAATCAGGAGCAGCTGAAACAATTTGCCGATTGTTTCAACTTGAACACAAGCTGAATACAATGCATCTGCTGTATTTGGGGCAAAGATAAATGTTTGATGATTTGATTGATCCATTTAATGACGTTTGATGAATTCAATATGCTTATAATGAGAGATGATATTTATATGAGTGTATATAGTAAAAATATAATATTTGTAATAATATTTTTTTTATATTTCCTATATTTGTCTGCTTTAATTATTTATTCTCTAAAATACTTTTTGCTTTGGAAAATAAATGAGAAATAAATATAGTATTTCCCATTGTCTAATCATAGTGTGTCTGTGTGTCGGTGATGAACAATATCGTGTGCTATTCTCAGTGTATTTTTTTTTTGCCATTGCTTGAGCTTAAATGTAATTTGCATAAAACATAAATGCTATTTTTTTTTTTATTTTTATCAAAGCCAACTACCAACTGTGTTGAGCAGAGCTGCGCTAAGTTGAGCGGAGTTCAGTTAAGCTGATTTGATGGGCAAGCCAAAAAGTTGTTGTGATTAGTTTGCTTAATTAGCTGTGATAAGGCGGACCAGTGTCTATTGGACAAAAGAGCCAAGCCAAGAGTCTTGCCAAATTTGGCGTCGCTACCCAGTGAACGGCTCATTGCTGTCGATTGTTGTCGTTGTAGCTTTATGGCTCACAGTTGCTTTGTATGCGATAGATACAGATATAGCTATATGAATGCGATATATAATGCGTATCTCAATATGCGTTTGCTTGCAGGTCAAAAGTTGAGCGTGTCGCCAGTGCGACCGACGCCATGAAAAACAAATTATCAGCCAAATAGTTGAATATGCATGTGTGTGTGTGTGTGGGAGTGTGTGTGTGTGAGTGTGGAAATTCAGTGAAGGACATGTCTTTTAATTACACAAATTGCCAATGAGCCACTTTGCGGATTGTCAACGCTTTAGTTATGCCAAAAAGCTTTTGAGACATTTGGGCGTCGCTCCCTTTATTGTTGTTGTTGTTGCTGTTGTTGTTATTGTAGTTCTTGTTGTTAGTGTTACTGTCAGAGTTTCGACTGCTGTGTCGCCATTGTGATTCGAATATATTTGCAGCTTGTGTCAAACAAAAACTACAAAAGCTATGCAAACAAGCACTTAACCCGCTTTTATTTTGACAATTCCATTATTTTCGCAGCACCAATAAACTGAAACTGCGAAATTTTTTCAACACACACACACATACGCATACACGCATTCAACCATACACCCATACACTTACAGCTAGCTCAGATCATGCCATGCAACATTGCGTATACGTAATTTAGTTTGTTGTCTCTTAATAGCTGAAGCTGCAACGCTGCACAGAAATATATGTACATATATAAAAATTGACGGCACACAACTATTTGAGTGGGGATTTGAAATGTTCAGCAGAAGAAAACAAAACCAACATTTGCTGGTATATTCTACGTGCTTTAAAGAATAACAACGCAATATTGTGGAAATTACAAATTGAGACGAAAGCTTCAAATAACTGAGAACTGAGAATGTAAAATCAACAAAATTCTGACATTTGTTGCACTTGCTGCACTGCTGTCTTCTTCTGCTTCTATAATCCGATTAGCACATTTCTACTGGAGAGCAATTCGAAACAATCATATGTGGGCAAACAACTTTAGATACTTTCAATGGCAATACTATTTGAGCTTTGATGCTGTCTATCGATTTAGAATTACACTAAATTAAATTAATTTGGATGAAAATTATCTAATTTATAAATGAAAACAATTTAAAGAAAACATAAAAGAATATATATAAAATTTATATTATTATTTAAAAATATTGACGAATTTTTAAGAAGTTTTTATATAAATAGAAAATGAAGATAACAAAGAAAAAAAAAAAAAAAAAAACATTTAAAGAATATGAAAAATATGATTTAAGCATCTCAGCTTTAATTAAAAAGGTCTTCTCCCCATTGAACTAACTTATTTATTTTTTAATTGGTTCAAATATATTTAATGCTTATTTTAGTCTGAAAAGAGAAGATTTAAACGAATTTTGAATATTTGTAAGATTAAAATTAGTTTTTGTTTTTTTTTTTTTTTTTTAAATTTATTTAAGCGTTGAATCCGTACAATGAAAATATAGTAGCTAGTTAATAATATTAGTATATACAAATATTTATAATTTATAAAAATATATTGTTCGGTATATTTTCAGCTCGTATTAAAAACTTTTTTTTCCAATGGAACTAATTTATTTTTAATATATATTGAAATGTTCTCCTGTTACTTCTTAAATCTTCTTATGTTCAAACATAACATAACTCGTTTTTCGTCCGTAGCACAAGTTGGCTATAAAATCATTCACTTTCCAAAACGCTCTCCACTGTGGCTAAATATAAACTTGCCTCTGATGAACTGAGGCAGTAAAGTAGTTTATTAAGCAGTTAATTTCCATATACGTCACGTTTCATTAACGTGTTTACAAACGCGCTGCTTTTCTAATGCATTCATTTAGTGTTTGGCATTCGGCTTCCTGCTTTAAGTTCAATTGACTATCAGATGGCATCTGCTTATCGACTCTCTGCTCTCAAGGTCAGCCGAAGCAACCGCACTTACGCGTGTTCTGTCAGCTGTCTGATGAGAAAAGTATATTTAAAATGCATTTAACTGGCTTAAAATGCATTGACCCAACGACATGCCAAACTCTTCAACAGCTGACAACGCTTAACAATCGATTTTAACAATTTTTAATGCCCGCCGACTGCCAGATCATAAATTCAGGCAACTCCCCTTGCCTCCCCTCCAGCAGCAAGCCGTGGGTCGTGGTGTTATGTGCTCGTATTTCCGTATATTTCGCGAGATAAATCAACGCGCGACAAATTAATGCTGCAAATGAAGTGCAACTGCTGCAGCAGCGCAAAGTGGCGACTCGGCGGCTCGGTGGTTCGTTGGCTGGGCCGGGCTGGGCTGGGCTGTGTGGTACAGGTGTAAAATGGGCAGCGATATGCCGCACATCGAATCGCCGCCCCAATATGCAGTAACAGTAAAAATAAATGAAGGCAGTCAACGTTGCATATTTCAGTGGCCGTGCGGCTGCCACTGCTGATATAATTACGCAGATACTGTCAATATTGTGCGAGTGTGTGTGTGTGTGTGTATTCGATACAGCCGTAAGCTGCGCTTGCTGTAAGCCCCACCGTCTGTCTCACTCCCCTGTCGTAGGCCTCATCAGTTTTTATATGCGTCGCATTTAACTTTTTGTATTTTGCATTTTTTTTGTCGCGCGCTGAGTACATTTCTTTTGCATACTTTTGGGCGGGCATGGCGCTTGTCTGCCGTGCGATTATTTTGTAATCCACGGCGCCTAAAGCATTGATTACACATTGTATACCTGGACAGCTCGCAGCAGATCAGAGCTTGGGCAGGAGTGGGACAGCCTGGCCATAATGCGTGTTAATCAGCATCATTAACTACTAATTAAGTGCGGTTGCAAATGCAGCCAACTGTCAATTGTTCCCAGTCACCGCCGCGATACTGTCGCACCACTGCCGCACCACCTGTCGCCCGAGCCATTTTATTTGCTCGGCGCTGGCTTAGTTGTCAAGCGATGTGCAATGAGGCTGAAAATTGCACATTGCTCGATTCCTGGCAGATTGTTATTCGGATTTGAGTTTCACTAATCGCAGTTACTGTTCAGTGCGTGTGCGTTTGTCATCTATATGTTTGAATAGAATACAGATTATATAGGCAGATGATTACAGTAACTCATTTATTTCTATAAAATATGCAAAAATTATGACCACATTAATGTATTTATTGGATAGCCCTATTAAAATATATTCCCCTTTGGATTGGAATCCAAGAAAAAGTTTGTTTCACCCAAGTCCCATTCGTTCCGCTCATACGAGCCGTACCCACATTCTGCTTATTACGAGCATATTTTTAGTTGCTATTAAGTAAGCCACAAGCAATTATACAATTCATTCATTCATTAGTTCATTTTGTTCGGTTCAAGATTCAAGATCAAGACAAATCAAGAGAAACAGTGAAGTGGTCAGTTCATAGAAATACTTTGATAGATCGACATAACTCTATATGAATATTAGAGGCAAGTTTTGAAAGCTTTATGGTTATTATTATGTTGGAATAAGAACAATTTAAATAACAGAATGATTTATTAATATATATTATTAAAATATATTGCTGGATACAACGAGAAATTTATGGAATTTATCAAATGCTTTCTTCAACAAGGATAATAAAGATAAAGATAAATATTGACTAGCTCATATTTTTATTTTTTATTTTATTTTATTTTTTTTTGTGTAACATTATGTTCAGTTATAGAGACTGGAATATATAGCTAATATGCGGTAGTTCTATCTGCAATATTTTTTCATAAATATTTTTATAGAGACAAATAATGTTGTTTTATATATATCTCTAATCTCTCAAGCCTAGCCAACCGCAACTGCACATTCCTGGAACAAACACCAACTGATTAGTGTGGTCAAGTTCAATAGTCTATAAATTGTAATTGCCTGTCAAACTGGACCAATGCAATTTTCACATTGTCCAGCGGCTCGTACTATGCGCCAGTATGTGTAAATATATTTGTGTATATTTATTTATTTATGTCGGGATGTGCGCATCAAAGCGTAAACGCATTTTAATTCATTTAATTAAGCTGCCAATATTTGACCAAAATGCAATTAACAAAAGCCGGCTTCGACATGGGGCACTGGCTTTGGTGTTGCCCGGGCCTCTTGTCCTTTGTCCTCTGCTCCGCGTGATGCGGTTGCCACGGCTAGGCAGGGCCGAGAGCAAAAAATGATTTGTTTTAATTACGTAATTAATTTGGCAGCTTTTTTTTTTTTATTGTACACGATTGAGCTATACGCTGGGATATGATGACACAGAGGCAGGCTTTGTAACAGGCAGCGGTAAAATTTTGAGCAATTATGGAATTTATTTAAAAATAAAATAATCTAAATAGAGTGCAAAATAAGCCCTATTTGATCTCAAATTAATTTTAAAAGTGATTGAATATTATAATTGGTGTTTGTTTTATAGAGCTGGTTTACTCTAGCGCAGTTGTGAGGGTATTTGCTGGCCAGCCCACTCTTAGTTTGTTTATCTTTTTAATTAGTATACGCCGTGCAATGTGTGTGGCTGCTGCGGCGAGGCTTTAAAGTGGAAGCTCAAACTACATTGCCTGAACTGTGACCCAGGCCGGCGGCTGGGTTGTTAAATCCATTGGAGGCAACGCGTCGTTGCAGACATTTCCCTAATCAAATCGTAAAGACGTCGTCGTCGATGTCATCGCAGTTTCTTGTTAATTTTCCTTGGTCTGCGACCCGGCGCATTCCGTGGCGAGCCCTTGCCCTGTGCTCGGTGAGTCCTGGCACTTGTTAGCGCAATTGCGGCAGTCGCAGCCACAAGTGGTCAGTGGTCTGATGAGGCCAATGTGCACGATGCCGCCCGCCTGGGCGTGGTTGTGGGCGGAACTTTTGAATCTAACGAGAAAAATTTCCACATCATCAAAGCTCATTCCAGCCCATAAATTTCGTGATAAATGTGAGTGCATGCCGAATGCCGTGCGGCGACTCCTTAGGGAACGGGCCGAGCTGCCGCTCCTGCAACTCCTTGACGGCCACCTCTTGCTATCTGTCTGCTGATGGCGATTGCGATGCGGATACTAAGTTGATTTCTCTCTTCTCTCCCAAGCATGCATTTGGCTTTCATAAATTTCCAACTTAAATCGATACTGGGCCCTGGCACAAGCAAGAGAGGGAGCGGGAGAGTGAACGAGAGAGAGAGAGAGAGAGTGAGAGAGAGAGAGTGGAGAACAGGCTTGCCTTCAAGTGCCCATAAAGTTGGAGCTGCTGGCTGCAGCCGCTGATTGGGACTGTTGCTGATTGAGTGCGGCCGGGCTGGCATTTTGATTGGAAAACAATTTGGCAAAGTTTTAGCTTTAGTTTTTCTTTTATTTTATTGATATTCTATGGGAGATTCGTTAGGATGCGCTGCATTTAGGAGCTCTAGATTTACAGGCGGTTGCGACGGTAGACGACACGACGCACAGTCTTGTAACGGTAGCCATCAATTGAGGGCTGCTCGATCTGTTCGATAGCCTGCTGCGACGTCAAGACTGGAGCTGGAGCGGGAGCCGAGTACTCGATGGGAGCCTGAATTTGGATTGGTGCTGGAGCAGGGGCAGGGGCAGGCTGGTACACTGGAGCAGGAGCTGGGATTGAGACTGGTGCGGGTGGAATGTAGTTGCTGACCGGAGCAGGAGCTGGGATCGACACTGGTGCGGGTGAGATGTAGTTGTTGACTGGAGCAGGAGCTGGGATCGAGACTGGTGCGGGTGGGATGTAGCTGCTGACTGGAGCAGGTGCAGGTGTCTCGATTTGGATTGGGGCAGGGGCTGGCTGATAGACTGGAGCTGGAGCTGGCTGGTAGACCGGAGCTGGAGCTGGAGCTGGCTGGTAGACTGGAGCTGGAGCTGGAGCTGGCTGGTAAACTGGAGCGGGCGCAGGCTGGTAGACCGGAGCGGGTGCTTCGTAGGTGATGGGTGCTGGAGCTGGCTGGTAGACCGGAGCGGGCGCCTGATAGTTATAGCCCGAGCTCAGGTGGGACACATCAGCACTGGCGCAGGCCAGGAAGGCAACGGCAACGACCAAGAATTTCTGTGCAAGAGATCGCGATTAAAACCAATTTCCGAACAGTGGGCTCTACGTGGACATCGTGGCTTACCATTTCTGCGATAGTTCGGCTCTTACTCCACAAGCGTTTGAATAGCTTCTGTCTGTCTGGGCCTGGTCTGTTACTATTTATACCATTCGCAGATGAGAGCGGGTGTCCAAATACTCTTGGCGATTGTGAAAAACCTGCCTCGAAGAGGCGTCAGTTGTTTGCTTAGGTGTAGACAAAATCGAATATTGAATATTGAATTTTGAATATTGAATATTGAATGCTGAATATTGAATGCTAAATGCTAAATGCTGAATGCTGAATGCTGAATACTGAATATGGAGTGTTGTTAAGAGTTGCTAACTAAATTGTCTTTGGGGGCCAGACGATTGAAGAATGGGCCCCGCTCTTGATGGCAACTCGTTTGCCATAGAATTTATTGCCGGATTGTCTAATTTATGCCATCAAATTGCTTTTTAATAACCTCATCAAGTATAATGAAGAGCGCCAGCTAACGGGAACTTTTCTACAAATATGCATTTTATATAAACAAAAATTAATTTTTATTCTTATTTCTTTCATAGTATTTTTTGCGGAGTCCGGTTAACACATGTCTCGTGTCGAGCCGGAAATTTGCAAATTACATTTAACAGGTTTGGCTTCAACTTATTGTTGGTTACGTTATAGTTCGTTGTTCTCAATCGCTGGATGGAAAGTGTTTAAGCATTGTTTATGGTAGGGCTTAGACGACTTTTTGCTTATGCTGACATAATTCTTATCATTGCCTCTGGGTTGCTTGTTTTTGGCTTGTTTTTCTTTTGATGTCTATATCCCGTTCATTTCTATTTATATATATATATATATACATATATATTCATGGGCCTTTGGCCTTTGGCCTTTGGCCATTAATATGTTGATTCTGCTTCATTTTACTACCAGAAACCAGTTCCATTTGCTCACGCTTCAATATGGGTCTGGCAATAGACGTGACGTCTTCAAATTGATTTGGCTGACAGCTCCGTGAAGGCTGCTCGCAGCTGGGCTATGGTCTTAATCGCTTGTGGAAATATTTATAGAAAACACTCGCCTTCAGGAAGTAGCGCGTAAATGAAAGCTTTAATTTATTATTTAATATAAATATATTATAATTTATAATGAAGCCCTAACTTATATATATATTGAATATACCCTGTAAATGTCAAATGCATTAACAAGCTTATTCTGTGAGAAGTGATTAAAATAGCTCATTCGGTCATGAACATCGCTTGCTACTGAGCTATTCCAAAGCTCATTAGCGATTCGTTCATGAACAGTTCGAAATATACCTGGAGTCTGATTCCGCTTTGCTGATTTGTGGCTTTTGTATGACATGCAAATGATTGCCTTTGTTTATGATAATTAATAGACACAGAAGCTGCTTTGAGCATTGTTCACAATAAAATATTTGAGTGCTATCGTGAACATTTAACATATTTTGAAACCCAAATCGGAGAGTGCGAATAATTGAGTGAATAATGTAATATAATTAATTGTTTACACATACTTAATTGATTGTATCGGAAATTAAAATGCAAATAGTTTAAGTGATTAAATTATGACCTCAAAAGAAAAAGAATTAAAATTGAATGAAACGAAAACGTTATAATAATTACATACTAAAATCTGTATTTGATTATTATTTATAATTCATAATAAGTTACTCATTATTTAAGATCTATACTCTTTTAGCGGTATTATTACATTCTTATTTTAATTTATATTTATTATTTCTAAATTATCATTATTATTATTTTATTTTTATCATTTGTATTTTTCTGTTACAATGTGTCCCAGCTAAAAACAATTATTATATAATTCAATTAAAATTATTTATTAATTATAGTAAACAAATTATACAAACCATGTATAAAATTGTGATAATTTTTTATTAGTTTCTATTTTTATGAAATTTGAGTTCTTGTTGCATTTAATATTATTCTCTACGGTGCTTTTATTTTCAGCTTAATTTAACACACATGTATATATTAAAACTAAATTTCAAAAGTGTTTCAGTTTTGATACCATAAGGAAACACGTTAAAAAAGCTGACGGCGCTTACTCTTTTGTTCATCCTCTTCATTGTTATGCGAAACATAAGCATCTGAGAGACAATAGGCAATCTGTAGTCTTCCGTGTGTTAATTTGGTCGACTGACGCCCCCTCATAAAATTTCTTTAATATTTTGAGTTCGAAATTTCGATAGAGACCATTAGCAAATGGAGGAATAATAAACAGTATTTAAATACTAAACGTGTATAGAACTGCGCGCCTTGGTTGCCCTTCCTTGACTCGTGCATTATTTCCTCATAGTCTAGAGTTGGCTCTACGAATGCTTCCCATTATTTATGGTGATATCTTAATTTGCTGGCACGACGTTGTCTTCGGCCAGCTAGCTGGCTAGATGAGCTGTGCTGCGGATTAAATTGCAACTACAAATTCAGTTTATCAAGCCGTTAATCATGAGCATTGCTGCTTAATTTTAGCGCTGTCCAAATATTGGCTAGCAGATTTATGATCCGGCTGGCCGGGGCTGGTACGTCTCTCTCTCTCTCTCTCTCTCACTCTCACTCTTTGTCAGCGGTTGGATCATACCATTCGTAAGCGTAGCGCAAACAAGACGCGCCACTCAAATAGTCAAACAGATTCATGGCCCAAGCGAATCTAAAAACTTGTTGTTAATTTTATATGCAGCTACCAAATTTCAAATTGGAACTTTTCAGCGTTTTGTTTGTTTCCTATTTCTCAGACGAGTCGCGTATGTAAATGTCGATCTCTTGAGGGCCAATTTATGGGCATACGATTTGCATGGCTTAGCTTCCGATCATCTACAATACAATCTAAGGCCTGTCCCACATCTCATCTCTCATTTGCAGTGCATTCGCATACAGCTAGTCTGGCGCATGGCTAATACAATTATGTTCCAGTTTGTCGCTCTTTTGTTTTAGCCAACTAGTTTTTATTATATATTTAACTGCCTTTTTTCTTCATGTATAATTTGTATGCATATTTTAATGTGGTCGTTTGCTGAGCGCCACAAGCGGAGGGCTAATTATGGCTCATCTGTTGGCCTTGACTTTGAAATTCAAATTTTACTCAAGCATCTGCTAGGTGCGACTCTGTTTTCGGCTTTTGCATCTTCTTCGGCTTCTTGCCCGCTTTCTTGGCCGCTTTGTTTTGGCATTTTGTTGATTAGCTGTAATTAAGACTCGGCATGAGTCTGTGTAAATGCTAATTTGTCTAAATGATAAGCCATTTATTCGAACTCACTGTAAAGTTTTCACTCACTCAGTTTCCGACTACCTCTTGCCATACTCATGTTCATAATCTGAAAATCAAATTTGTTTGATATTTTTTAATTTTATCATGCAATCTGCGCTTTGTATTCTGCTTTGTTCGGACTGCACTTTGCATCTAAATGAGTTATGATTTATATAGTTTTAATTGTGCCTATACATATAGATGGCAGATTATAATTTGGTTTACAATGAGCCGATGTGGCCAAATATTGATATAATTAGCATATGATGTCATCCAGTTGGCCATCGTCAATGCTCGCCTCACGAGTCAAATAGAGGCTTTACTGTAGTAGGTTGGTTACTTTCTTTGACTTGTGTTAAATGATTTGATAGCTATTCGGGACATTCTGGATTATACGGAGAATATATTTTAGTACGAAAAAACGCTTCATTCACATAAACCCTTCATGCACACGCACACTCAATCACACTCTCAGAGTTCCTCTCGTAAATCAGCTAAAAGACGCATAAAATGTGTAGTACGTACTGCGTACGGTAGGTGGAGCCACCTGTCAAGTGGCCAGGCCAGCCAACCAGATAAGCGCAAAATTCTTAATGAAACGACACGCATGCACAGTAAAATGTGCATTTTCCGAGGCCCCACACACAAGTGCAGCTGTATATAGACGTTATGTACCTACAGTTACAGTTAGTCGCTTTAGCATTCAAAGCGACCCCCAAAAAAGAAAGAGCCAGAATGAAGTGGATGCGGCGCAGCAGAGGGTTGGCCAGAGGGGAGGGTAGGGGAGGGGAGTCGAGAACTTCAGATTCACAGCGTTTCGACGAACGTTGCCAGCTGTGAGGTGCAGCGTACAAAGCCAAACGGAAATGAAATCACGTACCAGGGGCGTTGTCATTCACAATGAGTGCGCCACCAGGCAGGACTCGAAGTAGTTGTTGCAGCAGTTCGTTTTGTTGTAGTTGTTGTTGTTGCTGTTGCTGTTGCTGTAGTTGTCAGCAGAGTCGCGGCAGCTGCCATTTTGTTCTGTCGTTGTGTGTACGTCTAATGTCCAATTTCAATTTGGCAAAGGCAAAGCTACCGCAAGTGCCAAACAATGCAAACGCCCCCACCAATCCTCACTCACTGTAGTAAAAACACTCACACACATGTGTGAGTCCCCCGTCTAGTATTTCACTTAAGTGTGGATACTTGCACAGATAGCTAAAGAGAGAAAGAGAGCAGGAGAGCAGGAGAGCAGGAGAGCAGGAGAGTGGGAGATCGAGCATGCCCGCATAAGTTTATTTACTTTTAACACGAAATAATAAAGTTTACAAAAGAAAACGTGCGCCGTGCGGTATGCTGCACTTTTTCTAAGTATGTGTGTGTGTGTGTGTGCCTGTTTGTGTATTAGTGTGTGTCGCTAACTGCTCCTCATTCGACTCAAAGCTGAGTTTTCCTCTGCCCATTTGCTGTCACAATGTAGGCGCCTCAAAGCGAATATTTAACAAACTCTTGAGAGCTGTCAATTTATGCTTAAAGACCATCACGACATCATTCACTGTGCAGGATATTCATATTTTCAGAGGATTTATAATACCACAAAATGGCTAAAAAAAAGGAAAATAATAATAATAATTTTCTAACTATGTATTAAATCAATTCAAGAGTATCATTTTATGAATATTTTATTTCTATATATGTAAATCTAGTTAAACTTAATTATTTATCACATTACTTTTGAGAAGATTATTAAAATAAATAAATAAAGAATATTAATTAAAACAATAAAACACAAATTATTCATTCATAAATTATTGTTAATATATTTAGTAAGTAAAGTGTAGCTTAACAAATTTAATAGCTTGAGTTCTTTTCGTGTTAGCCCCAAATATACTAAGTCTACATACAAATATATTAAATATATGCAGAAATTGAATTTATGAAAACGCCTTTAAAGCTGAGAACAGGTAGAGTATCTCGCATTTCAAACAGCTGAAAAAACGTAATTCAACGCATTGCACCAAAACTCGCAACTCTCGCAACTTTCGTCACAGCTTCGCAAAAGGTAAAAAAAAGAGTAGAAAAATTAGCGACATGCCGTGACGTGACTCGACTGCCTGAGCCAGCAGCGTTGCCCCTTGTTCTATGCCCATGCCCATTTCAAGTTACTTAACCGACATGTTCTTTGTTTTTGGCGTGTTTCGCTGCTGTTAGCCATGTGCGAGGGCCCGGGCCTGGGCCAGGCGCTCATGGACAGCTTATGGATGCAGCTCGGCACTTACAGCCAACTGAATTATTTAAAAAGACGCTAAGAGCAAAGCAACTGTCGCTTTGTGCAATTAAATGCGTTCTCAGCTCGTACGCACACATGCGACAATAGTTAGAAGGTCCGCACAGATGGCAATGATAATAATTATAGGGACCCGAGGACATGCCTGGGGTCTGCTTGTGCCATGTGGCCCATGCGTGTGCGCCTAATTACAATAAATTTGGCTAATTATTGTCTGGCACTTGCGGCCCTTGCGGCTCCTGTAAACTTTAAGTAGCTCTCTCACTCCCTCACTCTCTCTCTGCCTCTCTATCACTCACACACACTCTCTGTCGCCACCAACAGCAACATTTCACAGACAAAGTTTTTCCCATCGATATATGGTGGAGTGCGGCCGCATCCACAATGTCGCCGACTGAGGCCAATGTCTGGCTAATTGTCTTGTAAATTATGATAAGGAACTTTCACTATCAACTTGAGAGCTGGTTAAAAGGGTCAGTTAGGTCACCTGCATATGGGAGATGCGAAAAGTGTGCACACCAGTCGCTCTCGCACTCGCACTTGCAGTCAATTTCACGTGGCACTTGGTCAGGGGTTGGCGTAATAGCATTATATAATATTCATATATCTATCTTATGGAGAGGAATTTATAATACTGTTGTCTCCGCATTACATGCACTTTGCACAAACGTCTCAAACTAGCACTCAGGATATGGCAAATTTATAATTGCAATTTTTTAAGCACATGTCGCTCTTTAAGAATTTTGTTTTGTTTGTTATGTTACTTTTTAAATTATTTATAAAATATATAAGATACGCAAATGGTCAATATTTACATTTTATTAAATTTATTAATTAAATTAAAATTAATATTAATATACTTATATTGTTTAGCTGCTCGAGTGTTATATTTATGTGAAAAATGATTAATATAATTTAATATGTATATTTATTAGCTAAAATTGAATTTTGTAGATGTTCATATAAAAAATTTTTAATAATATTTTCATTGATTTAAAACTAAATAAAAAATGAATTAAAAAATAAATAATTTTTAATTTAAAATTAAGAAATAAATAATAAAATAAAATTTAATTTAATTTTACTTTTAATATTTATGCAAATAAATTTATTTATACAATTTAATTTAATATAAACAAATTAAGTTCAAATGAATTTAATTTTCTTAGACAGCTCAATTATATTGGATTCCTTTAATAATTTGTATTCAACAAATTTATTTATTGATATTCCTTTTCGTATTTATAAATACATAAATGAAATAATGCCTCACAGTCTCATTCATTTTCGTAAACATCATTTCTACACAATTTCAGAATCAAATCAGAGCGAGGCCCTCTGGACGTTTTGGGACTTTCACAAGCCATCGCTGAGTATCTGTTATTACAATCCTCATCTGTCGACGCTGATATTTTTAACAATCATTGCAAATCAAAACAAATGCCGAACGATTTGCTTTATGTGCAACTGCAGTGATTTGCCTAGGGAATGTGCCTGTCAAGCCCTTCATTTTTTATTGCCCCGTGCGCCCCAATACCCAGGCCTCTGCCAGCTTTGTTGTTGCAGCATATGGGCGCATCATAAAGCGGGAGCTTCTTTTCTTCGGCTTCCCCTTCCCTCTGCTAGTCCTTCACCCTTTGCGCTTGACTGTTGCAAGCAGCGAAATGCAGTCAACTCGTGCGCCAGCTGAGCGCGCAATTTAGCACAACAATGCGATACGTATACGCCCCGTGGTAGCCTCTTAGTAAGTCATGTGTTGGCATGTCTTCTCCTGCTGGCTGACTGGTTGGCTGGCTGGCTGGCTGACTGCTACTGCTATTTAGAAATGCCTTTGTCTTGGCCTCGGTCCCAGCTCTTAGCTGCCAGCGAGTGCCGTTTGTTTTTTGTCTTGCCAAATGCGCCATATTTTTGAGTTTATGTCTTCGTTTTCTAGCAAATATTTCCACAGACCAGCACAGGGACCGGGATAGAGGGCAGACCGTAATGCATATGTTCGGCGTGTCGTCGTTTTGTTTTATTGCATATTTATATTTTATAGCGAAAGTAGCAAAATATACGAGTAAATCGTTAGGACGCAGCCCAGCAGGAGGCGGGCCAGAGAGAGAGAGAGAGAGGGGCGCCCGAGATGTTACAACGGCACAATTCTTGGCCTTTTTGGCAAACATTCGATAAAAGAACTCATACATAAGCTCTGCCAGCCGCACATGTGCCTCGCACACACAGACAGACACACACACACACGCACACACCGGCACATGCTGCTCAGCAGAGAGACAGGGTAGACAGGGTAGACTCCTGCATTAAGTTCTCGTTGCGCTTTTTGGGGGCGTTCGTTGGAAGCGCCACAAAATTCAATCATAAAAGTTTTTCAATAATCCGCTTTGCCCCGATTGCATTTCAATTTGCGCAACATTTTTGTGCAAAAACTTAATTTTCCACCAATTAGTTTTTTGGGCTGTTCGATTGAGGGGCGCAGAGTGTGCGGCAATACGTAATTGATGTGTGCTCCCCATCCACTCTCAAATGTGGAAAAAAAGTTGGTAAGGAAATTTGATTGGGCAGCAAGCGGACAAACAATTTGACATACCAGATACAATTCAATCGAAATTCTAGCTGGCTCCCTGAGGAACATACTGAAGCAGGCTTGAGCTGCATAATCTGAACAATAGGAATTTGGGAATAAACTAAGTAGATATTTGATGTCTTCACTTCTGGTTTATGAGTTGCCATGCAGGCAAAACTCGATTCATTTTTAATAACATCAGCTCATTTAAATTTGATGAACTTAAATCTCGAATGCCTAAGAGTTATGCGAAGTGCTGCTGATCTCCCATATAGCCACACATATTACTTATGCCAGAGAACACTAATCCGCATATTTTCTCGTCGGCAAGTACGAACGACCTTAATCTTCATCCTAATGGCCATCGCATCATATGGCGCTCAGAAGCACATTCAGTATTTTTATTGATCCTTGGAGTATGCACCTGCACCATCCGCTGCTGCATGGCGGCCATAGTGGGGCGCTGATAATGTTAATTTTATTCAAAGGTTATGCCGTTACAAGCGACGGCAAGCCGGGCGGGCCGGAGTCTACGGAAAACCGTAGACGGACAGCGACGACGGCGACGAAGATGGAATGCAAGTACGTGTAGAAATTTACGAAAAATTACGAGAGACGCAGCGAAAGCTGCTGCACAAAATTGCAAATCGTGTCCAGGGTCGAAGACTGAAACACCCAGAGATGCCCGGCACTGAGCTGGCAGCTGAGGCCAAGACTACGAGCTGAGTTCCCGGCCGGTTGCTTGCCCCCAAAACGTCGCCATGCAGCATTTATTGCCAACGAAGCGTATTTGGTGCATTTGATGCGCTGCATAATGGCGCACGCCATTAAATGTCCATTGACATGCCAAGCGGAGAAGTCCAGTTGGCACAGTGGACTGAACACTATTTGAATGTAATGCAATTGAAATTGAAGAGAAATTGAGGAGCAAAGGCAATATTTCTAAGCTATTACTACTAAATTTTACTTGCAAAATTCAAATTAATAAAAATTATATAATTACAAAAAATAATAATTAAAAAATATTATTAAAAAATTAAATATATCATTATAAAATGTTAGATGTTAAGAAATAAATGCTCAATGGTAATCTAAATAAATATTGTAACAACATTTCGAGTTCAATTCTCAATTTTTAATTTTCACTTTCTACTTCAATCGATTCTCATTGTGGTTTGCCACACTGTCACTGGCATTGGCAATAGCGCATCGCAAATCCAAATCGAATGCGAAACGAGCGTAAATCGTGACCTGCAAGGATCTGCTTAGTTTTCTTATTAGCTGCGATTACATTTGATGTTTGTTGTTCGGTCAGCGTGGCGTATACTTACTTACACTCACACACACATATATCGTATGCATGTCTGTGCATGTCTATGCATGTGTGTGTGTACTACATTTTGTATGCTTAAGCAGTGTTTGTTGCTGCAGTTGTTGCTTTAGTTGTTGTGGCTGTTGGTTTTACACTTTGCTGCCAACGTTTTTGTACGTGGCCAAGTTGCAAAATGTCGAAAGTCTTCGTCGCCATTGCCGCATCAAATATGTTGAAAAGCAATTGGCAGCCATCACGGCCTGCCCTTGTCCCTCCGCCTCAGTTCACCCTCTCTCTCTCGCTCTCGCTCTGTCAGCCAGCTGCTGACCCTGCGGAGGGGCATGTCTGCTAATGCGCTGCTGTTGGAATTTCTTCATTGAGTACGTGCATTAAATTTCAAATCAAAAAACATTTCAGCACACACACACACACACACACATACACACAAAATAGACTTGATTCCGAAGAAAACGAAATGGAGCACAATATTTCAAATGCATTTTTCGCTGCATACTCGCAGAGGCGTTCAACTGTGCCTCAATTTATTTGGCAATGGCGAAGCAATTTGTTTGATATTATTACAACTATCAGCGCCGCATATTTTAATTGTTTTTCGCTTCATTAGCCAGCATTCATTATTGCCATAATAATTTGCCATGCTTCGCTTGTCAATTTACATGCGATTCAATTTCCTGGCAGCCAAACGCAATCAGTAGACAAAACAGGAAAAAAAAAGAAAAACAAAAAATAAAGAAAACAACCACAGCAATGCATATCAATTGCTGCTGACAATTTCAAATAGAAAATGTCTTCGCATTGTAAAGAAAAATGAAAAAGGAAAGCAAACAATCGAACGAGAAAAACAAATGAATAACAACAAGAGTTGTTGCTGTCAATGACAAGCTTCACAACAAGATTCTGAAGAAAAAAAAAAAAAAAGAAAAAATGGAGGAAGGCAAAAGAAAGAAAACAAAAAATCAGCTCAAAATGGAAATGTAACTGCAATTGAGTTTGGTCTGGTTTTCCCCGCAGGCCGTTGTTCGCTGCATGCCGCACCCGTCTCTCTCTCCCTCTCTCTCTCCCTCTCTCTCTCTCTGTTCCTTCCAATTGTCAACTGTCAATGAGTTTTCAATTGCCGCCAAGTTGCATGTTTGAAGATTTGTGTCCCCAACTGCATTTTTCTAAGCCGCCAATTGGATTGGTTTCACTTTGCTTGCTTTTGACAGTCCTCTTTTCCATTGACTTGTCAGTGGCAGGCGCTGAGCATGGAGCATGGAGTATGGAGCCTGTAACGGAGATCCAGCTAATTCGCTCGGTTTGCGGTTGGACAAATTGTTTTGTTTTTGGCAGTCAGCAAAAAAAACAAAAAAAAAATACAATAAAAAAAAGTCCTTAAAGCTTCATGCCTGCCGTTCAATTGTCGTCGTCTAGACTCGCCCAGATTTTGCTATTCATTTCCTTGCTGTTTTCGCTCGATTGGAGGTGTGCCATACAATCGCGTGCTCAAGACTTTTTCTCACTGTAACTAAATGCAAAGTGTTCTCATTTCATTGCAGGCGTTGAGTGCCCGGACAAAGTTACGCCTATTTCCATTTTTGTCAAGCATTGGAATTTTGAACTCTGTCCCAGATTGTTTGCATGACTAAAATATATAAAATCTGCAAATATATATTTTAGCTAGCTTTAGCTTTTGCCTTGATATTAGCCAAAAATAGCAGACAAGGTGCAAAAAAATATAAATAATTCGTTTTTTGTTACAGGTTAAAGATTACAGGTTGAAGGCTATGCGAAAAGGTGGATAGCACATCCAAGCCAGCTCAACTTCAAAACTGGCTGTAAATAAGAAAAGGCTAATAGTGAAAACATTATTATCTAAGCTGCAGTGGAATATAATTAAAGTGTTGGCTGAAAAAAAAAAAAAAAAAAAAAAAAAAAAAAATGGAATAAATAACAAATGATAATAATTCATTGGCTTACAGATCCAATCACAAAGATTCGAGAGATACGAAGAGCGGATTGAATACCCAAATGATTGAGCTACAATACAATAGCTATCAATATAATATTCATGCTTGAGCAATTGGAAATAAAGTGCATAATAACAATAAACAATTTGTAAAGCTATAACAAATAATTCAGTCAAATGAGATGCCATTTTAGACTATTTTGAAATTATAATAATGTGAATATTTTTACAATATTCATATTCTTTAAGAAACATAAAAATAATAAATATAATAAGTAATATATAAATAATAATAATAATAATATATAAATAATCATAAAAATAAGTAATATAAATAATAGGAGACTATAAAAATATTTAAAATATAATATGATATAAAATTAAAAATATAATTTTTGACTAAATCTCGTAACTTTTTGAATATGAATATATAAACATAAAATTTAAATATATATTTATTTGGATAAACTTCGTAACTTTTTGAAGATGATAATGACTTTATAAGCTTAGGTTTAACTTTACGCAGAGTCTAAAGAACTAATTCTAAAAAATCAATAATACAACTAAATACAAAAATATGTTATTCAATAAAATAAAAACACGATCTCTCATATAAAAAGGAAATCTAAGGTAATTGCAAATATGAATAGCATTCAGTAAGTAAATAGTAAATGTAATTTGCAGCTGTAACATATTCTATACATATATGTATTTATATATGCTGTGTACATTGATATATCCAAACAAATATTGCTGAAATTTTGCATAGATATTGAATGGGGGCATCTGCTGTCGCTGCCGCTGCTGCCGCTCCCGCTGCTGCTGCTGCTGTGCAAACAGTGGCAAAACATCTGTCGCTGGGCGTGCAGAGAAGAGGCCTACATTTGGATCTACTATTGTAACTGCTTATTGTTTTCTGCATCCGCAGTTCCAATTTCCAGCAATTTCGGAAAATCCCCCCTCAGCATACAAATGGGAAAAGCGCCGCTTTTCCCTTCAGCCAGCTACAGCCGGCGAGTGTCACGTGAGTCGGCAACGGCCGTGCAAAAATTTTCAATTGAAAGCATTGATGAGTCTATATCTTTGCCTGATTCTTTTTTCTCTGCTCTTTTTTCTTTATTTTGCGTGCATGGCTGTGGCAGCAGCGCTGCCAGCGGGTGGCTTGACAATGGGCGTTACGGGAGCCCGAGGCGGAGCCGCAGCAGGGGCGCAAGGACAACGGCAGAGGCCTTGTGCCTCGTGCCGCGGCTTTTGTTGACAGTCGCGGCTATGTGTGTGAGTGTGAGTGTGAGTATGTGTGTTGCCCACGTAAAAGCAATTAATTGGAAAAATGTGCAAATAGAGTTGTGCAGGTGGCGTCTGTTGACTTAACCTCCATTGCATAAAGCTCGACTTTTCCAGTGCCTGAGTAGCCCCGGTCTGCCAGAGACAGTCGTTAATCGCTGTTAATAGACCCGTACTTAAGCAGATGCATAGCACACGAAGGATGCTTGTGGAGTCTTAACTATATGCGAATTCCGCTATCAAGTCTATATTTATAGATATTTATCTTTGTTTGTTCAAATATATTTATAATTTAAACGGCAGCATTTTTCGATATAAAATCTTAATAATAATATAATCTTAGTTAAAATATAAGTATTCATCAAATTAAGATGTTATTTGTAATTTCAAATGGAATTGATGGTGAATGCATAAATTCCTTTATTTATTTAGGTTTTTTTTTTTTTTTTTTTTTTTTTTTTTTTATTGGTTTGTATATAAAAAACTAAACCATATACCGAGTTATGAGGATTTCATCCCAAATGTATTAAAATTCCATTTTCCATATTCTCTTAATTCGATGCATCGAAATATTAAAATATATTTATTTAAATGAAATCTGCTGTTCGATTTCAATTTCCGTAAATCTTTGCCCAAAATCGTGGCACTTGTAAATATTTATTTTTTTTTTTTCAACTCATTTAAGGGCATTCACAATTCGGTTTGCCAGAAGCTTCCACAACCTTTCGCGGCAAGTGAAAATGCAGTTGGAATAACTTTTAGTCGCTGTCAATGGCTTTTGTCTCGTGACGCAACGAAACTTTTCTAATTAAGTGGCAACGCCGTGGAGGCAAACTGGACAGAGGGTGGCCACTTGCCTTGGCCTATGCGCTGGCATTACAATAAACCGTTATGGGGCGCTTTTAATGACCAGTTGGCGCTGCATTTCGTTAGTTAAGTAGAGGGGAGCGGGCAGCGCTATGAGGAGTCGGCGTGTTAATGGTTATCGTTGTTGTTGTTCTTGTTGTTGTAGCTGTTGTAGCTGCGGTTGCCCAGCATTAGTTACAAAATGTCGTTAGCCAAATTATTTGCCATGTTGGCGCAAAATTTTTTATGGTTTTATCATGAGGGCGGGCGGGACAAGAAACCCAAAGCGTAAAAGAGAGAGATAGAGGGAGGGTGTGTGTGTGTGTGTGTGTGAGAGAGATTCAGAGTGCAGGACTAATTGCAGTTGAAATTTTGTTTTATGCGTGCGCGGCACATCAAGTTTTATATGTTGCGTCGCATTCATTTAATGGGGCGTGGCTGTGGGTAGGCGTAAAGAGCTCCGTACATAGAGCATAGACCGCTTAAGCGATATAATTAAGTAGAGCTGATTATGATAGTGCACCAGTGCGATTCAAACACTGACCTTCTAAGTGCGGTAAATGCTGCAAGCTGAATCGTTAAACAAGTTAAGAAGAAGAGAAATTAGACTGAATTTACAGTCAAATTGTGGTCGAGTTGCGAGGCCAAGCAGAGTGCTAAAAGCAATCGTAGCTTATCAAAATATTTGTAGCAGAGTATAAAAAACGTTGATGCAAAATGATTTGAAGAAAATCCTGGAAATGGTTTGGTGTAAAGCGAAATATTTTTGATTGTGCTGCATTGAAAGGCATCATAAATTACTCCATTAATTCACATTCGACGGCTCCTCCCCAGTTGCCCATCTGCAGAGGATGCAGCAAGTCCGGCTAACCGCCAGCTGTTGTAGAGAAAACCACAAGACTTTGCGAAACATTTGCTTCAATAGCAGAACACATAGAATATATGTGCAGCTCAACGTGAACAGTGAAGAGATGCGGCTTGGAGTGCGAGCTTATTGCTCTTTTACATACCCTATATTTGGCCCAATATTTTGCCTATACAAAGCAATTAATCTCAGTTACAACTGAAATATAATTTTAAAAAAATTATATATTTTATCCTTCATTATTTCTTTTAGCTTTAGTTTATATATCAGTTTCATTGGAATAGAATCTAAAAACTCTAATTGATCAAGCAGTAACTGCTTTACTTTCTTATTAGATTAGAGAATACTAATTAAATCTAGTTCGATATACTAATTGATATTCAAGCAGTTCCTGGTATATTTTCTTATTTGATTTTAAATTGGTTTTTGTTCACATATTTATTGCAACTTGCAACTAAATTTCAATTGTTTGTGAGATTCCACGCTGTTTCTCCAGTAGTCAAAGCTACTCTGCTGATGCTGCTCGCAATTTGTTGATTTTAGTATTTTTATTTTACCTCAACATCGGTTTCGATTAAAGTGCGGATGGTTGGGGTATATAATGCTGTTGTTGTTGTTGTTGTTGTTGCTGAGCTGCTGCTTCTGCTGCTGGAATTTATATTATTGCATACCAGGGCCAGAGACTGACTGAAATGGGACGGCAGAGTTAAGGCCAAGGGTTTGGCGGGGCAGGGACTGAGCAAGAGAGACTTGTAATATTAAGGCAACACGCTATATTTGCTTTTCTTTTCTATGTTGCCCCTCATTTCCTCTTTTTTGTTGGATTGATATTTGTGGCTGGCAATTGTTGCGCTCTAGACTAGAGTTTTCGTGTGGCTGTGCCGCGATTTACAAATTTGTATTGCATACTTTTTGGCATTGTTAACTTTTATGCTACGACTGCGTCTGTGTACTGCTTGGCTGACTTATTTATGGGCTTTACTCCAGCTGGCTCTCGGTTGCGGCCCACCTGTCCACACTACACTCTTCACTTGCGCTCTTCCACATTTACTTGCAGCTGAGCCCCAATATTTAAATAGATATTGATTTGCAACGTGACTTTTTCAGCTGTGAGGCTTTTGGTCTCGTCGTTTGTCACTTTTAATTTATATCATCATGGGTATATACTGGATTATTGCTGTTCAGCTAACTTGAGGAAGAGACTGGACATAAAGTAAGCCAGCAACCATAAGAGTTTATTTTATAGGTTCTCTATAGACGATCTTTGTACTTATATGCAGAAATGGAACTCAAATCATGATTCGACTCCGACTCTTCGACTTATTTAAAATTACATTCAGTTGGATATGCTATGCTAATCTCATTTTCGCTTTTGCTTTTTTTTTCGCAGCCTTTTGAACCCTTTTGAATACAGAATGCAACTGATCAGGTCGAAATAAGCTAAAAAATAAATAAAATATTTATTTATTTATTTTATTTATTTATTTTATTTATTTCTTAAAGCTATTGACAAAAACGAGAGTCAATTTTAATTTAAAAAAGCCTATACAAAGTACACGATATAATTTCAAATAGTAACACCAACCCGATGGGGGTATTTTATTTGCCAGTCCGGCCGGCTATGCCCACGTCTCACAGCCAAATATGTAAGGAAAAAAAAAAAAAAATAAGATCGATGCTCGATAGACCTCATATATGTATTTACTACATATAAACTGCATACTTCAACAGTTATTCGCAGCTATTTAGCCCAACACTTATATGTGTATATGCGTCTGTATGCGTACGTGTGTGTGTGTTTTTGTTTCATGGTGGACATGTGCAACGTGCACTGTTCAGTTGCGAGACTGTTGGCCCGTCGCTTCGATTTTTCAGCTTAAAAACTCATTCATCAATTAAATCGAGGCATTCATCAAAACAATTTCTCCCATGTCGATGTCAACATGGCTCCCAATGTGGCGACGCACGACAGGATCACGGCGCTGGCAATGCGAATCCTTCACATGCCCTCGTTTTGATTTTTTTGTTTGGTGCTGGCACTGCCTTAGCATATGCTTTTATTCATATTTCGAGTTTTCTGTTGCTGCGGCCTGCTGCCTACTGCCTGCTGGCTACTGCCTGCTTTTTTACTAATTGACGTGAGGATTACGAGGGAAGTGTGTGGACGCCTTTTGAATTTTGTTGTGTGCTTAATCTTCTGATATATAAATCGATCTTTGAGAAAATATTATACTACAGTAAATATTTATGGTCGTTGCTTAATGTAAGCTTATATAGTACTAGTACTATCTATACTTCTTTCCTATTATATAAAGAAAATAGATTTTTATTTTAATTTTTTTTTTTTTTTTTTTTTTATGGACTCTATTTTAGAGTTCCACATTGTTTTGCTGAAAGCAAGCCATTAAATACTTTCAAAAACAATTAAAATGTAAACAAAGCTTAATAAAATAATTATTTACAAATATTTTCTAGACAATGGCACGTACATGTATGTCGTCATAGAGGATATTTAAAATAAATACGAATAATTATCTATCAAGTCAGCGTGTATACGCGAATCAATTTCATACAAGAGTCGAGTATAGAGCAATACAAGAATTAGTATTGGGTGCTTGCAGCTCTCAAAGAAAGGAGCCAACTTCTAGAAAGTTAGTCTACCTAATATTAAGTAATAAATAGTCTTTTGTCCAATAATTTTGTAAGAGTGATATATCTTCTTCAAATTATTTTACAAATATTATATATACTGCAGTACCATCTCATATACTCTGGCAAGCTATTAGCACATAAAGTTGCGATCATTAGCGATCAGAGGGCTCCACCCTGGACAGTTAAGTAGATTAGAGTTTTGTTATTACTTTCAGATATTTTTTCCATGGTGAGAGTTTCGCTAATTTTTTGCGCACACATTTTCTCGCTGACAACTAAACACTCGGCTCTTAATTGCTTTTTCATGCCACAAAGCATATTTAATACTCGACCATTGACAGGTCGCCACTGACAGCAGCTGTCAGCTGTGTTTTGGTATGCACGGCAATTTGACGGCCCTCAACAGCGAAGGCTCTGCTTACCGCCCACCGCCCACAGCCCACTGGCCACCGCCCACAGCCCGCCGTCCATTGGCCACGCACACACACCCACATCCGCGGCACGTTCACGCTCAGAGCCTGCAAATTGCTCATTTCAAGGCTAATTTGTCAGCATAAGGCACGAAGAAGCAGAAGAAGAAGCAGCAGCAGACATGCGGCGGACATTGGCAATAAGTCGAATGGGAGGGAGTGAGTTGAGTCTGAGTTGGGCTGCGTTGGCGGCCGGCCCCAAGGCCCCAAGGCGAAGCCAACAGTCGCCAGGCTGTGCTGCGGCAGATGCAAATGCCCGACGCGCTCTTCAGCATGCACTTAATTACGCCCGAATGTCAGCTAAATAAATTTATTTACATAATTTTAATTAAACACAAAAGAGCGAACAAGATCAAAAATAAGAGACAGCGACAAGCCAAACTGTCAGAAGTCGAAATCAAAATCCAGCCAGAAGTCAGACCGTCTGTCTGTCAGGGTCAAGGATGTGTCTGTCAAGGTGTCAGACGAGCAGGCGGCACCTGTGCCTGTACGAGGGGAGCGGACTTACCTTCCCTTATCTCTATGTGTGCGTGTGTGTGTGTGTGTGCGTGTGTTTGCTGTGCATTTTGGTGTGCTTAACGAGATAATTAGATTGTTATTGTGGGCGAGTGGGTGGCTGGCGCCCACCGTTTCTTTTATATGGCATTTCTTTTTTTCTGTTTCTCTCTCTCTCTCTCTCTCTCTCCCTGCTGCTGCTGTTGTTGCTTGTGTTGGTCGGGGTGCTGTGCGGCGCGTCACCCTCGCAGTGAGTGTGGCCTGTGATTTTCAATATGCCAGCCAGGTTAAACCTACAGCATAGACCATCTAAGGCCTGCGTATGCCCTGAATGCTGTTGTTGCTGTGGCTTGAAGTTGCGGCAAATTGGGGTGACAAACCTCATTAATTACAAATGACTTCATTCCCTTTGTACACAGATATCGAGCCAGTCTCTGAGGTGTGAAGACACAGCGGCAGCGTGACAGTTTTTGTCAACTTCGCAACACGACCTGGCATGGGGCCCATGCATTAAAGCTCTTCATTCGATAAAGGGAAATGCTGCCAATCATTCAATTATAATCAGAAAATTGCCAAAGTACCAAATTAGTGTTTGTTTTTTACTTGGTTCAATATACAACATGAAACTTTGTAATGCTCTACTCACATATTAATCAAGTATAAATATATTTGAAAAATGTATTTATTTACGTGATTTTGGATTTCATATATTTTTCTGCATATTTCAGTTTATAGAAAAAATGCCTATCAATGTAATATATACAGTCGAGTCCCGATAATGTGTACCCCGCTAAATCGAAAATCGTTAAATCGAAACAAAAATTTTATCTCCTTGAAAGAAATTCTTTCTCAATATTTTCGTATTTTAATGTAAATCGAAAAAATAAAATAAATAAATAAATAAAATAAAACTGAGCCCTTGCCATTTCGAATTGTCGGGATTTTACTGTAATAATAGTTATAATAAACAGCATGATGGGCAAATATATACATATATATGTATGTGTAGCACTGTGAAAGTTTGCCCAACTTAATAGATTTTTTCCGATTCAGTCATTTAGCTTGAGTGCAGCCACATCTTTGGAGCGAGGCTGACAATTAAATGGCTTGGAGTGCAGCTCCCTGTTGGTTCTATTTTGGGTTGCGTGCTGGCTTTTGGATCGTCGTTGGGGCTGTGCGCTTTGGCGAATGAGTCGAACTCCCCAGTTGCATATAAATTGCTCTTTGAGTGTCGCCGCCAAATACATTGCAAATGTGACAAATATGCATTTGGCAACGATAAATTTTATGACCGCAGTCACTGGCGGCAGCCACCAAAAATATTTCACAGCCCCGAAGGCAAGAGCCACGCCCTCTCTGTGCCCCTAGCACCATCCTTTTGGGGAATGATCCTCTACTGTTGGCTGCTCACCATATTCATATAAATATAAATTAGCATATTTTGTGGCGTCAGAGCGTCGGCTGCAACTTGCACACACACACACACACACGCACAAATACAATCGTAATTAAATTGTCGCCAGCCAAAAGCTGCATGCCAACAACAATCCCAATAGAAATAAACAAGCTACAGAATAAATATATAAATATACATATATGTGTGTATGTATGTGTGTATTTAAAAATGTCGTTCGTTAGATTTTATTGCCATTGTTTGTAATTTAATTTGCTGATTTATGCAGGCAACTCAATCACAATTAAAAATGCCAACTGCGCTGATTTGTTGGCCTTGTTGGCGTCACTTTGTTTATGCCAATTTATGAGGCTCGGCATGAGGCCTGATTATTGCCAATTAGCCGCAATTGTTTTTGCTAGTGTCAGCATCTGGCCCCGCCGCCCAGCCAAGGGTTAACATGGCCAAAACTAAACCATCGACAAAAAAATCAGCCCACAAATCATTGAGTGAGTCAAGTTTGAGCACTTTGAACTGGCCCCAACCAAAGCGCATGCGTCAAAAGAAGCGCACAACGCTGGTTGGAGGACTCTATACTGGAGAAGTGCTCAAGAGCGCCTTGCTGGCGTTCAGTTTGAGTGAAATCGTTAAGAGTAATTCGTGGCATTTCATTTAGATGACGTCACGTGGCTAAAACTAATGCATTTCTTATATTTTTCACGCTAAAACATTAAGCTTATTCAAAGAAATAGCAAAGCTCTGAAGGGCTCAAACATATACATATATATATATATATATGTATATATGAATTTATTTGATTTAGTCCGCATTATTATTCCTCATTGGATTGAATGCCAAGGCTGAATTTCAAATAAATGAATTGAAAATTGATTATTTCTGGTTCGGGTTTCTTCCAGTTGAGTCACTTCAGGCAAGCTAAATAGATTATCTTTATAGTTCTACTAGCCAAAACTTTGCGGAACGAATTGGCGTCACTGAAACTAGCTAATTTTCTAGCATTGATGATCAAGGCTCTGAATTCCTTGCTTCTATGAGGAGAAAGGAAAAATGTTACGCTTATCAAGCAAAGTATTGAAAGACAACTCGATGATAAACATAATTTAATGATAACCAGTGAATGGTAGTCAGCTTCACAAACCGATTAAATTGGCCATTAGCCTAGATGCAATCAGTCCTCAGAGTTTCTTGAATGCAACAATGTTTCTTTTTTGTTCCTTCCACTTGATTATATTTGATTGGCATAGTTTATGCTATTAAGAGTTCATGTACGGCGAACATAAACATACTTAGCTAATTATATTCAACATGTAATCAATATAAAGTTTTATGGACGAAATATATATTTTGCTGGGCTCGCAACAAAATCGTTAAGACGCCGCAGGCAATAAAATAAAATGGAAAATGCAATTAAAATGTTTGCAGACGATGTTGGCGACGCATTGAGACACTTGCAATGCGCCAAATGTTTCCCGTAATTGCTGCTGGCTCATTAAAGTCCAAGTTCTGGCTGCCTGCACTCAGTCCAGTTCCACTCCATTCTCGTTCGCTGGGAGCGCAGCTGGCGTGCGAAAAGTGCCAAGCGGCGGGCTTAACAATGCGTTACATTCGCTTTGGCATTGGCATTCGCTTCTGACCAGAAATAGAGAGATGAAGAGAGAGAGAGAGAGAGAGAGAAAGAAGTCCAAGACCATTGGACGCCCCATGGAAAACATTAAAAATCCATTGCACAAAGCTAGATGAATAGGCTACAGCAGCAGCTAAAGGGGATAGCAGACAATTGCCGCTTTAGCGTTACGCATACGCCGCGTATTTCATTCCATTTAATTTCTCTCCTTTTGACCGGCCAGTGAGTGGCTTGCTTAATTAATAAATTGATTGGATTGTTTTCACAGCACGCAGCATCGCGCGTACTCTCTGTGCATGTTTTTATTATGTGCTCCATCTCTTTTCTATTAAAAATTTGAAGTCAGGGTATAATGGCTGTGTGAAAATGTAAGCTACGCATAGAAGAAGAAGAAGAAGAAAAATTTTTATGAGAGACCAAGCTTCGATTTCGAATACCTTCCCATTCCAAGATTTCATTGGAAAGTGATTATTATTTGAAAACTGAAGATTATATTTCTAAGGCCGAAGTACATTAATAATGGAAACATTTCTTCACTTTTGCTTTGTATATTTCGATCCCCCAATCATCATCGGTGAACAATTGTCACAGAAACCTGTTTAACTGTGAATATCAAAGTAATGCAAACCATAACTATGGACATTTCTTTCTTTGTTTTTATTTTATTCTCATTCGCATTCTGCTTAAACGAACCTAGTCATATACTGTACATTAAACTAATAAATATATGTAGGTTTGAGCTGACATTTTAACTGTCGTAGACTGTAGCCAAAAGTGTTGATGTTTTTTATATTTTCATTTATCTATTTTTTAAATATAAACGATTTATAGAGTGTTTTGTTGTCCTTTATGGAGCTTCGGTAGGATTCAGAATGTGCACCATATGATCCGGAGGCATCATCACTGCTATTATGGAACTGTTGAATAGTGCGCATTGCTGCTCAGCTTTTATACTAGACTCAGGAGACTAGACTGTAACTATATTTTAATACCATTACGAATTCAATCAGTTACAGTCTAGTCTCCTAAGTATATATATATATATATATATATATATATATATATATGTATGTGTCTTAAATAAGACGCCATACAAACCCTAAAATGCCACGTGCCTCAGATTATATAAGTTTCTAAACATTTCCGCTAGATTGATTTTTGGTATGCTTGAAGAAGACT
The DNA here is from genome assembly GCF_054131065.1 of Drosophila arizonae. Lineage (NCBI taxonomy): Eukaryota > Metazoa > Arthropoda > Insecta > Diptera > Drosophilidae > Drosophila > Drosophila arizonae. Next base: position 19,850,985 of record NC_142925.1, on the reverse strand, counting down.
GATTCTCAAAACGTAAAACCAATTTGAACTATATCAAAATATGTAAAATAATAAGAATATATGTATGTATGTAGATAAATGACAATAAACTCCCCGTGTCTGAGATTATATTTATTACTGTAAAACACCAATTTCTATGTATAATACAACCATTTTAAATACAGTTAGACACACTCAAGAGTATCAGCTATAAAAGCTGAAGTTGGGCTGATATTTGACATACTTGAAGAAGACGAAATCTCCAAGATGAAGCTCGCACTGATTCTTTTGGCCGTTTTTGCAATCGCTGTTCCACCACCGTTTGTCTCCACACCCCGACAGCGATAGCCAATGAGGTAGTAAACAATAATTATGCTAAAGCAATAATTATGCGCAGAAAATAAATTGATTTGAGCTAAATTTTGTCGTGAATTTCATTTATTTTTGGATTTTATGGAAAGCACTTAGGGAAGTTGGTTGTACAACTCCCAATGCTCAAAAGAAGCTTGGCTATCAGCTGCATCAGTTTTGTTTTTGTTTTTTTTTTGTATTCGGGATTCTTTTAGTCAAATTTTTAATTTTGTTGGAAGCCGCTACGATATTATAATAAATCAAGTACTTTTAGCTACATAATTTTAAGCCAGGGGAAATATTATTTTAGTACCTTCATACCATCCATTTTAAAATGGACTTGCTATGACTTCTGCTCTGTTCTGTTGCATGCTGCACAGTCACATTGCTGTTTGTGAGTTAATGTTTTTCATGTCATTCAGTTAACAGCTTTTTCTTGTTCATGTAACTCGTGCATTGGTCTGAAGCTGTGATTGCTGAGCATCTTGATGCTAGTTTTCTTTATTAAATTAAATTGTAAATACATTTGGCATTAAATTTGGCATATTTCTATATTTACTAAAGATGATGCATATGTATATATAACGGTTAGACCTAGACAGTGCTCCTTTGCATTGGAATGCCAAAAAAAGTTTCTTTTACTTAATTTGCATTCATTCTGGTCACACGAGCCTTGACATGTGCCCACATTTGTCTGTTTGTCAGCATGTTGTTAGCTGCTATTAAGTTGGCCACAAGTTGCTACGCGACAGTCTCAACACACACACACACACACACACACACACACACACACACACACACACACACACACACACACACACACACATATACACACACATACATACACATACGGTCACACATAGATGCGGCATGCCCTGTTATTATGACCAGCAATTCAACAGTTATCCTTTGGCCTGGCTTGGTTAAGCTCCTGTTTTTACGAGCGCCACTTGAACCCGTTTATTTTACATGTGTGCCCGTTTTCTATTCTTTTTTGCTATTTTATTTCAAGTGGTTTGGGAGCCAAACACATTTCACATGTCTTTCATCGTCCTGTGCACTTATTTCCACTTCCTGTTTTGCGGCCAAAACTTTAGTGCCGGGAAACAGGATTGTCTTTCCCCATGTCGTGCACAGTCTTCCTCTACACACAACTCCTGTTTCCATGTCCCCAGCTTGGTGTGTTTTTGCTACAATTTTCATTTGCTAGCCACGGCCCCGTAAATCATGCGCTGACATCGCTAGAGAAATTGTAGCTGCAGTTCATAATAAAAGATAAGAAACAATATTTTCAAATGCTGCTCCACACGAATTTTAAGGGAAATATCTGCCAGTGTGGTAACTGCATCCGAATTAATAAACCTTGTTGAAGAGTGCCCACCACATGACAATTAGTAAGCAACTCTCAAGTAAAATAATGTAAATAAAAAATAATGTAAATAATAAATATATTTATCATATAATATAAGACACCATACAAGGACTAAAATTGCACATTCCACATGTTACATAAGCAGAAAATTAGTAGAAAACACTTATTATACATTTTACATCCACTTCGAATGCAATTAGACACACTAAAGAATACCAGCTAAAAGAGCTGAAGTTGGTTTGATATTCGACATACTTGAACTATTGAAAAACTCATGAAATTTCATATGTGGGCACCCTTAATGTAATACTTGTGTAAAATGCCCAAAAAGAGTTTATATTCTTGATCAGAAAAACAATATTGGTCGAATTCGTGATCTCTTCATACCAGAATTCTAGACAGACTCAAATTGTAGCAGTGGTCAGGCTATATCCTAGTCGGTTTGACATTCGTTTTGTCGTTTGTATACCCTGAACGCATTTTCAATGGGAAGTTTTAGTTTGTTAAATGTATGTAAAAGGCAGAAGGAGGAGTGGCAGACCCCACAAAGTATATATATTCTTGATCAAGGCGACGAGCTGAGTCGCTTTAACCCTCTTTGTCTATTGATCCGTCCTTCCTTCCGTATTTCGTATTCCATATTTCAGAAGATATAAGAACTAGAGACTTGAAAATTTTTTTTCTTAGATAGATAACCTTTCGTCCACATGCTTAGACTTTCGCTTAAGTTAGCTAGTGCTAACTGCTGTTTTTTTCATTTACTTGAATTTTAGTTACATTTCTTCGAAAGGCTCCGTGAGTATCATAGGCTCCAAGAGAGCTATTATAGTACAAATAAGTATAAAAATGTTCATGGTGCAAGAAGCTTATTTACTAAACTTAGGAGACTGTAACTGATTGAATTTGTAATAGTATTAAAAACAAAGAGCCATACGAAGACTAAAATGTCATCTGTCTGAGATTATATAAGCAGATAATCAAAGCAAGACATTTATTTCTATTCATTATATAACCATTTCGAATGCAGTCAGACACACTCAAGAATATCTCTATATAAGCTCAACCTAATTTTATATTCTACATAGTTGAGGAAGACTAAATCTCAAACATGAAGCTCGCACTGATTCTTGTGGCCGTTCTAGCAGTCGCTCATCCACCACTTCGTCCGTGGAAACCCCCTGGCAGCGGTTAAGTCAGCACGGACTCATTCCCAAAAGTTTTCCGATAATAAAAGGATTTGAATATTATTTTGTTGTCAATTGTATTTATTTTTTGATTTCACTGAAAGCCCTTGCGATCTTATCATAGGCAAAGTACAGAGTCAAAAGCACCTTTGCTATTAGCTACGTCAGTTGGTATGAATTGATGTGTCTCTCTTCAAAATTTAACAAGTAAGAAGGCTCCAGTCGAGACTGCTCGACTGGGAGATACCCTGAACCCTCCAAGCTGATATTCTAATCATTTCGGACTTCTTTTATGCACACATACATACACATGCACTTATAAGCACACGCTCTGCTAACTGCGCAGTAAGCAGCAACTGCGCTTGGGCGGCGCTGCAGTGCACTGCAGTGTGGGCAACATTATAAGAATTTATTTGTTGAATAATTTCTTTTGTGGACGTACAATTTTAATGAAACTTTCAGAGCGTAATCAGAGCGTATATCATATTAAAATGTGTGTACATTCCAAAGCACAAGTCTCTAGTACTTGAAATGCGTTTTTTAAAAATTGGGGGCGAATGGGACGTGGTATCCAAAATCTGTAAATTACAAAATCTTTATATCCATTAATTTTATATACAACGCAAAGTCTCCAAGCGAAGTCTCCAGGTCTAAAAGTGTTCAGATTAGGCTGAAAAAACAATGTCGATTTTTCGATTATTCTCGATAAAAACGTTATCGAATGAGTTATCGAAAAAATAAAGCAAACTTGTACTGCCTATGGTATACACGAGTATGCATGCCAAATTTCAGCTCTCTAGCTCTTGTATCTTCTGAGATCCTTTTGCTCATACGGACGGACGGACGGACGGACAGGGCTATATCGACTCAGCTCGTCGTCCTGATCAAGAATATATATACTTTATGGGGTCTGCGATGATTCCTTCTTCCCGTTACATACTTTTTCACAAAACCATTATACCCTGATTTCCCATTTTCAATGGGCTCAGGATATAACAAGTAAGAAAGCTCTAGTCGAGACTGCTCGACTACGAGATCCCCTGAACCCTTGGAGCAATAGATATTTCAATAATTTTTCGCGTCTTTCAGCTTACACAAGAAACACGCACACACACACACACACACATACACACGTACGCACACACAGGCATACATACACACACACGCATACAGACACAAACACATACACACGCTCACATACACACACACATACACAAACAGATACATACACATGCACAAACACATACACACACATACACACACAAGCACCCACGCACAAACACGCATGGGCGGCAGTGAGCGCTTACTATGAGAAATTAATTGCTTAATAACTTTTTTTTATGGACGTACGATCTTCATGAAACTTTCAGATTATGATTATACCATGAATATGCATATAATTGCCAAAGCACAAGTCTCTAGTATTTGAAATACGCTTTTTAAAAAAGTGAGGGTGAGGTGGTGAATTTAGAGGTGGGGGTAAATTTTAACAAAACCCGAAATTGTATATGAGCATACATTAAAAATTTGGAGACTCTAGCAATAAAGGTGTAGAAGATATAATTTTATAACTGGTTTTCGATAAGGTTTTTTATCGATAAAAAAAGATCGGGATGAGTTATCGATTTTTAATGATAAACTTGATATGCGCGCTGTAATTACGAACATTTAAAAAAAAATTTGACGTCTCTAGCTCTTATATCTTCTGAAATCGACGCGTTCATACATACGGACAGACGGACAGCGCCAAATCAACTCAGCTCGTCGCCCTGATCAAGAATATATATACTGTTTTTTTCATTTACTTGAATTTTAGTTACATTTCTTCGAAAGGCTCCGTGAGTATCATAGGCTCCAAGAAAGCTTTATAGTACAAATAAGTATAAAAATGTTCATGGTGCAAGAAGCTTATTTACTAAACTTAGGAGACTGTAACTGATTGAATTTGTAATAGTATTAAAAACAAAGAGCCATACGAAGACTAAAATGTCATCTGTCTGAGATTATATAAGCAGATAATCAAAGCAAGACATTTATTTCTATTCATTATATAACCATTTCGAATGCAGTCAGACACACTCAAGAATATCTCTATATAAGCTCAACCTAATTTTATATTCTACATAGTTGAGGAAGACTAAATCTCAAACATGAAGCTCGCACTGATTCTTGTGGCCGTTCTAGCAGTCGCTCATCCACCACTTCGTCCGTGGAAACCCCCTGGCAGCGGTTAAGTCAGCACGGACTCATTCCCAAAAGTTTTCCGATAATAAAAGGATTTGAATATTATTTTGTTGTCAATTGTATTTATTTTTTGATTTCACTGAAAGCCAGTAACAAGTAAGAAGGCTCCAGCCGAGACTGCTCGACTGGGAGATACCCTGAACCCTCCAAGCTGATATTCTAATCATTTTGGACTTCTTTTATGCACACATACATACACATGCACTTATAAGCACACGCTCTGCTAACTGCGCAGTAATCAGCAACTGCGCTTGGGCGGCGCTGCAGTGCACTGCAGTGTGGGCAACATTATAAGAATTTATTTGTTGAATAATTTCTTTTGTGGACGTACAATCTTAATGAAACTTTCAGAGCGTAATCAGGGCGTATATCATATTAAGTATACACGAGTATGCATGCCAAATTTCAGCTCTCTAGCTCTTGTATCTTCTGATATCCTTTTGCTCATACGGACGGACGGACGGACGGACAGGGCTATATCGACTCAGCTCGTCGTCCTGATCAAGAATATATATACTTTATGGGGTCTGCGATGATTCCTTCTGCCCGTTACATACTTTTTCACAAAACCATTATACCCTGATTTCCCATTTTCAATGGGTTCAGGGTATAATAAAAGATTGAATATATCTGGTATTAATACCATTTGCAATATTTTATACTTCGAAAAGATTTTACCGTAATTTGTTTTGTTAGCTCTTTAATACAAGAATGAAGAAATGATTTACTAATTTCTTTATTTTCTTAGCATTGGTTGAGTTTTAGCAATTTGCTTTGCAATGTTTAATATCCATTTTATTACATGATCCGAACTGGAGATCACTAAACTGCGAGTAGCACTTCCATTGAGAATTTGAGTGCATTAATCGCACATGGATTAGGGAGCACTATGCAATTCAGCTTAACTTTAATTATGCAAAAGCCAAAAACAAATGAGACTTGGTCTGCATGTTCGTCTAAGCTGCAGTCGAAGGTTGAGAAGGAGTCGACCCCGGAGTTGGAGTCGGAGCTGCAGTGTCTGCAGCATGTTGGCGAGAGCTCCGCACTAATTAATCCCTTTACGACTGAAACCTATCAAAACACGAGCTTAACTTTTCCAATAAAAATAACGCCGCTCCACGATGCGAACGACGACACCGCAAAAAAAAAAACAACACAAAATATATGTATATATGAATACATACTTACGCTAGCTGGGAACCACAAAAAGCACAAGGAATGTGCCAACTTCTGACCACAGCCGGAGCAGGACCGCGAGGACACCGGACGGACTTTGTGTCCTGGCTCAAAATGCAGCAAAAGTTGGCGCACTAATTACCAAGGATTAGTTTCATATTTGTTTGTCAACATCAGCAGCAGGAGCAGCAGCAGCAGCAGCAGCAGCAGTAGTAGCAGTAGCACCACCACCAACAGAAGCAGAGGCTGCAACACGAGCAGCTGCTGTGCGCTTGTCCTTAGTGTCCTGCCAGCCAAGTTGGCAAGATTATTTATATGCCCAAAGTTTCAGCATTGCGTGGCGTCTGATTAAAAAAAAAGAGGGAAATAGCCACAAAACAAAAGGAAGAAAAACGTTTAGCTGCCATCATATTCATAATGAAATTAACTCGATTGAATGCGCTGATTATATTCATAGCATACTTCTGCGGACCGAGTCCCAAACCCCCCTACAAGCAACGAGGGTTGCGCAGGACAGCGCTAAAGGCCGCCCACTTGGAGTGCGTTAATCCGTTGGGCAAAATATGAACGGCAAAAGCACAAAATGACGCCTACAGATACCCTATAATACCACTGTAAATTATAATTGATATCAATACTGATATGCTGGTCACTCTAGCATTATAATAACATTTCATATTAACTGAATTCATGTTTTTACATTCAAATTTTATATTTCAATATATTAAATGCTTAAAGATCTATCGTAGCTTGCAGAGTAGTCCCACAACTCAGTTGGTTCGCTTGTAGAGTATTATAACAGCAAAAAAAAAAAAAAAAAAAAAAAAAAAAAAAAACAACTTATTATCCGCACTCGGGCTACATAATCAGATTGCAAAGTGCAGGCGAGTGGGGCAACCCTTGACCAAAACCAAGCGAGCCAAACACCCCGCAATCCTTGTGCCAAACTGAGCTCAACTGGCAGCGGCTCGCATGTCTCTAATGTGATTGACCCTTACGCCTCGTTGCCGGCATAATACTCGTGTTATCCTTGCCCAACAAGGCAGCCAGTCGCCTGCCATGTTCGTGTGCTACCCTGGCCTGGCCTCGACTCGCCCCGGCCGCCGCCATGCGCCTCGCCTTGTTCCTTGTTCCTTGTTCCCTGCTCCTCCTTGCCTGTGCTCCCATGTTGGTCATCGTGGGCTTCAATAAATTATCACGCCATATAAAGCAATTAATTCTACTGCCCCTGTTGTTGTACCTACTGGCTTGTAGCAAGCGACAAGCGGGCTGTTTGTGTAAAGTTTTTCCTCTTTTTATGTTATTTGCTTATAGCGCTCCGTGTTTTTATTTTGGGGATCGACTAAATAAGCTTTTAATAGCTTTTTGCGCTTGTTGTTGTTAATTGATATTTCCTACGTCATCTCTCCGGCTGTCACTTTCGCCATAATTCGATTTTCTATGCACTGCAAATTTTTCAATTATTTCCATCATGCTAGGCAACAATTTAAGTGCTGGCCAGCATTTTCTTGTTTTCTTCTTGTCCGTTGTAATTTTTTTCCCTTTGGCTTTTATGACACTGCAAAGTTGCTTGCAAATTACTTTCGCCTTCGCCTAGTTGCATGTTAGTTTCATAGCCCTTATCCTGCAGTCCCATCTCGCCGCCGGTGGGGGGAGCCCTTCTGGAGCCAACGAGGTGGTGCGGCGTGTAAGCTTGATTGGGTTTTTCTTGCGGTTGTCTGTCAGCTTCTATTGCAGCTGCAATGTCGCAATGTTTGGTCGGAAATTAAGTTTTATGCTCCAGTTTGTAACACATTGTCGAACACATGCTCTTCTCCCCCCTTCCCCCTTCCTTGCTGCCCTCGTTGCGGTTGTGTGCAGTATAACAGTGAAAGTGTGTTGCCTTTTAATGCAGTTTGCCTACAGTGCGGCGTTTTCTTTGGCACGTAAATTGAACATTTTGCAATTTGGTATCGCGATTAGGCAGCAACATGATTGCAAATAATTAGTATATGTCATATCAAATGTATGGCTGCGGTGTATAACAGTGAATGTAGAACTACGTAGTACGTTGTGATACATAACTGTTTCTGTATCAACTTTCTTGTATAACAGTTTGGCAAATTATTTTATTAGAGCTTCAAAATATAAACAGTAATAATAATTAATAATGAATAATAAGTGTCAAGGTGCAGTAGAATAGTATCACAAAATGTTCATGTATAACAGTTTGATAGCATATAACAGTATATTTCATTTCTAAATGCTCATGAGCTGTGTATTTTGGTGTGTTTATTAGAGCTTTTATCTAATTGAGCAATAATTAATTTAAACATGAAATAAATTCATGTAATCTGTGTACTATTGTATAAAACATAAAATGCAATAAAACAATAGAAATTGTCTAACACATGTTGACATGTGTTTGCATAGATGTTATGCTATGTTCAATTGTTAAATTAACTGTGAATAGTTCAGTTATATTATTTGCATGGCATTATGCTTTTCTAATCCATATTATCAATTCATACGCTATTCGAGCACCATGCTGAAGCGCTAAAGTGTGCGAATCTGAATCAGTTCAATAATCAAACAAAGCCTTGAAATTGCAATCGAGTCGTGAAACGTGGCGTTGTAATAAAATGCAACGCGTTGAAACAATAAAACTGTGAGAACTAAGCAAACACAAATACAAGCACACACACACAGACTCACACACAAACATGCCCAGCCACATGCAACCTCTTGAGGCTTTGTCTATATAATATCTATATATACACATACACATATATATTTGTATAGAGATATACATGTCCAGATTGCCGCCACGTTTATTCAGCTCAAATATTGACACTGGCGTCTCGCTGGCCTCGCTGGCCTCCTCTGCTATCCTTTACGCACAAACGCACAAATTTGACGGCTGCCTTGGCGGACAATAAGCAATAAAATTATATGCCATATTGTACATATAGAAATGCACTCACACACACACGCACACACACATGGCGCATGCACGCGCACGCACACAATCATGCAGCAATATAATTTTGAAATCAGTTAAGTGTTGGGCGTTCAATGGACATTGCAAAGGCGGCCCGTCGCTCGCGTCTCTGGCGTCCCACGCGTCCTTCGTGTCCTTGTTCCTTGGCGCTGCTGTCGTTTATTGTCGCGCTATGTTGAGTACATTAAATGCGCATCATAAATTTCATTACATTATTATTATGGCGTTGTTTGCGACAACAACGACAATAACAACAGCAGCAACAACAACAGCAACAACAACAACAACAACAACAACAACTGTCGACTGGCAGTCGTTAGCCGGATTCGACTATTTTATTGGTTTTGGAGCATCTCAGAGCTCATAAATAAAACTATTGTGTTGCCATCTCGTCAACGGCAGCAGCAGCAGCGTTGACTAACTGCAGTCCCTGACTGCTTCCTCTTGCCAGATTAATGCACTAATTATGGGGCTGGCTGGGCACGCCCCCTAATGCATTTTATCAACATTATTTATGAGTTGACATTTTGCGCATACGCTCGCCAAACTTATTTCTTTTCCATTCCTCGAGGGTCGCATTCCCTCTGTCTGTCTGCTTGTCCGAGCGTCTGTCTGCCGGTCAATGCCCAAATAACGCGCCCCGGCCACGCCCGCTTGTTGTCTCTGGGCAAACAAGAATAAATAACAACAACGATAGCAACAACAAGAGCAGAACTCTGACAATGCGTAGGAAAATTATGAAGCCTTGCCAAAATTTCAACAATGCCTCGCCTGCAATTCGATGACTTATGACTGGGCGGGGGCGTCGCTTGGCCACTGCAGTGCGTGGTGGGCACGAGGGTGGCTTAGCCAAATTAATTGCTTGCAATCAACAGAATAGAAAACATAAAATTGGCTAGCGCCGAGTGACAATGCACAACTAAATTTAATATTTTCGCAAATAAAGGCGAAATTCCACACAGCATTCGATCGATTGTTTAAACTAATTTTTGATTGACCAACTATTAGTTCACTTACCAAAGCATACAACGTGATATACTTTTGCTTGTAGTTGTAGTATCCACAAATTGTCCTCAGCAAGCCAACGTACGTATTCTAATATTAATGTCTACTTTTCTACCTCTGTAAAATTATATATAACACTTTCATAATTAATATTAATTAAATAATAAAATCAAGAGAAATTAATATTCATTCGGAATAAGAAATTCCGAATAATTCTCGCAGGTCCCAAAGCTGTTCGAGCCTCGGACTTACCTTCTTTTATCTACGTTTGAGTGTTAAGAAATCTAATATACTTGTACTCAATCCTTTATTTTTTAATTTTGAAGAGATACACATCAATTCATCCTAACTGACGTAGCTAATAACGAATATGTGTTCGACCAATGACGTCTCTGTACTTGATCTATATGATACGATCGTAAGGGCTTTCAGTGAAATCAAAAATGAAACGCAATTCATAACAAAATAAAATTTAAAGCCATTTATTATCGGAAAACTTATGGGAATGGGTCCGTGTTGTTGGGTTTCGACCCAATAGGTGGTTTGTGAGCAACTGCTAAAGCGGCCAAAATAATTACTAAGAGCTTCATGTTTGAGATTTAGTATTCTTTAATTATGTAGAATATGGAATTAGATTGAGCTTATATAGCTGATATTCTCGAGTGTGTCTGACTGCATTCGAAATGGTTATATAATGAATAGAAATAAATGCTTTTATTTAATTCTCTGCTTATATAATCTCAGGCAGATGGCATTTTGGTCTTCCAATGGCGTTTTATGTAAGAACAATATAAATATTTATTTTAATACCATTACAAATTCAATCAACTACAGTCACCTAAATTTTGTGTAAAAGTGAGTCAACCATTCGCTCTATTCAACTGTTCCTCTCTTGCACCATGAAACTCTTTCTACTTCTCTCTACTTTAATAGCTCTCCTGCACTACCCGGAGTCCTTAGAAGAAAAGTAACTAAAATGCAATAAAGAAGAAGAAAAAATAAATAAATAAAACAAGTAAGAAATCTCTAGTTGCGAGATTTACGAGTTCTTCTTCTTTCTGCTGTCACAAGAAACAACACTTGAATATCTTAATGCAATTTCCAGATCATTATTAAAACGTTGATATGCGTATATTTGCCAAACAACAAGACTCCAGCATACAGATTTAGGTGGATGTTGGCGAAAATTTATTGGATGTTGGCGAAAATCTATTGTTTTCCTTGATTTCCCTTGATTTGTAATTTTCAATGGGATACGAAAGAAATGAAATGTTAGTGTATCATTCGCACTTCATAACAGTTTAATATATATTAATTGTTAATTATGCAAAACTGTTCTACACAATATGAATTTAAGCTAATATAATACAGTTATGAATGCAATGTATTGCCATAATTCGCTCTAGAAAAATTAAAAATGTACATAGAATAAATTAATTTATACTTCAAAATGTTTGCCTTTTTATGTCTTCTGCCCCTCTGTTTGCGTATTTGTCTTAGCATTGCGTATTTCAGGGATTTAGTTCCTCCACACTTGCCATGCATATCAAATTGTTGCCCAACCGCTGACGAATCAAGCATGACTCATCATGCTAACCCAAGACCAACGGCCCAAGGCTGATGACGCGTTCATCATCAGGGCGAAGTGAGAGCCAGAGTCGAAGCCATCAACGCACAACGCAACTTGTCACAATCTTGGCGAATGCCATAAAAATAAAATCCACGCAAATAGACAAGTTAATTTTTTTGTTTTATTCAGCTTGTTCTTCCTTTTGCTTTTAGTATTAATTTTGGTAGGTTCCCGGCACACACGCGCCTCAATCGTAAAAGCATTTCGAAGCCAGTGCTAATTTAACAGGTTTAGCGGGTATTTGTGTGGATCTCGGGGAGCGTATGACATTGCTGGATATCTGTTGACAATGACACGTGATACTTATCTATTTTCATGGCATTGCCGATGATTCAACACGGCCCAGACCACAGTCAAGCATGGGCAATAAGCGTTGAACAGCTGTTGGTTGTTGTTGGCCGAATAAAAGATAGTTCTGCTTAGACTATTATGATTCTCAATCTCAGGGTGGCACTCCTTCCTGTTGCTTTGCATACCCTGTAGAAGAACAGTAAGAGGACATGATAGGCAGCTCACAAAATGTGTTTGACAGCTTCTAAATTGAGAGCTCTAGAATGTTTGTTGAGGCATTTGTATTATTTTGTAAGTGCGTAGAGTATATTAGGTAAATGCACAGGGTATTATATTGACTGCTATAGTAAAATTCTAAATACTAACATAACTAATATAGTTTATACAATCAATCTCTCAATCTGTGTATCATCTATATAGGTATGTATATCAAGTTTGGTTTAAAGCAAATTTGGCAAGTTCACGGGGTATTTGCTCGCTGAGCTCTGTTACCTTAAGCAATTACTGTTGTATTTTTTGCTTGCACACTTCCTCAATAATTTTATCGCATTCGTTTCAGTAGTGTGCGTGTGAATTTTTAGTGCCTGCTTTTGGCCACATTTCAGTTGGGCTCTTTATGCCTCTCGGCCGACTCTCTCTCTCTCTCTTTCACTCTCTCGCTCGCCTGTCGACTGTAGCTCGCAGCGCTTGCCTAGGCGCCACTTGAACTATGAAAATTTGTCCCGTCTTGCTGGCGCCGTATTTATCGATCGCGCGTGGAAAACACTTTTGCCATTTGCTTTATCTGCCAACAAACATGGCCCGAACCAGGAGCAAGACCCAGACCCACACCCGGTACTGGAATACCGTATACCATATACCGGACAAGGTTCGGACTTGGTTCGCTGGTTCGTTGGGTCTTGACACCCGACAACCCACACTCCGCCCCGCGGCAACCCTGCCCCATTCGGCATTTGACTGTTAACTGTGTTGTGTGTGTGGCGGTGTCTCCGCACTGTCCCTTTCCCGTGGTTTTGTTTGGCGCATTTTCGCTTTCCCCGTCCTGGCGTGCGTTCATAAATATTCCGTTTTTTCCTTTTCGTTTTGCTACTGCTTTGCTTTTCCTTGCTTCCTATGTATATTTTAAGTGTATTTCTGTTTTTGCAGCAATTTCAGTTTTTATTCGTGTAATTTATATGCTGTATGCTATACGCGATACACACACACACACACACACACACATACACAGTTATTGAAGCCGGTTTGGGTAAACGTTTTTCCTGGAAATCATTTCAACTAACAATGAAAATACCAACGAAAAGGGAAAACTCGCTGCTCACAGCTCACAGCTCACAGCTGCAATTATCTCAATCATGACGCAAGATTTTGGCATTCGAAGTCGCGTTTACTTTGCAGAGCAATCATAAGATGCTATCATAGCATCTAGATGAACCCAAACAAGCAATTACCTGAACCAATCTAAATACTAATAGATCTATTATTTGTATGGAATGCAAGTATTTAAGTGAAATTGTTGTTTAATATATGTATAGTATTTGAAATCATTACAATAAAGCAGTTAAACTATACCCAGCAGCTTCCCTATTAAGGGTCTGCCTTGTTTGATTTTGAGTTAATAATAATAATTGAGGGCCAGCCACACTCATAGCCAGAGTAGCTTAACATTTATGAAGTATATATATCGTCTATACCAAATATTAAAATATAAATCATTGAATGCATAAAAGCTATATTTTCAAAGATATTTACCTATCACAAAAAGCTGCAAGTCTTAATAACTTTTACTGTATTCACCTATGCGAGAGGAAAGCAGAACTGTAAAGATTTGATAAGATATATTATAAATTTATAAATTTTATTATTTAATTAAAGTTTAAGCTCATATACTAAAGAGATCATATATCATATCAAAACAAATCAATCTTAATAGATAAAGGAAATGTAGAATATTTTATGAAGCAATGGAGTGATTTCTTTTTGTGTAGTCTCCAAATTCACAAACACAATGGGCTGTGTGATTGTGCGCTAAGCTTAATACATACAGTGAACCCTCATAATTCACGATAGCATTTCATTTTAAAATTTAATTTTTAGCACTGGCCCCAGAAGCAAAATTTAATTTAATTGATGATTTACGCCAGCGTCACGCCTGCAACCCTTTCTAATGAGCCAGCCAGCCTTAAGGAGTGTGGGCGAGACCAAAGGGAAGTTGGGTTACGTGTTTACTTGTATTTTTTTTTTATTTTTAACATGCATAACAAATGGCCCTGCTGCTAATGGAGTGTTCAGGGACGTTATGCAAGACCCTGTTCCGGAACCGAATGCTGAGAGCGACTAAAATTGGTGTTTTGTTGCGCCAATTGGGAGCATTTTAGGAATATTAGCGATGCTTGCATCTAATCAGACAGATGCGAGGGGCTGCGATAACTAAGTGTTGCCACGCCCCCGCCCATCGTTCGCTAACAGCTTTCGCTTCTTTTGCATTCAACTTTTTGCAGTCAGTTTTTACTTTTTAGTTGGGGGCTTTTCCTGCCTCTTTTCCACCTGCCGCGGTAAATTTCATACTGCAACATAAATTTTGGGCGACGGCAACCGCATGGGGTAAACCAGCTGCCGCGCCTCTTGCACTCTTGCCCCGCCCATCGACTCGCCGCATTTGACGCCACATAATTTTTCGGGGAAACTTTTTGTTAGCTGTTGTTTTGACCACGCCCACAATTGTATGGATCGCACTTGTTTACCTGCAGCCGCCACGCCACCCTGCCGCACCGACAGCCACCGTTCGCATTGGCAAATTTATTTGGCGACAATAACAAAAGTTTTGCATACTTTCGGGCTGCATTTCATTTCATTCCGTTGCGTTGCGTTGCGTTGCGTTGTGTCCCGTTTTGTTTGCTAATTAAAAGTAAGTGCTGCAAAAAGTGACGGGCCCAACGATTACCGGGCGCCACAAGACTTTGCACGCCCTCGCTTCATCACCCCTCGACTCTGCCCCTGGGCTGCCTCTTCTGCACACTGGCACCGAGACGAAAGCGAGCATTGGAAATGTTAAGCCGCAGACAATTTGCCTCGCCTGTACTCAAAATACCAATTAACAAATTAGACTAGTAAATTATTAGTTTAATTTGTTGGCGTAGAGTAAAGTAGGCTCATAAGACTGTAGAGTTTAAATTTAAAATTTAAATTAAATGTGAATTTTATATATTATTTATTTAATGAAGAGTCTAAAGGCTCTTAACCCACCTGAGAGAATATTATATATAATAACCACATAGAAACTATATTTGTTTAAATCAAATTTACCTTTTACATAATTTCATATTCTAATGTTCAGAAACTAATATTTTCTAGCTCAATAACATTATTGTGAATTTTACAGAGTATTATTAGAGCTCAGCCCACTGTACAGTGGAGATACTTTCAACTGACTGTGAGTCAGCTAAAAAATTACCAGCGCTGGCAAAATTAATTGCCGAAATGCCAAAATTTAAGGAAATATTTAGTAAATGTGCACACGTGCGCAGGTATTGTGGGATTGGGGTTATGTGGGAAAGCCCCATTGCAACACTTGGGGCCGCCATTTGCACACGAACTCGCTTGATGTTAAGCGAACTTTGGCCACCGTTTGACATTTTGCCGCAAAACCCAAAAGGAAAACGCCGCAGCTGAAAAACTTGGAACGAAAAAAAAGAGGAAAAAACATTTAAACTTTGCAGCTTAAATTGTCGCAGTGCATGATGAGCGGTTAGGGAGAGATGGGAGGCAAGGTAAGAAAAAAACAGTTGAAAAGAAGCCTCGCACTCGACGGTTCCTAAAGTTTTCCTAACTTGAACTCGATGCGACTCAACTCGACGACTCGACTGTCAATTGCAAATGTCACACGAAAACTCACGGGGGAGATGGCACTGGCTCTGTCTCTGGCAGTGCTAAAGGCGAAGGCGATGGCGAAGGCTAGGGCGATGGCAGGGGTAACTCTCCAATGCAACTGGAACTGGAACTGGAGCCAGTCTTTCCGCTTGGCTGTCACTAATTCCCAGTGCTCGATTTGCATTTCGTTTTGCCCACTTTTTGCCATGTTGCACTTTGTTGGCGGTTTTTACTACCCAAATTCAGTTCATGTTTTTGTTTTTGCCCTTTTTTCCTGCCTCCTCGCGATTCGATTCGTTTCGTTTCGTTTGGCCAGTGGCTTTTTCTAAATAAATTGAACATTTTGCTAATATCTTGATTAAATGTCGCTGCAATATCGCTTGATAAATGGCAATTTTCGTTGTTGCGGCTTTGTAGATTTTTTAAAGGTTTTTCCGCTGCCTGCAAAGATTATTTGTTCAATTTTGTTTCGTTTGATTGGACAGGGCACAACTGCTTATGGGGGGTGGAACAACTATTATGTATATTTTCTAAATGACCAAACAAATGATGTGTTTGATTTTTACTAGAATAGTTATCCAAGTAAATTTAATATTTACGTACTGAATTCATAAAATATAATATTTGCTTAAACGTTTAGCTGAAGTTCCCATAAAGTCGAGCAACAAAGTGAATCTATCCACGGGGCCCACATTTCATATCAATATGTAGTATAGTGTTAGTTGCTATTCTCCCAGGATGCAAGACTGAGAAACTTTTGTTTTATGCAATTTACATGGCAAAAACAAAGTAATAAGAAAGTACGTGCGAATAATTTTACAAATTAGACGAAGACGCGCACGCAATGAAGAAGTTCGAGCGAACCCAGCAGGGAGACGAAGTAGTTGACACCCACATGTTGGCGCGTAACTGTAGATGCTTTCGAATAGTTGTTATAGTTAGTGTTGTTGTTTTTGTTGTTGTTGTTGTTTGTGCTGTTGCTAACATGAAAACGGAGCGCTGCTAACATGATAAGAGGCCAGCGCCATGCCAGCCAGACCTTTGGTGTGTGAAAAACGAAAACACGGCGTAAACTTAACCGCAAAAACTGTAAAATGTAAACAAGCAGCAGCAGCAAACATTTTGAGCCAACCAGGCAACATTGGTGCCAAAGTTGTTGTTGTTGTTGTTGTTGTTGTTGTTGTTGTTATTGTGTAACCGAATGCGCTTGTAGAGCTAAGTTGCCGTCAGCTCCTGTGCCAACACGACGGCTACTTGATATTAAGCAGTTGCTGCCAACAAATTGCAGCAATTACGTAAAACTTTACATATGAAGAAGCCTCGCAAGGCATGCCTACGTCTAGCTTAAACTGGAAGTATTCTCATTCGCATATTGAATCGAAATGGAATAACAACAAATATATAATATTACAAGTTATTCATAGATTCGCTATAAATTCTACGAAAATTACAATACAAACAAAACTAAATTATTTATTTTTCTTTGGGGTTTCTGCTTATCTGCCCGAATGTTGGACTGTACTTGCTGGCTGCTTGTAAAGTAGTTCGTTTGAGGCTGCTCGACATGTTGTTCAGGAATAATACACAAAAAAGCAATTAGCCGCAACAAATCCGGCCAAAAATAACAAAAGGAAGGGAGGGAAAAACGAAAACGAACGAAAACAACGCAAAAAGATCCAATAATAAATAAATAAAACTTAAAGCAACTCACATTAATGAGGCCGGTTGGCGCCACTTGGCATGACAAACATGTGGCGCACGTGGCAAGCACACACAAGCGAAAGGAGCTGGAAAGGAAGCCCCCATTCCATCCGCCGACTGCTTGCAGCACTAATTCCCTAACATGTCACGAATCATATTGAACATGCGGCTTCGCCTGTTCGTTCTGTGCCTGTGCCAAATGATGATGACGCCTGGCCAATGATGAGACGAAGCTGGAGCTGTAGCTGGAGCTGGGGCTGGGGCTGGGCCGGGGCCGGACAGACAGCATAGAAATTAAGCCAAGTGTTGTCTGTTTCCGGCCAGCGTTTAACTCATTTTCTACATGTGCTGCATGTTAAGGAGCGCTCGAATGTATGATATGCTTTTTTCTGCTGCCCTCTCCCCTCATTTTGTGGACTGCTCATTTGAGGCAGTGCCAAGCATTGGCCATGGCAATTATATTGCCCCGCAACGTGTGACGCGCAATTTGTGCAATTTTTCACAAATTTTCATGCATCATTCTTCAGCTACCTGCCCTCCGCCTGCTAGCCTCTGTCCCCGTTCCCCGTTCCCCTTTCCACGCACAGCCATTAATTATTATTTTGCGCGCACATTTCGCTGATTTATTGAGAGCTCGTAGCGGGGCATATTATTCCGCCGCTGCAGCAGTGGCAGCCACAGCAATCAGTAGCGGCAGCAAATGCCAAACAAATTAAATTACAAAAAGTAAAAATGAATACGCAAATAAATAAAACGAAATGCATGGCAAATGAAATAAAATTACATGCACTTCCACTTGAGAAAGCAGCGTCAGTTTCTGCAAAAAATGATTAAATAATCAACAGCCTCTGCCCCTGGCCCGAACAGACAAAAAGTAGAGGTAGACTGCTACGCATTTACTCTTGCCACAGATCATCTGCCCCCAACTGCTGCCCAGCTGCCTCTCTACCCGTCACCCGTCGCCCGTCACCCGTCGCCCGTCGCCCGTCTCCCCGTCCCAGGGTCCACATTAAAAGGCTGCACATTCAACCGCCATTAAGTCAAATGGATGAGCTTGTGTGTAATAAAATTTTTTATTATCATCTGTCTCGTGCTGAAGTGTTGGCCAGAGCAACAAAAACAAACAGCAAAACATAAAAAAAGAAAAAATTGTTGGCATATAAAATAGCAACTGAGCTGGCAAAATATTTGCACAGTTTGTTTGGAATATCTGAATGCGCTGTAATCGAGAGAAGGGCAATCGAGTCGAACATATTTCAATTATTTAAACAAAATTTTTATGCACAGCAGCTCTTAAGAAAATATTTTAGAGTATCATACTATCATTTACATTCATTGGGAGAAAGGAAAATATTTATGTAGAAATAATAATAAATAAAATATCACAGTACAACTTATCATATAATATTATTGAATGTGTTAAATAATTTATTTAAATAAATCTTTTTTTTTATAGAAAATATTTATGGTAAGTATTAATCGTATAAATATTATCACATTAATTTAGACGACTACTTATTAATAATAAAGCAAATATATTTAAGATTTTATTTTCCATTAAAAATTCTTATGATATCAGAAATCATTAAAAAAATTTTAAAATACAAAATAAATAAAATAATAAAATAAAATTCATAATAATAATAGCAGTATAAAAATTTAGAAACTTTTTACTTTGTATAACTTTTTACAAATATATTTTTTATATACATATATATTTTTTATAATTATTGTCTTTTACTTTGAATGCTGAGAATTTATTTATTATATTCTTGTCATTTACATAATAAATAATTATAAAGTTTCTAAATTATTTCTAAATGCTTTATGTTTTCCTAGATGAAATTCTTAAATATATTTTTAATAATTGTATAAACTTGCTTTTAGAACTGCAATGGCTCAGTTGTTGTAGGTAACGCGACCGCAGGATCGTCGCTGTTACTGCTGCCTTGTCTTGGTATCATTTCAAACATCAGACAGACAGTCGGCAATGATGGTCACAATAGCAACAACGACAACAGCAACAACAACAGCAGCAGAGACAAAAACAACAGAAACAACAACAAATGACAGCCACAAAATTTCGAAAAACAATTTTTTATTTGCCGTGCAATTTTCACTTTGTGTGTGGCCAGAAATATTTGTATTTTTTTTTTTTTTATTAATTTCTTTATTCTGCTTGTTTTTTTTTTAGTTTTTATGGCATTTTAAAAGTAGCTCCGACTTCAGAGAGACAGCGATAGGGGAGAAGGAGACAGTGAGAGTGAGAGGGAGTCAAAGAGGGACAGAGATGGGCGCCAAGCGCACATTTCACACTCGACTGGCGCGAAAATTCATTAAAAAATTGTGTTTAACATGCCAAAAAATTTTCGTGCAATTTTTATTGCGGCCTGAACGGTCGCGGCCCTGGGTACGTGCACATTCCATATTTCGGTCGTTCGAGGCCCGGGCTGCAGATCTCAGAGACTGGGCCGTAATTGCAGCACTTGGAGTTCATTTTTTGACATTTATTTGACGCATGGCCACAGCGTTAATAAATTCAAGCCGGCTGCAATTGCAGGCTGGCTCTGTTTTTGCTAGAGTTTTGTGAAGAGGGAAAATGGGCAGGGGGGTGGGGGGTCACGAGCTTTGACCCCATTTTAGACAGGACGCTGGTATGAGCGTTACTTTCATTGGAATTTCTAATTTGGGGCAGGCAAAGTAGGCGCCACTTGAGACGCAACTGGAATGAATGCTGTCAACGGCAGGCGCGATACCAATCAGCGGGCGGCCCCACCCCCCTCTGCCCGCATATGCAGAAAACAATTTATTTTTGCCTGCCAGCGCAGAAGGACTCGCCGAACAATGCCAAAGAGGCCTTGTGACTTGTCAAACGCGCACAGCCACATCAACTTATGGCTCTGGCTCAGCTTCTGCCTTAGCTTCGGCTTCGGCTTCGACTACGGCTATGGCTATGGCTGTGACTATGGCTGCGAGTTGACATGCCACCCTTGAGCGATATTCATTTGTTATGCAAGCAACATTTCCGTTTCCGGTTAACGCAGCACGACTCGGCCAAAAAGAAAGAAATGTCAAATGCCGCAAGTAATTTGCATTCGTACCCTGATTAATTGATGCCCATATACTGTGAATACACGCGCCTTCTTAGGACTGCATTTGCAGTTAGCTTCAGGTATATTACGAACTGGAATTTCAAAGTTACTTCTGATGGCAAGGCAAGCTCACATGGAATTCCAATTTATTTATTTATTTCAACTAAACACACATTAATTGAATTTTTTTTTTAGATTTAGTAAATAAAGTCAAAAATAAAAACTTAATTTTGAATTTTAGTCAGAAAGTTAATTACCGAAGAATAACCTAGGATATATATAACATTTTTTATACAGTATAATCAAAAGTATATAAATAAGATTTTGGTTTACATAAAATATATATTTTATAATATTTTGAAAGGCGTAAATTATATAATTGTAGTTATTTATCTATATAATTATATCTTTATATTGTACTAAATAAATTCATATTATTATTATTAGAGTAAGATTAAATGTTTTAGGATTTGTAAAAAACCAAAAGTTACAATTTTTTTTAGAAAAATATTAAATTAATATTGATTTAATATTTTTTATTTATTGTTTTCTTTTTGTTAGAATGTGTATATTATTTTATTACAATTATTATTTTATTATTATTTTTTATTTATTTTTATTTGTAAAAATTAATATAGTGAATTTTATTTAGTTTGTGCTCTTCCAAGCAGCTCGAGGATGACACAAAATATTCATGCAAATAATTGCAATGATTGCCAGTTAAACAAAATTTGTTTATTTCGACTAGTTACATGCGAATACTACCCAATTAGTATTGAAAACACACGAGGCTAAAGGAGGCAGCAACCACACAAACAAACAAGGAGTAGAGAGCAAAGCCATATCAATCAGATAGAAAAAGTAAATTACCATTACGCCGGATTAGTGTGTTGTTTTGCTGCTGAGCTAGTTGTGGCACGTGGGGTGGGACATATTTCCAAGTCGACTGCCAGCTGACAGGGGAAACTGGGTCACATCAAGTGTAATGCCCGTTTCCTGTTTACCCAGCACACAGCGTTGCGTATACGTAATGCAATTTAGTGCACAGCTCGCCAGTTGCTGACAAGCGAAAACAAATAGTTGTTGCGATCGTATGCTAATGCTTTTTAGCACAAATATTTCTAGCCATTTTCTGGCCATACTTACAGCTAATTTGCATGAGTGTCGCAATGCGGCGGCCGATTCGCAAAAAGCGCAATAAGAAATTGCATATTAACGAGCGCCGAAAGGTTAGGCCCCAAACCGAAGAAAACTGTGCGGCCAGCACGTAGCTGCAATAAATAACTAGAAATATGCCGAGCACTTCATCATTGTTTGGCAATTAATGGGCGGGCCAGCAGCAAGGTGGGAGTGGGCGGCGGGCGGTGGGTAGCGCATAAAGGCAACCTGCTACATGCCAAGCCAAGTGCCACAAAATGCTGCAGCACTGCAGCGTCTGCTGTCAAGTGAGGCTCGCAGCACGTTGCCTCCTTTGATGATTTATCATCGCTCATGAGTGCGAGACGGTGAGAGGGATGGGGCAGATGAGGCGGATGAGGCGGACGAGTGTGGCACGATGATGATGTTGATTATGTTGAAAAACAGCTGGCTAGAGCCAAGTGCCTGTCTCTTCTCTCTGAGCTTGTCTGTCTGTCCGCCTGAAGGATGCAGCACAGCATCCTTGTCGGGCGCTAATGTCTATTTAGATGCGCTTGGCTGGCGCTTAAGCGTTGCATTTAAGTTTTTACTAATTTATGCAGTGTTTACACTTGCCACGCCGCCAGCACCTCAAGCCCTTGATTAAGTTTATATCCAGCTCGTTCTACACACCTCAGCCTCTCTCTCGCTCTATGTCTCTGTTTCTCCACTGTTTAGCTGCATTAGTTGGCGTTCAATTAGCTGGCAGCTCTTTTAGAAAGTTACCAGAGGTGGCTCTAAGTCTATTGGGATAACAGATTGACTGAGCTGCGAGCTCTGAGCTTGACTTGAGCAGAGATTGAACAGATTGCGAATATAGTTAAATGATAAAATTTAAATGGTTTATTAGTTGCACAATTCTGCATTTAGGCATATTTTGCACAACATTCAATTGGTTTTCAACTCTAGTTAAATATATCCCTAGTATGACTCGACCATAAATGATATGAAAACTAAATCAAAATATAATTAATTTGTATGCTAAGCTTCGGTTACATCTCTAAATTTAATTACAATACATATATATACTAATACATATACATATACATTTGGTATTCATGTAGTCGATTCGATTGTAAAACTTGTATTTGGAGCAATAGAATATTCCATTAAAATTTCGAAGCATAATAATAAAGGCAACAAATTGTAGCTTGCGGCAGCAACAGTCAAGTGTTGTTTCCATTTAATCAAGTTGAGCAATTGCCAGGGAACCCTTGTGGAATTGTTGGCACAAATTAAACACTCTGACTTGGGTGCTTTGGCCAAGTGTCTGTTCGTCTATCAGTCAGTCTGTCCGTGTGTCTCTCGTTCGACCATCAGCCAATTACTTGGCGGAGCACTCAGGATATTAGTTAGCTGCAAATGTCTCAAATAAACAGGCAACACTTCACATAGCCACAGCCACGGAGACAGTGAGAGTCAGAGTCAGAGTCAGAGTCGGAGTCAGAGTCAGAGTCAGGGCCATATTAAAGCCAATGAAAGAGCTGCTGGAAGATGAAACTGAAGCTGAGCAGCCGCATCTTTGGCATCTTGAGCAGCCGGTAATGAAGACATTTTGAATAGCAGAAAAACAAACAAGCAAAGCAAATGCCATCGCAATCGCCAGCTCCAGCGCCAGTTCCTGTTTCTGTTTCTGCTTCTGCTTCAGGACCTGTGTCTCAGGTAAAAATAAATTGTAAATAATTCCGTTTATGCGGCATGCGACTGCGAAGACAAAACACATAAAACTGCCAAGCAGTTGAGCCAGCCGGGGGGCACGGAATGGGGGTCGAGAGAGCTGGGGACAGGGTCTCGTTGAGGGTTTGCCGACCCAAGTGTTGTTAGAATTTACTACCACGAAACCCCTGCCGGCGCGAGACCAGGTTGAACAGGGTACGGAGCTGGCTGCACAGACACTGCAGGTCATTTTCATGGCTGCCGTGGCATACGTAATTGAATAGCAGACAACAAGTCGACCTCCCCCGCTTCAGCCCTGCCAACATCATCAGCCCCACTCGCTGGCCAAATACTCGTACTTACTCCGCCAGCGACGGCATTGGATTAATTTTTAATGAATTCCCTGGCTCAACGGTCCGGCCGGGCTGTCTTTATGCCGTCTTCGTCTTTATTTGCGGCAGCCAAGACAAATACACAATAAAAGACGTGTGTGCGCAAATACGAGCATAAAAACTTAAGTGATCCGCACGAGTACGGGCCACTGATATACCACCACACAGAACGCTTCTTATATAAATACACACACACACAGTCATATACATACATATATACGAGTAGTATGTGTGTGTGTGCTCGGTCACTTTGGTCACTTTAACTATTTCAGGCATTTCGACTGGCGCCAGCTGTCGGCCACGCCGCCATATGCAAATGACGCCAGCAAATTATGAAATATATGCCAGTTCGCACTTCATATTTTTATACATGTCAAAGTCGTGAAGCAGCAGGCGGAAGAGTTTTCGTGGAATGCAGCCGCAGTTCGTTGCGGCTGAGGCAAGCCGATTAACATTTAAATTAAAAAGGCAAAGCACAAACCAAATACTAGGCAAAAAAGAAAACATGCAATGCAATTGGCTCGACTTTGATATACCCTAAGCAATTGTGAAAATGTTGTAATTTAAGTTCAAATTAAATACCCTGAAAATTAAAAAAATATATTAAATAAAATTTTTTTTATAATTTAAAATAAATATTTTTGTTTTCATTATTTGGTATAAAACTTAAAGCACATTTAGTATTTGTTTGACTTCTCATACTGATTATTGCACCATACTGCACAGAGACCTGAAACTCGCCACTGTCTTTGATGCGATAAATCAGCACTCTAGCCGGTACAATGACAGATTGGAGCGGCACAAAAACAGGCTAGCAAAAATGCTCATAACAAACAGAACTCCTAGGAGGCTTAAAAGGAGACAACCAAGGGACCTGATTCTCCGATCGCCCCGGATGACGGTCAACAGGAGTTGACATATAGCTGCCATCATTGTGTTATTATTGTATTATGTTGTAAATATTTGTAATTGTAAATATTCGTAAATTGCGACAGCAACGTAAGTTGCCGGCGCGCCCTAAAGGGCTGAATGAACAGATAAGAAGCTCACAAAGGGGTTATCGAAAAACCTCGTATGGCTTTAACAAATAAAAAAAAAAAAAAAAACTGATTATTGAATTTTATATTTATATAAAGAAATCAATTTAAACGCTGCTGCAATTTCCATTCACAATTTCCTCAACAATCTGAATGCACTGTGCACGGGCTAATGTACAGGGTATGGGCAGGCGAATTGCATTCGGTATGCCGCATATATGAAGAACGTCAGTCTAAAAGCTCGCTCCCGCACACACTCACACTCCTACTCACAACCTTACAGGCTCGCGCTCTCCCACTCTCTCGCTCTCTCTCTCTCTCTCTCTTTTACTTTGAACAGCTGCTTGGCCTGTGGCACATTTCCGCATTTCGTTTGTTGTTGTTGCTTTACAGCTGCTCAGTATTTTATTTTTATTGTGGTCAACACTTGGGCCAGCGCCGCATTTTAAAACACTCAACGAACTGAATTCTTTTCGACGCTCTACAATAATTTTGTGATTGCCTACTTTTAGGCGCAGTGTGAAAAATCAAACAGAGCTTGCCGTGCTGAGTGAATCAAACAGTTCAAAGGTAGCGCTGTTTAAAGTGTGGTGTGAAGGGCAGGGCCCCAAGTGAATTTTACCAGCAGAAGTATTGGTGTTGCTGTTGATGTCAGCGTGTGTGTGTGCGTGTGTGTGTGTGTGCGTGAGTAACTCACGTGTCAGGCAGCTGTTTGCGGCTAGTCAAACTTTTAATTGACATAGAAAATGTTGTTCCATGCTTTATTTACATAGTTTTCGGAGCAATTTCTTGAAACAGCTGTGCATGCAATATTCCTTCCATGAAATATTTCCTTTTATTGCATTTAAAGGCGCAAGGCTGCCGCAAGTATTTAGCTTTTGTTTCGTGTGCAAGCGCCCAAAGCTTTTAAAAGCTTTTTTCCATTCTGCGAGTCATTTTGTAGTTTTGCGCGCTATTTAAATAATTTTCTTACCAGAGGCAAATTTTCTTTTTTTTTTTTCTAGAAATTATCCGTCGTAATATATATTTACAAGTGCAAACTGCTGTGTTTATTGAAATTTTATCAAATTGAAATTAAAACAAACAATAGACAATAGAAAATTCGATTTTACCATCCTTAATGTGATAAACGAAAAACCTGAATTTTTACAATTAATGGGTAAGTGTTTGCATTATTACTATTAGATTATTCTTAGAATTATTGCATTTGTGGTTAATATTGAACTGTAATTTTATTTGCGAATTTCCACTCAATAGTAAAAACGTGCTCATGGCCAATGCTGAATGGATTAAGTCTTAAAAATATTGAAAATTTGATTTTCAGCTTATAGAACAGATTGCCGTTTACCAGCTTTTAAAGAGTTCAGCTTCAGAGTGAAAGACCAAATTAATATAAAATATATTTATTTAATAATAATATATTTACATAGCGATTTTTAAATCCTTAATCTTTCAACTTTATACGGTATATTTTATTTTTGAAATAATTTTTTAAGTTTTACTTATTTAACAGAATTAGAAGTAAGCTTCTTCATATCATATATATAATGATTTAGAATGAAAACAAGCTACCTATCAGTGTTTAATCGAGACTGCAGCGTGAATCTCTTAAGCCGTTTTGGGCAAAAAAATTTTATTACCCCATTTGCGTTCCATAATCCAAACTTTATGCATATTCTTTCATAGTCTATTAAGCTTATTTGTATTAAACATCCTTAGAGAAACAAAAAATAATCAATTTTATCATCATACATTGTTGGACGATTGAAAATTGTTATGCAATTCGAGGCGGTTAAGATATTCAAGGCGAACAGCTGCGAAGGTATGTGTAGCAAATTAGCATTTGCCAGAAATGCGAAGGATTCGCCCAACATTTTCATACAGCGTCGCAGTCGAAGCCAGAGGCGGAATTGGAGTCGGAGTCGGAGTCGGAGGTGGAGTCAGAGTTGGAGTTGGGTGTCGGAGTGCCAAGCCGCCGGCTGCTGCGTAGTTGTAGTTGCTGGGAGGGCTGGAGGGCGATTCGCTCCTTTGGTCGGCCGTAAACAAAATGTTGCAGCATTTAGAGCTGCAAATAAAAATGGGGAAATCCAGAAAGAAGGCAGCGCCTCGCACAACGTGCCTTCCACTCAGATATTGCATAAATAAATAATGTAGTTATTTTTGTCTTTCGCTCTTGCCCAGCCAGTTTTTAGCCGGCTTAAATTTGTGACTGCAATAGTTGCGACTGGCATTGCGACGGCTACTGTGAATGTGAATGTGGATGTGGATGTAAATGCGATTGCGAATGAGGATTCAATTCGCTGCGGGCGCGGGAGGCGAGAGGCGAGACGGCAGTTTTACGACTATTAAGAATTGCATATTTAAATCAAATAGGAGCGCAGCCAGTCCAAAATTAAATGCTAAAAAATTTAAGAACCGACTTTCGCTGACTGCAACATTTGGGAGTCGTTAATTTTTATCACCAACTTTGCTGGCGTTGCATGTAAACTGCATTCCATGTCGACTCCAGGTGTTTGTTCACATCTCGGGCCATTTCTTATTAAAGTTTGTTTTCCCATCCAAGTCAGGCACACAGACAACGCAGGCAGGCACCATCGGAGAGACGGCTGCGAGCCAAGGCGACCGCAAAGCGAAAAATGCATTCATTGGGCATTGGGCGACAGGAGGAGAAAGTAAACGAAACGTGAAAAAAAATGATTCGAAAATTGGCTGCTCTTGGAAAAATATGAATTGAAATAGCAGCGCAGTGGTGCATCGTTTTACAGAACTTTGGTTTTTCGAGCCAGTGCAACGTTTACGAAGGATTGAAGAAGGATATAGAGCATCATATAGAAATACAGTCAGATCAGCTTATTTAACCTGTTTAATTCATATTAAGTCAATCCGTTACGTATAGATGTGAATTGATTTCGAGAAGCCGTAAAACATTTACGTACGTTTACTAAGGCGTACCGCATGATATTAGACCCTACCAACATCAAAATGTGCCTGCGTAAGCAGTGTATATACTAGAAATAAATGAATAATAAATATAGAAGGAAGATTTTCACAGCCTGTATATATTCAGTTACCTTGAGAGGTCAGTGACCTTGAGGGGCCAGTGACCTTGAGGGGCCAGTGACCTTGAGGGGCCAGTGACCTTGAGGGGCCAGTGACCTTGAGGGGCCAGTGACCTTGAGGGACCAGTGACCTTGAGGGACCAGTGACCTTGAGGGGCCAGTGACCTTGAGGGGCCAGTGACCTTGAGGGCCCAGTGACCTTGAGGGCCCAGTGACCTTGAGGACCCAGTGACCTTGAGGGCCCAGTGACCTTGAGGGCCCAGTGACCTTGAGGGGCCAGTGACCTTGAGGGCCCAGTGACCTTGAGGGCCCAGTGACCTTGAGGGCTCAGTGACCTTGAGGGTTCAGTGACCTTGAGGGGTCAGTGACCTTGAGGGCTCAGTGACCTTAAGGGCTCAGTGACCTTAAAGGCTCAGTGACCTTAAGGGCTTAGTGACCTTGAGGGTTCAGTGACCTTGAAGGGTCAGTGACCTTGAGGGGTCAGTGACCTTGAGGGGTCAGTGACCTTGAGGGGTCAGTGACCTTGAGGGGTCAGTGACCTTGAGGGGTCAGTGACCTTGAGGGGTCAGTGACCTTGAGGGGTCAGTGACCCTGAGGGGTCAGTGACCTTGAGGGGTCAGTGACCTTGAAGGGTCAGTGACCTTGAAGGGTCAGTGACCTTGAAGGGTCAGTGACCTTGAGGGCCCAGTGACCTTGAGGGCCCAGTGACCTTGAGGGCCCAGTGACCTTGAGGGCCCAGTGACCTGGAGGGCCCAGTGGTGGGGGCTAATGTGAAGGGCTTTAAATGTATAGGAGATATAATAAAGTAACTAATTTTCGATAAGGTTTTTATTCCATAATAAGATATGGTGAATAGTTTTCGAGTTTTTCTCACGTGATATAAACGGACCTAGGAAACAAATTTCAAGCCACTAGCTCTTATATCTTTTGAGATCGACGCGTCCTACATACGGGCGGACAAGCAGATGGACAGGGCTACATCGACTTAGCTCGTCGCCCTGATCAAGAATATTTATACTTTGTGGGGTCTGCCTCCTTTTGTCAGTTACATTTCCCATACGCTCAGAGTATAAAAATTGAATAATATAGAAATACGAAACTTCAAATCACACAAATATCCAAATTTGCTGGTTTCCCATATAATGCCAGCGCGTTACTTTCATAGAGTTAACTTCAAGATATAGAACTTCACATTGCAAACTATACTTTGTTTGTCCTTTCCTTAAAGCTCACAAACTGCATTCCAAATTGTTGGTTTTGACAGAAATATAGAGTATTTCGTAGAAATGCAGAGACAGCGGCGCAATCGGACGCGAGTTGCATATCTAATGCGTTCGGCTGCTGTGGCAGAAGTAATAAAGCGTAACTAGAAAGCAGAGAGTCAAAGCGGAATCCGTCAGCACAAGTAATAGGAAACGGAATTGAAGCTATGGCCGAAAAGGCGCTTGGCAATGGCCCTGGCATTGCCTGCTTTTAGGCGCTCGACCAGTGCAACGTGGCAGCTGCCCTGTGCTGGCTGATTATTATGAATACGCAGCGTTGACCGCAGCAGCAACTGCTACAAAGGTCGTCGCACGCTCAATGCTCGTGTCGCATACATAAGCAGCATCAGCAGCAGCAGAAGCGACCAAAGCAGGAGCTGCCACTTGAAGGCTACACACGTTGCAGTTCTTTTGTTGTAAATTGGCAAATATGCAAATGAGTTGACGCGCTTGCAACGATCAGCAGCAACGGAGGGAGAGCCGAGTGACAGGACAAGGCAAGGCAGGACAAGGGCATCATCATCAGCTTCGGCATTCATTTGCGGTCCGTCTGGCTAGCCCCAGACGAGCTCTCAACTTACTTTTCGGTCTAGATTTGCGGGCAATTTTTGTGGCGCGTGACTCGCACCCAAAAACCCCAAGCACCAAGCAGTTGAAGGCCCCAAACTGCAATCGCCGCTGCTTTAAGTAATAACAACTGACAGGCACTTGTGTCCAAAAGTTCTCCATAAGTTGGCTCGCTAATCGGCATTTCAAACGCTCGCCTTAATCCTAATTGGAGTCGTAAGTCGGCTGAATGAGTTAAAACTTTTGGGCTTGCCAATTTAATTTTTTTATTTTTTATATTTTTGATGGTTGCCAAACAGTTTCGATGGCATTTGAGAAAGCCAGAAAATATGCTTAAAAAGCTAGTATATTTATAACACTTGAAAACAAAATAAATCAGTTAGAAATTAGGAAATACATAATAAAAAAAATAATTAAAATTTAAGAAAACATTTTACTTATTAAATATAATTATAAATGATATTCATATTATTTTTCTTTATTTTTAATTTTTTTTGCTTCTCAATTTTGTAGCTTAGTGTAAGCTGTATTAAAATGTTTGCAGTCATTGAGCCAAGGAAAAAAAGGCAGAGCAGTATCAACATTAATGAAAAGCTAAATGCACACAAAAAATACGAAAAAAAAAAATCACAACAAGAAAACATTGTAAAAAATATATTTAAAAATTAAAAAACTTTTAGCCTAAAAATGTCAGCGGCGTTGCCAGACAACAGAAGAAAGCGCAGGGCCAGGCCCAGGGACTAGGACGAAAATGGAGCTGAGCAACTGCCGAGCAACCAATAAAGCAAAACAAATCCACTTAAATGTGCCAAGCGACGACAGTCAAAAACTGAGAGAGAAAGAGAGAGTGAGAGAGAGAGAGAGAGAGAGAGTGAGAGAGAGTGAGGTCGGTGGAGAGTAAGAGCCAAAAGGCCACAAGGGCTGAGGGGCTGGGGGGCTTGGGGTGGAAAAGTGACAAAGTTAAATTCGAAACTCATAAATTGGCTTATCCACTTAACTGTTAACGGGTTTTTGCTGGCCAGGACCAAGTTTTTGTGAAAAAAGGCGAGAGAGAAAAAAAACAAGATTGTTAAAATGTTGGAATGGAAACGTTGGCTAATAATGGCGACGGCCCAAAAACGATGCCCCGCCGGCCACTTGCATCGCATCGCATCGCTTCGCATCGATCAACGGCCTGTGTTCCAGGACATGCACAAGGATGTTGCGGCGGCTATGGTTGTGGCTGCGGCTATGGCTGTGGCTGGACAACTGGGCAAACTGGCCGAGACTTGGGTCCAGGCCTCCTGCTTCATTTGGCAGCAAACTTTGCTGCGGCTGGCGCTGTTTGCTTGAACTTTTCGCATCATGGCCTCAATCGGTGCTAGTCGTCTTTGCCTCAACTTTGGCTGCCAAGCAGCGAGCAGCGAGCAGCGAGCGCCTGTATCGCATATCCTGACGCTGTTTCAAACTATTTGATGACTTTCTTACGCTCGGTCGCCCTTTGAGTCATGTCGACAGCCACTGCGCTCGCTTTAATGGCCTTGCTTTGAGCCCGGGCCAGTCCTCGTTTCTCTCTACCCTCCCTCGCATTGTCCACGGCACACGTGGCGTATGCGCAACTTAAATGCACCATGGCAACGGCGACACATGCAACATTTTGACGGCGACGGCGACGGCGATGGCGATGGCGTCGGTGCTGCCATTTGCAACAAATTGCAGCTCATTAGTTGAAATATTACTAAAGAAAGGGGAAACAAAAGAAGAAGAGCGCAAGAAAAGCGCTGAGACAAAAGCATAAAACAGAAATTGAAAGCACAGCCAAAAAAAAAAAAAAAAAAAAAAAATTTCATTTTTACATTGCAAATGTAGCATGCACTGCACAGTGGGCCCAAACTGTGCGGGCAAATGTTGAAAATTAATGTGCGTATACATTTGGATTAAATTCATTAAATAATATGTTTTATTTATATAAATAATTATTAAATAAAAAAATATGAATTAATTAAATTGGAGTACAAATTTAATGCAACCTTTTATTTTTTTAATCTATTTTTTTGGTTTATTAGGGTACAAAAGGAACTTGTTTTTTTATTTAATAACATTTTTTTTTCAATGAATTTCTAGCAAGAAATTTATTTTAGCTAACGCTATTGAATATACTACAAATTATTATTATATGTATTAAATACACCATGATATTTATTCAATATTGATTACCAATAACCAATGATTAAAATTGGTAATTAGTAATCAATATTAAATACAAGTTTCGATAAATACAATTTCAATTATTTCGTTTATATATTAAATATATAAGCTTTCATATTATATGATATTTTTTATTATAAAATTAGATATAAATAAATTAAATTGAAGTTCCATAATATAAATTGCGTGCAGCTATTTCTGTAATTTGCCCCACTGTGCCAGCTTGCTACATCCATTCGCTTCGACTGCCTTTCGAGCAGCTGCAACTTATGCGATTTACTTGCAAAAATTCCAACGGAAGAGTTGAAAGCTGGGCTATAATAAAAATAAAATACACCTGCCGTTGTTCGCAGTCGAATGCCAAATACTTTAATGTACGGTTAGAAGTAACTCTACACACACACACATGCAGTCACAGTACACACACGTAGCTATCGGGCTTGTTGGTGCACTGAAATGACCGCAAGAAGCGTCGTTTATGGCATAATTAATTAGAAATTATAAGCGCTGAGAATGTGTAATTTGCATGTCCCGCATTGAGTTGCATGCCCAGCACAGCTGCAGGCCACACACATACACACACACAGATGCGAACGGAACTCGTCGATGTTTATAGCATACTTATATGGTCAGCATTTGCATGCCAGCAGCAGGCGCAGCTGCTTGTCGACTCACGCACACACTGAGCAATGCATGTTTACGGCCAAGATATGCGCATATTCAGGACAGCAGTCAGTCAATTAAGAGCCCAACTATGTAATCTAGTTCTACATACTTCTCATAGCCTACCAGTGCTGGTTAAGTAAATATGCTGAAAATGCGCAAAGGAAAGTAAATAAATAAATAATATTTTAAGTTCACTATAGGCTAATTGTAAAAAATCAATTTTTAAATAATAATAATTAAATAATAATAATAATAAATAAGTTTACATTTACACTATTTATCGAGCTCTGCTCTGAACAATATATTACAAATAATTCAGATGCTGAAAATAATGTAGAATTGGGACTGATAAAATGCAAATGCTTTTGTAAAGAAAAAAAAAAAAAACAAAAAACAAAAACAAAATAATAAAAAACACTTTGTTAGCTAATAAAAAAACATGTATTATACATCAAAAATAATTAAATAATTATATGCATATGTAATTAAATATGTGTATATGTATATTCATAATTAATAAAATTGGTATCTAGTTATGTAATAGATTTTATTTACAATTTATTTTATTTAGTTTTGTTTTTAGTTTTTTATTTATTTTTATTTTTTTAACTCTGTTTTTTTTTATTATTTTTTAAATTTATATATTTATTTATTTTCTTATTTATTTATTTATTTATTATTATTATTATTATTATTATTATTATTATTATTATTATTATTATTATTATTATTATTATTATTTTTTTTTTTTTTTTTTTTTTTTGTGATAAAATAGATGAAGGGATTTTTGTTTATTTTTTTTAGTATGTAGAAAAGTATATAACTATGTCTACTTTTTGCTTTTATAAAATTGACTACAATAATATAGTTTCAGCTATCCCTAATCATCGCGATTTCGTAGTATAATTTTCTTAAAAATCAGACCAATTTTATATGTGACTTGTATATTGATTTGCTTTATTCTCTAATACTAAAGGAGTAAAAAGAAGAGAAAACGCAAAATGATAATACAGATTGCTATTAATTAAGTCTTGTTAATGACCAAGAGCTGTCAAGTATTACAAGATATCCCATTCAATAATCCAATAATTCGACATTGTCGCTTATTTCATTTGCTTCTGTTTAGTTAAGTTCGAGCTTGACGTCCAAGCCTTTCTCAATTGTTCGGCAATCGCAGCGCTTGTTTGTATTACAAATTTGACAAATTATACAACAACAACAACAACAACAACAGCAACAAGAGCAGCAGCAAGAACAACTAGAACAACAAGAAAGGAAAGGGAAATGCAATTTTCCACTTGTGCGCATCTTCGAGCAAACGATTTTCGTAGAATTTATTTCGACATTTTGAGAGCTGAGAATTTAAGGCTATTAAATGTTTTGCGCTGACTGGGCAAACATTTTCGCATCTGATAGCAGACAATACTGAATGGATTACAGTCAATATCTATATGTATGTGTGTGTGTGTGTATATACGAAATGAAGTTCAAACTTGTAAACCGATGCAAGCGGCTCTTCAGTGCGGGCCAGCAGCCTGCTAAACAGCTGTCCCATCGACGACTTTCTCAAGTGTCATTAAAATCGCGCAAAAATTCGTGACAAATTTCGCGAGATACAAGGAAAAGAATGAAACAACAACAACAACAATAAGAAGGGGAAGAAAAAGAAGAAGAAGAGGCAAAACACCTTAAGAGCACTTTGCAGTCAAAATAAGACAAACTTCTTCAACAACAACAATGACGAGGAGAAGGAAGGAGAAGCAGGAGGAGGAGGCGGAGTGGAGATGCCTAAGGGTTGTAGCTAACGATGCTCAGTTGTCAATAGCTTTTTGGCTGGCTCAAGGGGTTGGGAGTTGAATGTGGGCTTTGAGTTTGGGTTTGGGTTTGGGTTTGGGTTTTGGGTTGGGGTTCACTGGTCACGGCCACGCCTCGCAGTGGTCCAGAGGCTGGCGAGGCGTAAGTAAACTTTATTTGATGGGCGCGTGCCTTGGGCCGCATTTTGCTCTCTAATTTTTTGCCCCTAACACCTTGAGCACCCACAGTTCTTGCCCTTAACACCTTGTTGCCACAGCTCATAATTTATTTAAACGAAAAAGCCCCGCAAATGGCATTTGTGTCTCGCATTTTCAATGTCTCGCCTCAACTTAAACTGCCAGCCAACAGCAGCTCAACAGCAATTGTCAATTCCTGCGGCGTAACTTGGGATGCTGCAAGAAAAAAATAAGAAAATTCTTAATGGCATTTGCTGAGCCTTGTTTACAGTTAACTAATTTATACATGTATATGATTTCATTGGACATTAGCATTGATTTTCTTTATAGTTCACTTTTAAAAGGAGCAATGGTGTTATGGATATAATGCCTAACTAGATATCTATTTGATATCTAATTGATATTTAGAATTAGTTTATCTAATCGATGTCCTAGTCATATAAATGATTCTGATTCTAGCGATGCTATCTCTGAAAAATTTAATAAATAGAACTATCTTAGATTGGATTGTATTCATTCTATCAATCAATAATGATATAGAGATTCATTTATAGCCAACATAAGATAATATAAGATTCGATAGCCTTTAAATGGAACTCAGAGACCACTGAAGGATCCATTGAAAAACTGATCAGCAGTTTGCTGTTGATTGTTTTTTGACATATGTAAGAAAGTGTCTTTCGCTTACCCTTAAAAAATGCTTAGAGAATAACGGGATGCATGGATTATTTAACAAGCATGCTGAATTTTTTCTGTTCTGGTTACTCTCCCAACTTTTTTGTTGAGCTCAATGATGCAAAAAGTGTCTTATGTATGTATGGGTATTCCAGGAGTAGATTCTCTTCGTTTAGCACATCGACATCGATAGTGCTTGAGTGTGTGCTTGTGTTTGTGAATGTAAAGACCGAGCGAACATCATAATCTACCTAAACGAAACAAAGAAGCACAGCAGAAAACAAAAACGATAAGAACCAAAGACTCAGCTCAAGAGCGAATAGTGAAAGAGAGAGAGAGAGAGAGGGAGAGAGAGAGAGAGAGAGAGAGAGAGAGAAAGACAGATAGAGTATCAGACAGATATTAGGGAATAATACGATTAATAGTTATTTGCAAGCTGTGCTTGTATATCAGATACTTGATAGTTATCGAACCATGATTATCGACGGTCCTATTTTATTTTTTATTTTTTAAATATGTAATTCAGTTTTTAGCGAAACAAATAAATTGAAGGCGAGAATCAGTTTGAATTGGAATAAACTAAATAATGGATTTATGACAAGATTTAGTGTGTTAAGATTACGCTAAAATAATTCTTAACTTCATATTATTTAAATCGATTATATTATCGGAGATAAAATTCTCTAATATTTGCGATAGTTCTTCAAGTCAAATCAGGTAAATCATTAGAGTAGACTAAATAATAATTGCTGTAAATAATGGCCGAGCACGCTGAGGCTATATTCAAATGGTTAATTAGGCAATTAAATGATCTAAATAATTAAGAATCACTCTGAATGATGACGTAAACTCATCAGCTGGCTTAAGCGAACCATTTGTCGAATCATTAGCTTCGACTTAAATTTTAATAACAATCTCTCAAAATTTACGAGCTGCTTTTGGCGACTGCCACATAAATCCGGCTTGGACCACCGAGAAGTTTTTCAGCTAATTCCGGTTGATCTCGTTAGGGTGGCGGAGGCAAAGTCAGAGAGGGGCCATACTTCGGGAAACGAACTATGCTATAAATAAGCCAAGAGGAAGCCGCACAGAAAAGACAAATTATACAATTAAATGTGGCGAAAATCTGCGCGTATGGCAAAAAGTGAATTATTTATGCCACAACAGGAAGTGGGCGCTGAAGCGGGGGCGTGGCTAATGTAAGGCAATGCGCTAATGATGATGAAGTGTGCAGCCAGCAGCCTGCAGCCAGGTGGGCAAGGTGAGGGTATTCCGACTGAGCCACCTGCCAGCTGACAGACAAAGTTTCAACTTATCAAAACACAAACCAAATTTATTAAAGTTTTATGCAAACGAGCTGCTGCTGGGGCTGAGTGAAGGTGGCGCTGGAGGTGGGCGGAGGCGGGCTGCTTCGGTATCAGCAGCGACGTCTAGACTAGCTGCTTGCTTAATAATAATTTGCAGCAGCCAGCAAAACAAACACAAGTCAAGGCATCTCACGTCACGCCGAATGCGGCAATGCGGCGTATGCGCGATATTTGCTGTAATTTACACCAGCTCACTGCCAGTGCAGCAGAGAGAGGGAGAGGAGGGGCGTGGTAGAGTAGAAGGAGGCAAACAGGAGGAGTTGCTGACTGGATGTCATGCTACGTATTTAAAAATATAGATATCAGCCTGTTGGCCTGGTAGATTCCCTGAGTAGAAACTCTTCAATATTTGTCGAAGAGGAGAGAAAAACTAAAAAAAAAAAAAATAATAATAATTTTATGAATGGAAATATGAGGAATACTCCAGAAAAGTCCATATAAAACTCTCTGATAGGAAAGTAGAAGAGTTCTCAAGAAAATTCCCCACCTTATATAGAGTGTACTGTTTCAAAGAAAAGGAAAGAAATAGATAAAATCCCATTTGAAATATTCTATAGTGTCTGAAGGAAAAGGAGAGCAGTAGAATATACCCAATTTTATATTCCTATTTCATAATCCTTGCACTCTTTGATCAAGCCAACATTTAGATATGCTTCAGAGATATAATATTTATTAAGGAAGTCGAATGGTAAATTCTTTTTCGATTTTATAGCCTTTCACAAAAATTAATTTTCAACAAATTCAATATGAATATATTATAATTGTTATTATATTAAATATGAATAATTAATTAAATGATTAGAAAATATGTATCAGATTTTGTACATATAAAAAAAAACTAAAACAATAAAAATAAAATATAATCCCAATTTAGATAAATAAATTTGTTTAGTTATAGAGCTCTGGCTTGACTTCCACTAAAAGAATAAATCGATAAATATCCTTTGTAACTAACAATAAGCAAAAATATATAAGTATTTATGCAGCAATAAATTGATTATCGCAATTGTGAATAGCTTACACAGCTTTTCATATACTTTTAAAATAATTTTATATCGATAGTTATCGATTTAGTAAATTCTTAATTAATGAAGTGAAATTTAGAGTTGATAAATTCTATATGATAACTGCAATATTGATAGACAAATACATATATATATTATATGCCTCTAAAATGTATCAATTTATCGATTAATTTATTTTTCTAGATATCGATTATTCTCCAATTATGGAAATATTTTGAAATGGATTTCTAGCAAGCCCAACTCTGCTTTCTCTCACACAGAACGAACACATATAATGCGTGAACAAGCCCCATAATTTCGTCACCACTTACAGGGTATCAGCTGCGTCAATCCAGCCAGTGCTGGGCGTTCAGTCATGAGCTTTGGCTTTTGTTCAACTTTGTCACATATTTTGCCTAAGCCAAGGCAATTTTCATGTGGATTACATTTCATTTGGCGCAATCCCCCACGACGCCCAATCGTGACCAGGCGCCCCGCCCCCCGCCCCCCCCGAACGGAGTTGAGTTCGCTTTAAAGCCATACAGACAGCCAGCGATAGAGAGAAAGACAGAGAGTAGAGAGAGAGAGAGAGAGAGAGAGCTAGAGAGAGACGCCATCTAGCGACAGCAGCGGAAGTTTTCGTGTGCGTGCCTCAGAAGGCAAGCCGGAAAAGATGATTAATTCAAAGTTATTAGAAACCTGACTGAAATTTATAATGCCAGAGCGAAAGGTGACTCGACTCTGGGCGACTCCAGACTCCACTCCAGAGGCGACGCGCTGCAGCCAGCGCTGCCTCGATATAGATGAGCTTGTTGCAGAGGCGCCGCCAAGCATGCAACACACTCGCCGCAGAGCGAGAGCCAGAGCTGAGAAAGACTCGCTACATATTTAATTGTTTGTCTCGCGGCCAATGCGGCTTTCATTATTAATATTCCGTATGCGCATTTTGCAATTTTGGCTAGAGACAGACACCTAGAAGAGACAGGACGAACGAGTGAGAGCGAGAGAGGGAGAGGGAGAGGAAGAGAGGGAGGGAAATTCTGTGGCTTATCCAGAATGCCAAGCGCCACAAAAGCTGCAAAATCATTAATTTGGTTTTGTTTTCAGTCTATTAAATGGGCAAAGAGGAAGACAGAGATGGAAAGAAAAATAAAAAGAGACAGAAATTTATATATGCAAAGAGAGAGAGAGAGAGAGAGAGAGAGAGAATGAGAGTTATAGATATTATTATAGTTATTATAACTGACAAGCTTTTGAATTGTGGATAACAGAAGCCCAAAAAGTGCATCGCTAAATATTTTAAATTAAAAAAAAAAATTAAATACTCTTTGTTGAAGTTTAAGAGCGAATTCAATTTCGACTGATGTATCAAAATATTTTTTAATATTATAGAGCACTAAAGAAACGTTAAAGGAAAAAAAAAAAAATAAATAAATAAGAGAAATATTAATAAAAAATATATATTCTAAAATATTTATTTAAATTTTTTGTTAAGCAAAAACAAATTTTTTTAAGGTGATCGTTTTTTTTTTTTTTTTTTTTTTTTTTTTTTTGTGTTGGTCAGTAAAATATTTTTTTTTTTCATTAAACATTTATATTTTTATAATTAGTAATTGATTAAATATTTCAGTTGCTTTTTATTCTAATAAACTAATCTACAATACACTCCATCAAATTACACTACATGCAGCTGCATTAAAAATATTTTATTTCTCATTGAACATATATTTTTTAACAATTTGTAAATGCTCTTAATTTTAATACACTATATATTATTCACAATACACTAAACATACATATATCTATATCTCTCTCTCAATTAATAACATGAGCAGCTCTGGTTTCAGCTTCTGGTTTAGCCAGAATGTTCAGGGCTCAACTCCTCCTGTAAACACAAATTAGCAGTTTTTAATTTTGTAATTTTTTTTTATTAAATTAAAAAAAAAGTGATTCTCACTTACCAGTTATATTTTCATATATATTTAATAACCACCTTTAAATTTGTCTAAGCGTAACCCCTAATTATTCGCAAGCGTGCTCATTAGTTTAGCCGCCAGTGTTAATATAATGGGAACAGCTTTAGACAGAGCCAACAAAAGTGTGCTCAACATGTTTGACGCCGCTCACAACTCAGCTTTGAGCGCATTTTCAGCAAGTCAAAGCATTGAGCGCAAAGTCAACTTAAGAGCAGCCGCCAAAGAGAAGGCCAAAGAGCGCATCGGACGGCGCTCTTGAGCACAGCAAAACGGCACACCACAGCAACAACAAAGCTTTGTTGACGTGAAGTAAACAAAACATATGGCAGCTCAGCTCTGTTTCGAGCGGTGCAGTTAGCAAGCAACAATTTGAACAAAAGACCCGTTGGGGCAGTGGGAACAGTTTGTTTGTGTCGTTAATGATGGAAATGCATAAACAAATGATTGCCAGTGCTAGCAGTATAGTGTTATTGTTGGGTGCCTCTTTCGGTTTTCACTTTCACTGCTCTCTTTGGCGGTGCTCTTGAGCAGATGTTAAGAGCTGGCGATGCACTGCCGCTGTTAGTGCACTTCCGAGGCGCACTTCCGGCTTGCGCCAGCACGCAATTGTCTCAACCGCTGGCTTAACAGACGCGTCCGCTGTTAGCAGCGCCTTAGGCATTGTCGCTGACGTCTTCGGATGTCTTTCGGAGCCGCTTCTCTAGTTGCTTCAGCTGTCGGCTGCTTGAACGTGTCCTCCATTATGGCACGAAGCTCCAGTGAGCCGAGCAGAACAAGAACAATGCTGTTGCGGCCGAGCGCTCGTTGAGTGCAACGACAGCGATTGACGCTGACTGCAAATGGCGACGCTGGCGCTGACGTCGGCTTCGAGTGCAACTATTGGCGATGTCGCTGCTTTGGCATCGTTGTTCTTAGTGTTGCATAGAGAGGAGGAGGACAGTAAGAGAGAGTGAGAGAGTGAGAGGGCGAGAGTGGGAGGGGGTATTCTGTTCGCCAAAACATTTCGCAGTTGGCAGTTCGCATAAGAAGCGCATTTGATTGCAAATGCTGCCGCTGCTGCCGCTACTGCTGCTGCTGCGCCACTACTGCTGCTGCTGCTGCTGACTGCACCTGCTGCTGGCGTTGGCTTCAGTCTCCATTTGACATTCTCCACGTGCGGTTCTCGTTCTCGCTGCTGCGTCGCCTCTGTTCGACGTTTGCCGTCGTCGCCGTTAGTTGCCGTTAGTTTGTTTGTTGTCGTCGCGCTTTCAACTTAGTCGCCCAGTTCGCCCTATTTGTCCCGTTGCCTCGTCGCCCCGTCGCTGCCGCATCTCCAAAACGCAGCCCAAAGAATTTTTATAATTTTCAGCAGTCGCTCGCAGTCGCTGCTTGCGTCCGGTTAACCGTTAGCAGTTCTGATCGACGCCCTCAGCGCTGCCCGAGTCACTGGCGCAGGCAAATCGCTCGCATTTCGCATTTCGCACTTGCGCGCGTGTTTTTATCCCCTGCTCCAAAGCTCAAAGCTCGCGATCATTTTGCGCGCCGCTTCACGACGGATCGAGTCGGCGTTCTATACCGTTATCGCAGCAACGAACACTTAACTGTAATCAAAATTTTCACGAATTGCGATATTTATAACTGGACTTTTAGTGCGTGACACAGTAAAAAACTTTCTATAAGAAAAAAAAATAAAATAAAATAAAATAACAGTGGACAAAATACGTAGTAGAAAATTTCAAAAAGAGAAAGAATATTTTGAATAAGTTAGCAAGAGGTATTGCAAGTTGTGAAAGGTTAAAAAAAATAAATAAAAATGAACTTATAAAATTTATATTCATTCAATTCGGAATTTATTTTTTAATTTCTTCAAGCCAACATATAAGAAAATTAAATTTTATTTTCTTGCGATATTACTAATTAAACATTTTTATATTTACCGAATATAATTTTATTACAATTAGTTTTATTTTTCAATGTAATTTCTTTTTATAAATATAATTGCATAATTGAAATGAATTTTATTGTATATATATTATTTTATTTATAAAATTATAAAATGATGTCTGCTGAATACATATGTGGAATTTTATGCGATTTCATCAATATTTGTATAATGATTATAAATTTAAAATTAATTATATATTGTTTAAAGTTTAGAAAAGTTTTATTAAAATAATACTTAATACTATTATAATTTGAATATTTTTCAATATATTTATAGATTTTAAATAATTTGTAAAAATTCGATACAAATAAATAATTAAATATTTGTATTATTATTTACAAAATAATTTCGTTGCTTAAAAATATTTAAAGTAATTGCACTATTGTATAAAATTATTATATTAAAACAAAATTTATTTATATTCCTTTTTATTATGACTTAAATAATTTATAAAAATAAAATAAATATGTTTTTAATTTTAAAAGTTTTTGTGTATAGTTAATATCGTATACAATTCATTAATTTTTTTTTTAATTTTTTTAAGTTTTATATCGTATACAATTCCTTTAAAATAAATTTTCATGTTTTTTAAAAATAAATTTGTTTATTCTTGATTTGCTTTTTTATAAAACCTATAGAAATTAAAGTTGAATTTCCTCCCGCTTTCCATTTGAGAGAACTAATAACAAATGAATCGTGCTGAGGATTTGGCCATGTGACAATTAATTCGGATGCTAGAAGTGCAAATACAGTTTGCAGCATTTGCATTGATCTTTAATGCAGTGCAACATTGCGAGCTGTAACAAAGACGGAGTTCACATTGTGCCACACCGCTGGGCCCTCTTTGCGGCACAATGCCAAAACTAACTTGGCCGACAACAAAATGCCAGCAGTTGCGCATCCCGAACTTCCAGTCCAAAGGCAGCAACTAGCCAGCTCCGGGTCCGGGTCCAAGTCCTGGTGCGAGTCCAAGTCCGGGTCCGGGTCTGG
This sequence comes from Drosophila arizonae, assembly GCF_054131065.1. Classification (NCBI taxonomy): domain Eukaryota; kingdom Metazoa; phylum Arthropoda; class Insecta; order Diptera; family Drosophilidae; genus Drosophila; species Drosophila arizonae. The sequence goes on along the minus strand of NC_142925.1, from coordinate 19,808,184 downwards.
GGCCGGGTGTGGGTCTGTGCAACGTTGTTGCTTGTATTTTGCTACCAAATATCGTAACCGAAACCACAACATTCGACGTCAATCAGCAAAGCAGATTTCAATAGCTGCCCCAGAGCGTGAAAGGCTGGGCGACATGGGGCGGGGCGGTGCACAGCCTCAACTAGTTTGTTGTTGTGCCATTGTTGCTGTTGCTGTTGCTGTTGTTGTTGTTGTTGTTCAACAACACTCGCAACAGTCGCTGGCCCTGCTGGCATCGAGTAGCTGTTGTTGTCGAAACATGCTGCCACTTGAATTTGTTGCCTTTGACGGGCAACTCCGATTGTGCGGCGCCGCCTGCTGTGCGCCCTGCGTGCACCCTGTGCGCGCCCCGTGGGCACCCTGTGTGCACACCCCTTCCGTCCGCAAAACTTGGCTCATTTGCTTCATTTCGATTGCAGATCTATCTGACTAGATAAATGCGATGAAAAAATTTCCAATTTACTTTGTGGACTTTGCATATCCGAATCAAGAATATTTTAGTCTTTGTATTGTTTATTCAAAATATATATTTTATATATTTTTTTTTTTGAATAGGTACATTTTTTTCTGTTTAATTTTAGCAACACATTTTTAAAATATTTTTATTTTTTGCAGATTTTTTCTATTCAAGAGTTGTGAATTTAGAGAAATAAATTAAAGAGAAAATCTTTAAATCTTAAAACAAAAAACTGTTTCACTTCTAAAACTAAAAACTAAACAATCAGTGCTAAAAATAGTGTTGAAAAACGTAAGATGAATATACAAAAATAAACGTTGGCCTCTTCAAAAAGTAAGTTAAATTTAACTAAATTATATATGCATATATAAATTTTATTCTACAAAAAATTTAAAAGTAATTTAATCGAAAGAAATAAATGTGCTTCGGGCTTTGTTATACCCTGAACCCATTGAAAATGGGAAATCAGGGTATAATGGTTTTGTGAAAAAGTATGTAACGGGCAGAAGGAGGCGTGGCAGACCCCACAAAGTATATATATTCTTGATCAGCGTGACGAGCTGAGTCGATATAGCCCTGTCCGTCTGTCCGTCCGTCCGTCCGTCCGTCCGTCCGTATGAGTGCGTCGATCTCAGAAGTTATAAGAGCTAGAGAGCTGAAATTTGGCATGCATACTCGTGTGTACCATACGCAGTACGAGTTTGCTTTATTTTTTCGATAAATCGTCCGATAACTTTTTTATCGAGAATAATCGAAAAATTGATTTTGTTTTTTTAGCCTAACTTGAACATTTTTAGACCTGGAGTCTTCAAATTTGTGTTGTATATAAAGTTAATCGATACAAAGATTTTGTAATTTACAGATTTTGGATACCACGCCCCATTCGCCCCCAATTTGTAAAAAACGCATTTCAAATACTAGAGACTTGTGCTTTGGAATGTACACACATATTCACCATATGATTACACTCTGAAAGTTTCATGAAGATCGTATGTCTACAAAAGAAATTATTCGACAAATAAATTCTCATAATATTGCCCACACTGCAGCGCAGCCCAAGCGCAGTCGCTGCTTACTGCGCAGTTAGCAGAGCGCAGGCTTATGCGTGCGTGTGGATGCATGTGTATGTATGTGTGCATAAAAGAAGTGCAGAATGATTAGAATATCAGCTTGGAGGGTTCAGGGTATCTCCTAGTCGAGCAGTCTCGACTGGAGCCTTCTTACTTGTTTTGTTTTTTTTTTTTTTTTTTTTCGACTTTCCCGTTTTCTGGAAGTAATGACAACGTTTTGGCATCTATCGCTGCAGTTAGCTGCATTTAGTTGAATTTAACAGGTAATAAATTGATTTAACTTGTTTCTCTGCAATCGACTTGAAGACACCTGCCACCGTGCCACCGATGGCCAGCGGGCTGCCTGGGAACTGTAGCAATTGTAGCTCAAGTAGCTCTATATCTTATATAAATCGTCAGTTTTGACGCCGCCTTAGTTGAGCTATTAGCTCGTAAATTACGCGAACAGTGACGGAGTTGGTAATTAATAGGCGCCAATGGTAATATTACTCCCTGCTCTCTCCACTCTCTGACCAGTTCAGCCTCCCTCCCGGGTTTTTTTTCCCTCTTTTTTTCAACATTTTTTGCGCGAGGCATTCGTTAGGCAAAAACACATTTTATTTATAACTCGATGTCTCTGTGGAAAGCTGGAAATCGGATATCCTTCGGTCAGTTCACATAACTTTAAACCTTAAGTCGGACATGTTACACCGCTGGTCGTTGTCTCTCCCCTGGTCAAAGACATAACTTTAACATTCGCTGGAAAGTGGCCGGAAACTGCATGAAAAGTTCACGCTTATGGCCATAAAGTAAATGAAACTCTAACCGTTTTACTAGCCATAGGCCTTAAATACTAAGCACATACAAGTGGATTGGAGTCAGAGGCTTACTTTTACTTATTATAATTCAAGCTGAGCTGTTGAGCGGAGGAAAAGGCGATGTGAGCACTTGAAAGGTCTTAACTGACTTTACTACATATCATAAAAAATATTTTCGTGTCGTGTTTTCAGTTTTTATGAGTATGCATAAAAAATTTAGCTAAATCAGCTATTAACATAACTAGTTTCCGCATATCTTTGATTTGTATTTTTAGTCCTCAAGTATTTCATATTAATTGACATAAATTTATAGCATTTCAATTAGGTAAAATTTAAATACACACTATTTGCATATGCAGCTTTCCCAGCAGCTTAAAAGCTCTGAAAGCTCATGGCAGCTATCCTAAGAATTGCAACAACTTTCATAGAATGAAACGAATTTGGAGCATTATTATTATTATTACTATTATATCAAAAAGTTTTCGCCCAAATGGTGTAAACATAATCAGGTTATCAACACTAAAAGTTGTTCAAAGCTTATTCATTATTAAGTCTTAATCAGGCATCCGTTTACTTAGAAAACAATTGCTGATTGCTTTTTATTTGCCAACTCAATCTGAACATATTGACGTATTGACTCTAACGAAAAGTTGTCTTTCACAATAAACGCAAGCAACTTCCTGATTGGCAGTTTAAAAAAAATGTAGTTTGTGAGCTGTTAATCAACTGGAAATGCTTCACAAATCATTATGGAAAGCTTTACACACTTTCGCGAGCTGGGCTAATTTATTGCTGAGTGCACAGGAGCTGAAAATCCACTTTATTGGCAACACTATTATTATCGGACAGCCAAATGACACGCCCAGCCCACGACTGTCAAAAACCTCCTCAAATCTCAACCAAAAACGCATAAAAACTTTGAACGAAGCTGATGAAAAAAAAATAAATAAATAAAATAAATGGAAAATATTTTGCCAAAGGCTGATTTCCTGCAGCTGGCAATTCGTCAACGGGTTCGACTCCTAATAGGGAAATAATTAAAGTCTAACGTGCAACAATTTGGCGTCTGGTTGGCGAGATAAAAACGCGACCAGTTGATGGCAATTGCTTAGCTGGCTGAATAACGATATGGGGGTTCCCATGTGACACAGTTTTGCGTTTACGTCTTCACTTCAGTTGTCTCTCCGTCTAACACACACACACACACACTGTCCCTTTCTTCTGTTGTCTCTTTCTCAGTCTCTCAGCTTCCTTGGCCACGCTGCTGTTGCTCAGGTAAGTTCCGATTAGCTCACTGACGATTCTTTATCCCAGCATCTGGCGCATTCACCTCTATCAGCGGCACACAAAGAGCAGAAAATAAGAAAAACTGTTGATGAAAATGGAAAAAAAAAACTTTGGCGGAAAAAAGGGAAGCTTTGGATGCACTATGCGCTTTTATGAGAAATGATTTGCGATTTGTGTGCATTCGTTTGAGTTTTATAGACGTTTCATTACCAGCCAACATTTTCCCTACTCTCTGTCGTAAAAAAAGAACAAAAAAGAGGAATTTCCACAATTCTTTTTTTTTGTTTTGTTTGTTTTTGCACTGCTTAAATGAAAATGCATGGAAAATTGCAACTAACTGACATGCGACTGGCTGCGTGAGGGCGCGCGTGGGCGTGGCGCATGATATTTGCATGCGTTTTTAGTGCGCACTGAATGTTTAATGCGTTGCACAACACTGACAATGTTGTTGCCATTCAATTGGCATTGATTACAGCTAAAGCTCAGCTCTGCATTTCGGTTGCTCTTTAAACATTGAGTTGAAAAATACCAGACGAGGGCAGAGCGTGTAAATTTACGTAAAAATATTTAGGAATTTATATATAAATAAAATAAAACTATATTGAATTGAGCTCCATGATCTCAAAATAATCTGGGCTTCAAATGCCAGCACATTGAGGTCTGAATGCAGATTCTTCTTCTTCAAGGAGCTCTGTCCGTTCGTGTCAAGTGTTTGTTCAACCTGAATGACTTGGCGAGGGCGATTTTATACTCATTTCTGTTTGCTTTTGGTGGCTGGGCAACCCCTGGCGCTGCGACTGTTGCAAGAGACGCGTGCACACGCCGGGAGACAAAGCGCAAATGTCACGTTATCCCAGTGAAAGAATGGGCCAGCGGGCAAAGCGTACGCTCAATGTCTTTTCAATGGCGTTTAAAATGCAGCAATTAAACCGCAATTTCTATAAAAAATTACGCCTCGAATGCGAAAGAAAACAATTAAGGCGTGTGAGCAAGGACCACGCCGAGAGCAGCAAGCAGCTAAGAAGAGAAGGGAGCAGAGAGCGAGGAGCCAGTGAGGTCGGCCAGTGGCAGCGACGATGGCAGAGAGGCCATGACAACAATTACGAGATCCATTTAACTTTGGCAGGATGCGAGGAATGCGAATGCGACACATGTCGCAAAACGCAGCGGGAGACGGCGAAAGTCAACGGCGACGTCAACAAAACTGGCGACATGCCGACTAACACACACACACACGCACAGGCACACACACACTGTCAGATGCTGAAAGACATTCGCATTCATGTCCTGCGTTAAAAAGTCACAAAAATAAAAGGAGAGATAGAGCTGACAGAAGGGAGTGACTGACTAGAAGATGCCTAATGCACAAGAAATTTCGACTGAGCTAACAAGTTATATCAACTCTATCCTGATCAGTCCATGATCGGGTAGACAGGCGAACAGACTGAGGGCTATAGCCTCATCAGAAATATATATACTTTTTGATGTCTGCCACGCATCTTTCTGCCTGCTACACACATTTCCCTAGAACTAGCATACCCCAAGGTTCCTATTTTCAATGAGTATGTACACATACACACACACACACATATCTAAAAGGGCGAACAACTTGAATGTCGCCTCGCTAAAAGCGCACAAATCTTGGCAAACGTTGCAAATATGAAGCGGGACGAGTCCTGCCAGAGCAGACAATCCACACAGGATGTTTTTGCGCTCATTATGCGCCAGCTGCAGCAACACCAGCACCAACATGCAACATATGCGTGTGTGTGTGTGTGTGTGTGTGTGTGTGGGTGTGTGTGTGATTGTGTGCTTTGTTGCGCCTTGGCATAAACATAAAGTTCAAGCAATGAAACGCATTTCGATGCTTAACTTAATTCAAAGCACCGACTGGCATGATACCCTACAAATAAACTCAGCGAAAGGAAATTAATATTACTAATTTTATATAAATAATATTAAATTAAATTAGTATTGCTTAATTTATAAAAATAATATTAAATTATTTTTCTTTATATATGTAGATCTATATATATTATTAACATTTATTTTAATGTACATACATTTTTTTAATACAACGCATTTTCATTTTATTATATTCGTAATCGATTATTTCTTATTAGCTCATGAGCTTTAAGGAATTATTGGCCAACTCTACTCTAATCTAAGTTATTCTGATTTTCATCCAAGAAGAGAGTATCTAGGCGTCGGCTCTTTTGATGTAGTTTTACTTTCTTTTGGTATGTAAATAAATAAAAGTGATGTATGTGTCTGCAGCTGCATATGTGCTTATGTATTCACGGGGGTGTGTGTGTGTGTCGGAGTTTGTTGTGATTTCAGGTGCTTGTGTGTGTGAGTGTGTGTGTGTGTGTGTAATTGAGTTTCACTTGGAGCCCGCCTGACATTGACTTCATTCGGGACGCTACTGGCGTAAAGACAAATAGGCACAGCAAAGACAGTGTAACAGCGGTCCTGGGCGCAAGGAGGCGGGTTGCGGCCGGATGCCTGAGAAAGGCTCGCATTTTATTTGTTGAAGTGCAAGAAAAGCAGAAGTCAAAAAGGGCTTAATGCACTTAAGAATTATGCGAAGCATGAGCGAAATAAAGCACAAGAAAGAACTGGAGATATTGTCAACAGGCTTTAGAGGGTGTGTGAGGGCATAGATGAGGGTTGTTTGTGAGGGTGTGTGTGACACGAGACAGCAGTTGCTTGAGCTCTGCGATTATAATGCATTCCCACTTAATCCATGAGCGAAGCAACTGCAGTAAATTGGATTTGGAAATTTCGCGTGTTGTTTGTTGGCTTGCATAAAATCCCGTACATGAAAAGCAGGTGCTTTAAAGTAAATTGATGGGCAATATGTTTCCAGTGACGTCAGCTTGAAGAGTAATTGTAAAGCGGCTCTTTGACTATTCAGCTTAGCAAATGTTGTGCAGAAAAAATCGTTTGTCTATCTACTTAACATAGATGTGACACCGACTCGAACTGCAACGCCCGAGACACGTATTGACACACATTTTGCAACACTGGCTAGCTGGGCGTATTGCGACTAATGTGACTGTATTAAGACCATGAAAAATGCTTGCATAATTGTCAAGTTATGTGCAATGATGAGCAGCAACTACTGTCAAAATCGACTGACAAGCCCACAAAACACAGCCAAGCACCCAAACACACACACACACACACACAAAGAGAGACACAGCTATGAATGGTGTACTACATGAATGCAGCAAAAGAGCCGCAAAATCCACACAATACAAACACCATCCACACAAAGACACACACACATATATGCACGCAGACGGAGCCTTACACATACGCACCTATTGAGCTGGCAATGGGCATGAGCGAGACAGACTGCGTTTGGGCTCGTTCGCATTTTTGGGCTCGTTCAATATTGAATACCGAAACTGAATAAGTGAATCAATGAAGTGAATAGTGATTAAATGCGAGTGAGTGTGCATGTGTGTGTGCGTGTGTGTGTGTGTGTGTTGAGTGTGAGCGTGCATATGTGGAGCATCTCTGGCAGAGCTTACTGCTGCCCTTTCACGGAGTTCGCTCGCATTTGTGGGGCCTCAGCTCGTAAGCGTTTTGTGTGCACGATTATCGATGCCTTTTGGCAATCTCACATTCCGTGTCCCTATTGACACAAGCTATCAATTGTATCGATATGTTGGGTTTGAGGTCATTTGCCTAAATTTCCATAATGTTTGATGAATAGGGCGATAATCGTTTCTCAGCTAAATGTTCATATCTCTTAATTTCAAAGGGGGAAAACGAGAGACAGACAGAGGTGAAGTGATATATAGATGAAGAGTGAAGAGTGAGAGAGAAATATAATGAAATGACGGAAGAGGTATATAGCAAATAAGAGAGTGGAGGAAAAAGGGAGAGAGAAAGAGAGAGATAGAGTGAGTGACAAAGGGAGAGGGGGAGAGAGAAGATAAGAGAGGGATAGAGAAATATTGGAAACCAACACACACATAGAGGGAGAGAGAGAGAGGCTGAGAGATAGATAGAGAGAGTGAGACTGAGAAAGATAAGGTGGAAAAAATAAAATACTAATAAAAAGAGAGGCAAGGAAAAAATAGAGACAGACAATGAGAGAAAAATGAGAAAATAATAGATGAAAAAGTATGTAGAGAGAGGGATAAGATGGAAAAAAAGATACAGATAGCAGGATCGAAAATGAAAGAGAGCAGAGAGAGAGAGAGAGAGAGAGAGAGAGAGAGAGGAAGATTGGTCAAGATAGAGAGTAATTAGTAGATTAGCAGAGTGAACTGAAACTGATGATACACTAATCGATACGGCTAAATGCAGAGAATTTATAATAAGCAAAAATTTTGAATACTATGATTTTGCCTATATGTTTTAAATGATATTCAATCAGATGTAACCCTTATTTAATCTTTATACGTTAATTACATTACAAGTAGCAGTTCATTAATTTTCATTTCTATTCGGTGACCTTGTATATTCACATTATTATTATTGGAGTCTCTTTAGTGAATCCCTTTATATGTATGTAGCTTTTGCCAGCCATGATGGGCTCTAACATTGGGGATCAGTTAAAGTGTTACGATTGATTTCGGACTGCCCTCAGCCCGTTGGTGGGCTAATTTCGCATCGCTAGTGTCACCAGTTGCTGGCTGGCATCAATTCGCATTCAGCTCTGCCTCAGTGGTGCAGCAGCCTGGTCAACATGTAGGAACAGCAGACGTCAGCATGTTCCTGCGCCCGACACGTCATCTGCCCCTCGCCACTCGTTCCGTGTCCCGTGCTCCACGTTCCGCGTCCCGAGTCCCACACTCCATGTTTCACGCTCCAACCTCCCCCTCCAGCCGCCCCCTGCCATTCGGCGCTGCTCTCTCGTGTCGCTGCACTCACTCGTGCATACATGAAAGTCAATTAAGCGTATTAAGTGCAACTGTTCATGTGTATGTGTGTTTGTATGTATGTGTGAGTGTGCGGCTGTGTGGGTGGGTGGGTGAGTGGGTGGTTGTATGTGTTGTGTGCTGCTGTGCTTATCATGGCATTTCTTGGCATTGGCATCAAACAACAAACGTTCCACCACATTCGGAACGCCAACCCCATTCGATGCACGGCGGCAAACAGGCTTCCCTTTCAACTGCTGCAACCCTTTTGAGTTGGGGACGTTACGCGACAATTTCCATCATTCGATTGCTAAATACATATACAAGTATAAATACATGTGTGTGTGTGTGTGTGTGTGTGTTGGCTGTGTGTGAAATGTTTGCGGCTGATTGCGGTTCTTAATTTGCTTTAAGATATTGTACTTTGGTTTTGTCATCTCGTTTTCATATGATAAGTGCTTTACACTGAGCGAAAAACTCATCTGAAAAATCAATTATAGCGAGAATACGCGTTCTTAAAGCTTGATCTATCTAAATTATATGATTTATGCCTTATGATATTATTAATGTGTAAATACTTATATTATTTAAAAACAAGATTATTTTATTATTTATAAAATAGAATATTTTACATAAACAGCAATTGTTATTATAATACATAATAATAAAAATAAAAAATGTATTAATATATGATATAAATATTTATATAAATAGTTGATAATTTTTTAAATTCATAATCTAGCTTACTTCAATTTTTTAAACTTAAGCTTCTTTACGGGGAATTAGAAACTTGAGCTGCTTTAATTTTATTTCCACCTCAAACACTTACAAATCTGGAAAGTAGTATAAGTACATAAGGACGATAGAGATTATCTGCCCTCAGGTACATTTATGGATATTTGCTCTGAAATTTCTTTTAATAAAAAACGATAGATTTTTTGTCTAATTCTAAACAAAAATTTCCTTGAGCTTTATTTGGAAATAAATTCTGATGATGTCAAAGTTTTAATGCTAATTCTTAATATAAGTTGCTTGAAGTAAATATGACTTAAGTAAATATGACTTTGGTTGAATTGTCTGTTAATGGGTTGACAAACTGTGAGCTTGCTCAAACAGCTTCAATGCATGGCTAGACCAATATTTTGCCATTCTCATTGGCTTGTTTTGCTTTTTCCGAATAATAGAATTTGTGACAGTTGGCACAGGCACAGGCACAGCCCCAAACACGGAATGCATCTCAAGTTGTGGCATTTACATATCTCACTTGTCTTATGACTGTGTTGTCTCTCTTGTTGCTGCTCCTGCTACTCCTGCTGCTGTTGCTGCTCCTGCTGCTGCTGCTTGCTGCAGACAACATTACGCATACGCAATGTTGTACGGGCAGTGCCTGCAATGCTTGTTGCACTGCCTCGGCAGGATAAGCTGCACACACACAGAATATCGTTGCTGCTGCTGCTGCTGCTGCAGCCTGCACCCCTTAGAGACGACACATGCGAGCGTCCTGGCCGCACTCCCCCGCCCTGGGGTCGCGCCTTTTCAAGTGTTAATTGTCGTATGCAAATTTTTGCGCATCCACAAAATGTAACAAAACACGATTTTGAAAGATGCAAATTGGGTGTTGCTGCTGCTGCTGCCGCTGCTGCTGCTGCTGTTGGTGAGTCCAGTGAGTGTCAAAATAAGCTTTAAATTACGACATTGTTGCTGCTGCCCAACTGCAGGCATCAGCTCCAGCCTCAGTCCCAGTTCCAGTCCCAGTCCCAGCCTTTGCCAGAAACGTGCGGCGTAATTTGCAACTGACAAGAGTGAAAGTTATGCGAAAGGGCTGCAAAAAGCTGGCAGGGCTACGGCTCGGATTGGGGCCGCCCGCACAGTCGACCGCACGTCTGCCTGCTAGCTGTAGCAAAATGTCACTTTTGGCCAGGATGCGCCAGGAGGTGGCCCTGGACTGGCTCGGACAGGCCGCATGCGTGATTCTGACATTTGATTAGGTTGCCTTTGTCGAAATGTTAATTTTTGCATTGAAGGTGCGAGGACACAAGACCTTCTGCTGCCTCCTCTCTCACTCTCTCTCTCTCTCGCTCTCTCTCTCTCTCGCTGTCGCTTCCATTAGGCTAGACTCAATTGCGACATATTGTTTAGTGGCCAGTTAGCCGCAACTCTCGGATAATTATCGATCTTTCAGGCCATTTTAAATTCGAAATGCTTGCCACACACACCGCACACACACACTAACACAGTTGGCAGCTGCACCTAATAAAGCAAACACGAGTAAATTTCCATTTCGAATGCGAAGCGTCATTTGCAAATTGAGACAAATTGCGGCTCAGCATTTACTTAAGGCAATCTCACTTATTACAAAATTGACAAAAGACAAACGCATAATTGCCATATAATAATCATAATCCGCACAAAGCAAACACGTTCAACAGACGTCTGCATGCCACACACACTCGCACACAGATACACACAGAGGCAACACACACTCTGGCAAAGACATTCAAATCCACATAGACGTAAGGCGTGTCTGGGCCTCTTCTTCAACTTGGCCACTAATTAAGAAGACAAACTCTAAGCTGTGCATACATATATATATATATATATTTATATACATATACATATATACGTTTTAAATCAAGAGCTTGCCTCAAGGATTTTCACTCCGAGTTGACGCTTTACTGTGCATTGGCTTACTTCGTTTCTATTGATGTTAGCCCACAATTGAAGTCCATTTAAAACGCTTGATTCAAACATGAGCAAGAGCTTGGCAAATGCGGCCAGCAATTTAACTGGCCTGGCTAATATTTACATGCTCATATTTATAATTTAGCACGTCAGTGCAGTTCAGCAAACATAAATATTACAAACTATCAGATTTGACATTTAAAGCGATTGGCTTGGGTAGCCCTGAAACTAGAGCAGCAGCAGCTGCCAAAGGGAACTCTTCACCAAGAAGATGCTAAGGGCAGCCTTCGTCTTAATTTATAGCTGTATTTGGTATAATTAAGTAGAGCCTTAATATGGCGGTAAATAACTCATCTTACAAAGTGTAGTTCATAACTTTTCTGATGTCTTTTTGGAAACCTTTGGCATGTTAGAGATGACTAATAATTATCCGAATATTGTTTAGACTAAGTATATGAATTTAAAAAAAAAATTATTTAATTAAGTAATGTATAAATTTGTTGAAAAATATATTTTTAAACAAATTTTAAGTAAATATATGTCATCTTTAATGCAGTAATTGATTTATTTATCGATTGATTGGTTTATTTATTTATTTCTTTCTTTATTTATGTATTTATCTGTTTTTATATTTATTTATTTATTTATGTATTTATTTATTATTTATTTATTATTTATTTATTTATTTATTTATTTATTTATGTATTTATTTATTAATTAATTAATTTATTTATGTATTTATTTATGTATTTATTTATTTATTTATTTATGTATTTATTTATTTATTTATTTATTTATTTATTAATTAATTAATTTATTTATTTATTTATTTATTTATTTATTTATTTTTATTAATTAGTTTATTTATTTATTTAATATTAAATGTTTTCAGAGAATTAATTCTAAATAACAATTTTGTTTAAAGCCAGAGCAACAATCAAAGATCTATAACAGTTCCACTTTCACTTTTATTGATTTAAGCCCTTACTAAAGCTCCGCTAATGATTTAATTAATGTCAATTCCTTGTAGGCCTCAAACTTTGCATTTATCTAAATATATATTATTTATATATTTTTTATCTTACCAAATTCGGTGACTTCATTTGTTTAACTGAGTTCACAATTTTTTAATAAAAAATGGAAATCCTTTGTAAAATTATTTATTTATTAAGTTATACAGAAGTTTTTAAGCAAGACTTAGGGGAGTGACGGTACTGGTAGGAACGTTGCGACTCTTTGAAATATATTTTTTATACAATATCATTTAAAAATACATATGTGTATTCGATATAATAATAAACAATATTGGGTTAAGCAGAGTTCTTTAATATAAGCTGTGTTCACAACAAATCCATTCTAATCGCTTAAATAAATAGCTGATGAATAACTTATGCGAGCATAAAAAGTACACACACACACACACAATCACACCGCACACACACAATTTGTGAAATTTTATTAATTTTCCACTCGTTCAATTTGAAAATGGAAACAAATTTGAAAATTGTTGCCCAATTTGTAGTTTTATCACAAACAAAAGCTTTGTTTTCTGCTTTTATTATAAATTTTATTTTGAATTTTATTTTATTTTTATTATTTTTGTGCTTCTGCTGCTGCTGCTGCTGCTTGTTGTATTACCGCAGAAAACGCTTGCAGCCATAAAACGAATGTCGACACAGCAACACCAATACAAATAACACCTATACACACATACCTACACACACACACACACATAAATACAGTGTCACGCCCTGAGGCAGTTCTATGCTAGCGCCCACAATTGCCATATCGTGCAATTTTTTTTTACCATTTTCTTTTTTTTTTCTATTTCTATATATTTTTGTTTTTCCTCATTTCGCCAAAAGTCAAACACGGAAAATTTATTTATGGTGCTGATATGGCAACGCCAGCAAAGTGCAGCTGGGCGCCGCTCGTTGGGCGGGGACGGAGGCGGGCATGGTCGTCTAGCATTTATGGCGGCGTTTAGAATTTTTCAACTGTTGCGCAAGGCATTTTATGAGGCAACCGAGAGCCAAAACACTCCAACCAGCCCCAAACCAACCGAAATGAGAGAAACTGTAAGGAAAAACGCATAAATTTTATGACTGACTGAACGATGAGGTGGGTTGCCGGAAGGGGCAAAGCAAGCGGCGTAGGGGGGAGGGGGAGGCGTTAGGTCTGTTGCACTCAAATAACTGTATAGACCGCATTTTCACACAAAAAGTACGCCGAAATTTTCAACTAAATTATTCATTGAGCGCGCAATTGAGCTGGAAATGTGAACACACCATGTGTGTGTGTGTGAGAGAGAGAGACAGAGATAGAGAGTGCGGTTGTGCGAGCCTGCAAGTGCAGAGCGTGTGTGTATGTGTGTGTGCGGTTTGATTGTCTGCTTGCCTGCTCGTTGGCACTGTCTGGGCACGTAGAATTGGCGGCTGTTTGGCTTCCTGGTCGCTGGGGCAACTAAAAACATTAAAATAAAAGCAAGGAAGAACAGTTAACAGAAAAGTGCCGACAATTCAATGCACTTTCTAGCCGAATGCTTCAAATTGCAGCGGCTACTAAAAGATAGGTATATAATAAGCATATATATATTTTAGTATACATACAAGTACAGTAGACTCCCGATAATTCGAAATGCCAAGGGGCTCAGCTTTTTTCGATTTACACAGAAATGCAACTTATCGAGAATTATTGAGCACGAATTTCTTTCAAGAGGATAGAATTTTCTTCGATTTATCGAGATTCGATTTTATTTGAGTTTAGTCAAAATCAAATAACATCATTTTTGCATTTGATTTTGTAATATCTTTAATCATGTATTTTATTTGCATACGTAATATAATTTTTAGCCTTTAATAATAATTAATAATCATATTTTCTCAGGGCTTGCATTCCTTGATCTAACAAGCCCTCTGAGTTCTCAGTAAAAGCTACCATTTAGGTACTCTATTTAGGCTTTATGTTTCGTATATTGCGACACCAGCGAAGCATTCGGAGTTAGTGTAAGCCAGTACAAAAGAGAGGAGTAGATGTAGGGTAGAGTAGAGTAGAGTTGAGGCACTGCGATAACTCTAGTCATGCATGCTACTCAGCCACTTGACACTTTGTTGCAGGCCCCGCGGCTACATTTAAACCCAAGCGTACACACACACAGAAACACTCACACACACAGAAACACTCACACAGTCATGCAGAGGGAGACAATAAACGAAATTGTTTTTGCGGCAGCTCGATCCATATGAAAAAGAATATAATGCGCGCAAAAAAGCTGTTCTACCATTAGTTTTATCACTTCTGTCAAGTCTGGAAGTGACTTAGATGACTTTGTGTAAGAGTATTACCATTAAATTGGTATTGTTATCGGTAAACCGATATTTATAGGTTCTGGAAATGTTCTAATAGTTATCCTGTTAATAGCTTAGGCCTTAGATACATCTACAAATTAATCGACCAAGACAACTGTGAATTGATGTCCAATACGATTAAATTTATTATACACTTTGCTCACATTTTACAAAATTTGTTAAGTTCACTTATATCTGCTTCTGTAGAGCGTCAGCGTAAAGGATCAATACAGTCACTTTATAGATACATTTAGCTGTTCGTAAATGGTTTTCTTATATGACAAATGTGACAAATATACAGAGACCTTAGACTTACCTGTAAATAGGGCGAAGAGCATGTGGAGCTGCCAGGACTTCGAATACGTATAGCCGATCAAGTGTATAATGAAAAGCAATAGGTAAATTGTAATGGTAAGGCTCACGAATACGTAGCATACGATATACACTTTCAGAGAGAATAAATTTTCCTAAAAGCAAAATATTTCACATTGATAAGAAAAGCAAATTCAATCGTGCGAGGCCGTTTCGTTACCTTCCAGAGAATGAGGATAAGAGCGAGGCTGAGGCTTATTAATATAATGAAGAGTATTATTGACAGTGTTATTGTGACTTCGTCATTATCTAATCAAAGTGAATGAATTGAGCAAATCAGAAAGATCCGAGTACATCTCCGGATAGCATAGATACCTTTCGCAATCAAAATATAGAGTAAGAGACTTGCAACTACTACTTGCAGAACAATCGAGATGAAGCAGAGTATGCGGTAAACGGCGCGACCTGGCTTCACCCAATCCACCCATACGCACCCACACATCTCCAGTTTTAATGATTTGATCAAAAATTTGTGATTTGAAGGCATTTTCCAGGCATTGTTTCTACACACTTTCATCCAAGTTGATGATGGTAGAGCTGCTAGAGCCTCTCTGTAGCGACCTGCGAAACCAGCTGTAATTCCAGGCTCGGGCTGGACTTAAGCTGGCCAAGTTGAAGTTTGGGGCTGGAGCTTTTCGACAAGACCAAATCTCGACTGCATAAATTAATTAAAGCTTTTTTTGTTGCAAATCAGACAAGGGAATTTGACACACCTCTCGAAAGGATTATGCGGGCGGCTCTGGCAGGGGCAGCTTAATTGCGTTTGCTAGTTGAAAGGCTGTGGGCGGGGGTGTGAGTGCTGTGGGTGTGTTAACTGACGTGATTTGCTGGGCATTTGTTGCTGGAGCGACCACACGGCTGTCTGATCAATTTGCTGCAACCTGACAGATTGAGGCAGCAGCAGCCGCAGCAGCAGCAGCAGCCGCAGCAGCAGTAGAAAATGTCATCATCGCATCCTTCCGTATCCTTGCGCCCTCACATCGGCTCATAACTCAGGGCCCGCCTCCTTCCAATGCTGGCGAAAAGTGCAAAACTCATTTATCAAATGGTCAGCACGCTGACCTGCAGCTGCACCAATGGCAATGCCACAAAAAGTGCAACAATTGCTGTGGCGCCACTTTCACACATACAAAAAAATAAAAGAAATAAAAAAGAAATCCAAAATGGCAAATAAAAGAGGCGCCAAGAGGCAAGAAAAATGGCCCCGTCCCGCCCCACGCCCACCCATCGTCGCTCGACGCTCGTCGTTCGACTCTTGGCTGCCAGAACGCACTCATAAATCATAAAATTCCATGCAGCCCAGCAGCAATGGCGCCATCGTCATCTTTATAATCTGGCAAGGCATCGCCTGTCCCACCGCACGCCGCACACCGCGCACCGCCAACGAGCCAGTTCCAGTTCAGAAAAGGAATCGGTTCTGCATTGGCTCTATGCGGGCGTAACCGCTGGACTATGATGTTGCAATTTGTAGCTGGTAAAGTGTGAAATTGCGTTGGCAACGCGAATTGTTTTTCTTTTCCTTTCAATTTCCCTTTTCTTCTTTTCACTCCCCCATACACCCACCCACCAGCAAATGAACTGCCACTGGGTTGACGCTAGGAATCCGTTGTAGTTCCGCATCTTTAGGCAACGTATAACTGTAAGCTTTGCAGCAGAATCAACTGCAGCAGTGCTTTTCTTTTTGCTAATTTGTAGTTGAGTGTAATTGATACACTGTGCAAATGGCTTGAGTTGAAATAATCAGTCAAATAGTATTAGCAGAAATGAGCTCAAAATTTTATAAATTTTGGTATTTTTTAATTACTTTAATCATTTTAGTAAATAAATCCCTCAGCTCTTTTTTTACACTTAAAAAGAGAAGCAATTTGTGTAGACATTTTAAGCAAAATGAACGCACAAATAAATCAATTAGCTGCGTACAAACACCAGCTCCATTTCAGCTTGAGTCACCTGAGCAAGGATCTACGGTGCGTGGCCGAGCCACAGCCCACGAGCCACGAGCCATGAGCCACGAGCCACGAGTGTGAGCGTAAAGTGTTGTCCTGGACGCGACGGCTAATTGATATAAACGACTGTCTCCTACGGTTCGTAATGCCAGCTGAAAACCTGTGCAGCTTTCACTGACTTTGCCTTGATGAAAATTTATGCGACGCCACAATGAAAGTTGCAATTTTTTGTATTTATTTAAATTTTACTTTCCTTCTATTTTGTTTTTTTCTTTATATTTTGTTCTTTGTGATTTTTAGCCATTTAGCCAAAGTTGTTTGGCTCAAGTTGCGCACAGCAGGACGTTGCCTAATGCAATTCAGGACATTTATTTGCACCTGTCGCTGGCTGCCTGATGGCCTCACTGCTCGGCTGCCTACTTAGGTTAAGCGATGCCTGGAAGCCACTGACATGCAACAGAATTTATAATCATACACACACGCACACCCACACACCCATACACACACACGCGCGCATAGCACTTGCCACACCTGAACGATAAAAACCCACAAAATTTTGCGTGCGTTAGTTATGAGGGCGGTATCGTCGCCGAGTGGGCGTGTCGATTGCATGACGCCCCGCATTTACACACACAGAGACATACACCTGCAGAAGTAACAGCATCCGAGCCCGAAACACTCTGCATCCATCGTTGACGTTGTCTGGCAAAGTGCGTGTCTCGATTTCTACATAATTAAACTACATCAGCCATGCCACTTGCCGTGGTACATGTTGCACGGCGCCTCCATCAGCAGCTGCACCAGCCAGCCACCCGGCCACCCGCCGCCCGTTGGGCTTTGGTTACGTGTGCGTGGCGCCACCACTTCCGGTTTGCGCCGGCTGTGTCCGGACGACCGGCAACGAACAGCAACAACTTTGCCGCTAAACTTTTAATGCACGTGCACTGGCCAAAGCGAGCAGGAAAGAGAGAGCGACAGATCGAGAGAGGGGGCGGGGTGAGACAGTGAGAGAGAGAGAGAGAGAACAGTAAGACGGGCAACCAACGGAGGCAAGGGAGGCTGACTTTTGGGTAACGGATTGTGGTAGCATTGGGTGGCATTCCGTTGGCAGCAATTGACATGGTAAACCTAGGCCAGCCGGCAAAGCGGTCGAAAATGTATTCAGTGCCGGCAACGCCTCTTTGCTTTATAAATGTTGAACGGTACCAATGTTGTTATTTTATACAAGATTTATTTATATTATTAATAAATATATTTTTAAATTATTGAACAATAATTTCTTAATTTTTAGGGAGTGTCATATTATCTTATAGATTAATTTTGTTATCTTTATGGATATGTGCTCTTATCTTAACAGCAATGTAAAGTATGTAAAGTAAAGCGTCTGTAAATAAATTGAAAAAATTTATTTTATGATGCACGTATAGATGCATGAGAATCTTTGTCGAGCGGTGTGGCATTCTGGTTATACAATCTTAACAGAATGGCAACCTCAAGAATAGGTGGTCTAAAGTTGTGTAAGTATGTTATACACTGCTAATTGCATTAAACATGTAATAAATGGTATATGAAAGAGAAATTAAAAATAATTCGTTTATTAATCCGTGAAATTGCATATGTCATACTTCAATCTCAGTTATTTTACATTCTTTATAAAGTAATCATAATCAAGCTATGTTACTTTATGGGACATTTAGAAGACATATGGAATATATAATTTTTAAATGTATTGTTTAATTATTTCAGTTCTGTTGCACTTCTATTCAACTTGGACATTTTTGCTGGGTGTCACAGTTCTTATAACATAGTTTGTGCTTACGTCTATGCGAGTGTGTGTGCGTGTGTGTGTGTGCTTTGTATATTGTTGTTGTAACTGCGTCTGCCTCGTTTGCACGAAAATTTGTTGGAATTATTTCGAGCAGTTCTAAATTTCGCAATAACGAGCCGCATTTGACGGGCATACAAATTGCATGCCTCTGTCCTGTAACTGGAGCTGGGTCTACTCCTGGTTCTTGGTTCGTCGCTGAACGCTTTGTTAAAGGCAAGTCAAGTGCGTGTGTGTGTGTGTGTGCTTTGAACTTTCTTGGTCTGGGCCTCGTTTGTGGCACCAGCTAAAGAGCTGCAGGGCAGCCAAGTTGCTGGCCGGGCCACATTGCAGATAGTACATAATTAAATAGCTTAAACATGCCGCCGATTCGGTCGAAGACAGTAACAAACACAATCATTTAACCAGCGCCATCTTCTCAGCAAATTCTGCAACTTAAGTAAGAAAATATTTGTGCAAACTTTTCAATTTTTCAACATATCCTTTGGCTTGAGTTTTTTTTTTTTTTTTTTTTTTTTTTGGTTTTCTCTTCTATCTCTCTTGTGTGTCCTTTGTGTTGCTCAGTTCAAGCAGGCTGTCTCTCTCTCTCTCTTCTCTCTCTCTCTCACACTCTTTTTGTTTTTGTAACGAAGCAATCTTCTTGATTTAGCTATGGAGCCATTAACACGGATTGATTGCCCCCAAGGACATGAGACGCCAAGTGGCTTAAAGGACAAGCGACACAGCTTCTGCTCCAGCTTTCGCCTGGGCTTCAAGATGATTTCGGCTATAGATAGTCGTTTTGTGCGCATACAGAGAAGAGTGAAAGTCGCCGTTTGCTCTATAATACTCATTGGCAGCATCATTTGCCGTAGTCGCTGTCCCCTGACATTTAGCAATTGATTTTAGCTTGCTGGAAGATTTGCCGCTTTGAATCTGCGAGCAGTAAAATTCTTATACACATGTTAACAATAAACATATATGTATATCTCAACTTGTATAAGTATTGTTATATTTCATTATTATACTATAAATAATTTACTATATTTCATAATTGTATTAATATATTTTAAACTAGTTTACCAATTTGAAAACTTATTTGACTATTATATATATTATTATAATATGCAATATATTGTTATATAATATAATCATTGATTCAAATGGAAAACAAAAATTATATATTTATATATAAGTTTCTGATTCTCCCATCTCCAAATCTTAATCTCAAAGATCTAAATAATTTTATAGATATTATTGGATGTGAGAATCTAATTTGCTTAAATGTTTTCCAATGGATCCCAAGATTTATATTTCGTCATTACGAATTCTTTCTCAACTTTAGTAATGAGAACTGTGAAATGGTGGTATATTTTATTACTTTATTCATTAGCTGCTGTAGCTTGTGCCTATTGCTGCCAAAGCAAGCTAATATTCAAAACTTATCGATTAAACAATCGTAAAATGCTGAACTGAACTTTTGCTTAGCATGCTTACTCCCTCTATTTCTCTCGGTCCTTTCTCCAGCCATTCTCTCTCTCTCTTTCTCTCTCTCTCTCTCTCTCTCTCTCTCTCTCTCTGTCACACACAGAGCCTGTCATGCTAATAAGAAACGCTTTGTTATGCATTTCCTTCCGCTTACGTGGCCTGACTTAAGGCGCATTTGCAAATTGAAGACGAAGTGCAAGTGCCATCAAATTGCGGGCCTCCGATACGGGATGCAGCTGGGGCAGGGCATGGGTCGAGTGCGGTAGGGTTGGGTATGCAAACCTTAAAAACGTAAATTGAAAACTTTGCCCTCGCCGCGCTGTGTGCCACACACTGTTTGGCAGTTGGTTTTTGGCCGTGTGCGTGCCTTGTCAACATAATTCAGCAGTTGATTGAATAGAGCACGGCTTACGGCATCAGCGGGGATGGGGTCTATGGCCATAAAAGCGCCGGTCGGCGACATAAAACGCCTCGTAGTCGATGGCCCCCGTTATCCGCTATCCGTTTGGCTGGCAACTTTTGCTGCGCCAGTTTTAAAATCAAATGCCTCATTTGTACGGCTTACGCTTACGGCTGTTGTCGATAGAGAGAGAGAGAGGGAGAGAGAGAGAGAGGGGGGGAGAGGGGGAGAGACGGAGTGGACTGCTCTAGGGGTGCATAGCCGAGGGGGGCAGCGTCAGTGTTACCGGTTCCGGTT
This sequence comes from Drosophila arizonae, assembly GCF_054131065.1. NCBI lineage: Eukaryota > Metazoa > Arthropoda > Insecta > Diptera > Drosophilidae > Drosophila > Drosophila arizonae. The sequence continues at coordinate 19,787,342 of NC_142925.1, read as the reverse complement.
GCGCAAACCGCAAAGATTAATTTGTTATTGCTGCGTGTCGTTGCTACCGCTCCTGCTGCTCCTGCTACTCCTGCTCCTGCTGCTGCTGCTGCTTTGTTGGAGTTATAGGTCTTTGGCAGGAAGTCCTGTCCTGTCGGCGCTGGAATTTTTAGCGCAGCACTAAAGGTGCAAAGGAATTTAATTAAATGTTCTTCTCACTGCCAATGGCAAAAGTTTTACAGGCAGCAGTTTGTACCTACAGCTCGACAGCCGCAGCTTCTTCGGCCGCACACAATGCAAAACTTGCCATGTTTGTATGCTGGGGCCGGGCTTTCGGCTAAGCCGTCGTCCGAAGCGCAGCTCAATAAACTTGACAAATTTACACAGCCCCGGCCACGGGGCTGCCCTTTTGACTGCAGCTGGCCTCCACGCTAAGTCCACACCTCACTCAGGCCGCTCTCGGACAGCCAATTGTGGGCACTAACAAGACATGAAAGCCGCTTTGCCAGCCAAAGTGCCCCAGCAAGAAGCCGCCTTGGCGGAGAAGTCGAAGAGGCAACTACAGTGGGCCAAAATGAATATAAAAGCGCGAAAAAAAAATGCAAGTAATTTAAGTACGTGTTTATTAAATATAATTGTTGTAGAAAATCATTGAAATCATATAGATTAATTCTTTGCAGATGGTAATATTAGTTTAATAATCCAGTTCATAATCGACTAACAACGTCAATGTTTAGTCAGCAAATCAATCAAAAAATTCACATTTCTAATCAATCATAAACAATTCCTGAGCTGCAAATTGTCTTTAATTGGGCCCCACAAAATGCCGACGCTCATCCACATTGGCCGGCAGTTCAAACAGTCAGCCTCGACTGACCAAATCGCTAGGATGGGCTCAAAGCGAATGCTTTAAAGAGTTCATAATCCAAAATGTACACAAACCCAGACAGCAAAGCACAGCCGAGCCCAGACCGGAGCACAGAGCTAGTAAAACAAACTGATCAATGGGCTATAATACGGCAGACGGTCGGGCCAGAGTGGACAGAGTGTTGCTGTTGCTTCTGCTGCCGCTGGTAGGTGGGGTGAGGCTCTCCGAGCCGATGTGGGCTGGAGTGGAGTGGAGTGGAGTGGAGTAACCGGACCGGGCAGACATAACAGGACAGATGGCATGAAAAATTATTTACTGCAAGAAAAATCGCATGCAACATTTTTGCACAGAGTCCCTGGCTCTGAATCTGGGGCGGGGCAAGGGGCAAGACAGGCCCTAAAGGCAGGCACAGTCAGGAGCCAGGCCAACGTGAGCTTTTGTTGGGAGGCTAACGCATTGGGTATAGGCATGGTGCGCGCACTATGGGCGACCAAACGCTGGCTAGGGACAAGGACAAGCACAGGGATAGGAACAGGGAACAGAAGCAGCAGTGGGCAGTCGGCAGTTGGCAGTCAGCAGTTGGCAGTCGCATGATGAAGTTGCCAATGATGATGATGGGCCACGGCTATGACTATGGCTAAGGCTGACGCTGATGCTGATGCTGATGCTGATGGTGATGCTGATGCAGGCGACACAATAATGCTGCCATTAATCTTCTGGCACGACTGATTTGTTTGACTTACGGCTCACGGCGACAGCCACAACAGCGAAAGAGAAAGAGAGAGAGAAAGAGAGATAGCGAAGGAGAGTTGAACCTACATATATATATATAGATAGATAGATAGCTGGATAGATGGATGGCTGAATGGTTGGTTTGGCTTGGTTTGGCTTGGCTTGGCTTGGCTTGGTTTGGTTTGGTTCGGCTCGAGAGTGGTAGCTGGAACAGCTTAAAGCCTGGCCAAATGCAGCCAGTTGCCAACGCACATTACAAAATAATTTGTGTAAATCATTTCTGGCATTATGTAAGTCCGGCCCCCATTGCGTTGTCTCGCTGTCTGCGAAAGCTCACTAAAACTTTAATTGTACAGCCATCAACACCAATCAGCCGGTGTCGCTGACAGTTGTCAACAGCCTTAGCGGCATTCATAATTTTTTGGCTTGTTAATGAAAGGTTTTGCTAGCCATCAATGTGTCTATGGTACCTGGATGGCAAAAAGAGCGTAATTACACCATACAACAAAGACATGAAAGCACTCTCATTCAATCACCGTCACTTACCTTAAGTTTCTTGTGATATTTATCTCATTCTTAATTATTACAAATATTTATATACTTTACAAAAATAATCATATAAATTGGAGAAATACGATATTCATATTAGCTTTCTTTTCTCTTAAAAAAATACTTGAAAAATGAATATTGCTGACTTTATATATTTATGATGTTTGAAGTATATATGAAATCAATTTTGGTAGATTAGATAAACCTTTTTGCAATCTATTTAGCTTTCTGTGAAACATATTTGCAAGCATTGTGCATGCGCCTGCAATGATGTTGTCTAGTGTGACGGAGGCCGAGTGGAACATGTTATAACAAATGTTAGCCGCATGTTCAGCAATCATTATGTCATGTGCGTCGCTCTCTAGGCACGATTAACAATCACTCAGCCGCCAGCGGCGCTGCAGTCGGCGCAGTTGCAGTCGCACTTTCCATCTCAGAGACAGACTCTAAGTCAACCGCACAATCGGTGTCCGATACAGCTTCGAAATGGACTTGTTCAACTTTCGATTGGCGGAGCCGTCAGCTATGTGGTAGTGGAGAGTGTCGGAGAGTGCTGATAGAGAATGGAGGAGGTGTGCAAGCGAATCGCAAACGACGACGACGACGACCGCAAATTACTCCACTTGAGTGCGAAAATTGCACTGGCGGAAAATCAGTCAAGTGAAAACATTTTTGCGAAACTCCTCTAGCGGAATGGGCCGGCCAATGTTTAGATTTGGACATTTGGTGCATTACGGTCAGGGTTTCCAGAGCGTCAGCCTGTCTGTCTGTCTGCTCATGCATTGTGGTCGCGTGTAGAAAAGATGAGTTGGATAGTGCGATTGATGACCGCATTATCCAATCATTTCGCTGATTAAGTCATAATATCAGACTTTGGCATAATTTTATTCACTTGAAAGCATAAAATTTAAATTATATAAAATAATTTTTTTTTTTTTAAATATATATATATTTCAAACTTAATTTATTACACGTTAACTTAAAGTTATGCATTTTAAATTTATGGCACAATTGCGCTTGGAAGCATCTTATTTAAATTATATAAAATAATTTCCTATTTTATTTGTTCTTATATTTATTACACATTAACTGAAACTCATTTACTTTATGTATATTTATATTATTTATTTATATTATTTTAATAATATTTTCGAGTAAGTTGTACATTAAAAATAAAAATTGAAAATTAATTACATGTAGTAAACTATAAAATATATTTTAAATGAATTCCTTTTTTATTAATTAATTAATTATTAATTAATTAATTCAAAATGGAATGGAATACATTTTTCCAAAGAATAATGTTATTTCTATTATATATTATTATAATAACAATGTATTATGTTAATTACTATTAATATAACACAGAGAGCAGAATGGTATATTTTTAATTTCTTTACATAAACAAAATTTTTTTTTGTTTGCATTTTCTTATTGGTTGATGGAAAAGATAGTAAATCAGTTGTATAGTGAAAGATCTGCGACTTACCAACTATCTGACAGTCATTTGTTGGCCATTAGCCAACTTAGCCAACTAACCAACTGGCCAACTGAGCATCTGCCCAGCATGATGAGGTTTGTATGCGATTTACTGTTATAAGCCGACTGGCCAACACCTCAATCAATTGGCTCCGTTTTGGAATGGAGTCGTTAAAAGTTTATGTACGTTTAATGGCTATTTGCGATTTACTATTTGCTGTTTGGCATTTGGCTTAAAGACTGCATCGTATTGACAGCAAGGTGATTTTCAAACTACTCTCGAATTGATATTAAAATGCCATTAACAAGTGCAAGATGTAACAGATTGAGAGAAGTGTTTAATCAACTGCCGCATGAGGAAGTGCTATGTGGACCTCTCGCCATATAAATAATTGATATGGCCCATACAAAGTCGCTCGCACACTCGCCCAAGACTTGCATATCAGTCAACAATTTCCTAACTACTAAGTCGACTGCACTTGCTAGACGAAAATATGTAAACACAGCAACAGCAACAGCAACAGCAACACAGAAACTGTTGCCGCACAATTTGTTGTTTTTTTATTTGTTGCTCTTTTGCTGTTTGCTTTCATTGTGCCCCATGCAAATCATCATTAAATAAATTGCTCATAATTATCGCCAAAGCTCGACTCGTTTCGACTGCGCTGGCATACGAGTGTACTTACTGACCATTTGTTCAAGTCTTGCGAATTTTGACTTATTGCAGGCGTGGTGCATACGCCCCCTTCGTGGGGGAAACCATAAAATGCCGGCAATACCCAAAATGTAGTACGGTAAAAGGTATAAGAAGTGAACGTGACTAATTTGATGCTTATATTACGTTTTACAGGGTATTCAGCTGTCGTTCATTTTGGCACAGCCAGCGCAAAGTGGGCGGCTTTGCGCGGTGTAATTTTCTGTCAAATTTTGCATGATTTTTCGTTGATAAATAATAATGACAGCCTGACCACAGCAGGTGGGTCTGGGTGGCCCGTTAGTTCGTTTACTTCCTGGTTCAGGCCGGTCCGTTGAGCGAATCGAAACGTGTTGACTACTCCAGTCGTTGGCAGCTGTCCATCAATGGACGAGCATTGTCTTAGCCCACTGATGAACCGCTCAGTGGCACAGTTTGTGCTGATTGTTTGATTGTTGCTAGCAACAATAATGAGATCTTCAAATGAAAAAGAAGAAAAAATAAAAATAAAATAAGGTAAACAAAAATCGTTTTTGCACAGCGCAAACGAATGAGTGTGGGCGTGTTTCTAATCAAAGCGAAACGCTTTCACATCGAACCTGGAAACTTATGCAACAATAAATTCAAGTTTTATTTATGATTTTAAATTAATTTCATTTTGACAAAGTTTATCAAATTAATATTCAATTGAAAATAGGTCGAAATCTTGAAAAAAAAAAAATAAAAAAATATAATATTAAAATTAATAGCCACTTTCTATTAAAGCAAAAGTGAATATAAAATGAAAAGTCTAATTTGTTTATTGCCAGCTCGGTCGTTGGTGTGAATGAAATTATGGCAGCCAGCTCAAAGCCCTCGCAGCTTGGATGCAAATGCAAAGATACTCCAGACTTGCTAGAATCAGTCCATTGTAAAGCATTCAAAAAGTGGCTGGCAAATTGGTAGCTGCCCTTGAACTAACCAAATGGCCAAAAAGTTGCAATCAGCCAAGTGCAGCCAGTTGCCCAATTGCTTATGTGTGTCTGTGTATGTATATATATATATGTGTGTGTGTAATGTTTGGTAGACTTTCTTCTTGAGCAGAGTTTCTTTTTCTGATTTTCTATGTGCTTGCCACACACATTGAACATTTTCATTCGATTTTCTTTTGGTCGGCGGACACAGGCAGTTACAACAATAACAACAATAACAACAACAACAACAACGACAACCGGCCAGCAACAAAATGCGCACAGAAAATACGAAAAACAAAGAATATTCAAGTGCAGACGACGCGACGCCAACCAAATCTGGTTCGATAGAGTTTTCCATAGAGTTTTGCTCGTTGGGCACATTCAATTGTAATGCCCAGGAGAGTGATTCAATTGAATTTGTTTGTTTTAGTATACGGTTCATTTATTTGCAAAAACGAATGAATAACAGGCCATACATGCTTACGCACACACACAGACACACGCATATAATTTGAACTTTGTCGAACTTCCGGTCAAATGGCGAGCACCGTTCCAGGCCCCAACCCGAGCAAACAGCTCTGAGACATATGTGTGTATTGGGGGGCATATAAATGTGGCATTGTACAAGTGCTGGAGTCAACTATGCAGCGCTAAATTCAAGGTGTGTTCTTTTTGTGCGGGTGTACGTTTCTGTGTGTGTGTGTGCGTGTGAGGAAAACTTTTGCCTGGCTCGGATAAGTTCCTGTGGCCCCGAGGGAGCGCTTAAGATTTCATTGTGTAAATTTACTGCGGCGCTGCTCATGAGATTCACTCGTTGATGCTGCTGCTTCTGCTGCCGCTTCTGCTGCTGTTGCTCATAAAGCTGCATATAAATGCAAAAGGAAATTCAAATCGCGAGCTGCTTAAAAATGAACAACAAATGAAATTCCCATAGGTAGCAAACGATGTGCCCCATGGCCCGGACCCATGTGGCGTATGCGCAACTTTGCGCATTTCTAAAATACGCCGCTGTCGCGGCTAAAGTTTTACTTAGCTGCACTGCGTCTTTCACCTGTTTTGTCTTGATTTCATTTGAGCTGCTCGTTGCTCACTCGCTTGAGCCGCTCCAGTCTGTGCGCTTTCGGCCCGACAGACGGGCAACATTTAATGTCATGTTTGTAAGTTTCTAGACGATGGCAACATGTTGCCCGTCCGTCGACTCCGCTGCGCCTTCTGATGCCTTCCCGTCGCGCCCGACACTTTTACCATTTTCACACTTTGGCTTCAACGATGGCAGTTTGCGCCCCTCGTCTTTCATCTACCATCCGCTGGCATTTCCGGCTCAGGGTTAACTTGATGCTACCATTGTAATTCGCTTTATCTAGCTGAATGGGCGATGCTTAAAGACAAATTTAAGTTGATATTTAAGCATTGCGATTTCTTGATACCTTGAATGCAATTGAAATCTCATATATACATATATATAAATAAATTTATATTGTTAATTAATGGCAATCGCTTTTGTTACTTTACCCTTGTCACTTACGCTCAACTAGCTTTGAGCCTTTGAAGAAAACATTTTTCTTTTGCTGCTAATTTTAAAATTCCAATCCAGTGACAATAAATTCAAAAAGCTAAAAGTCTTTGAGGCTGATGATGAATACACTTCAACGGGATAATTGGGTGTTATTGTGGGTGCTAGGACAGAAACCATCAACATGCATAATAATTGCTAATGGCTCTAAAGAGTTCACAAACAGCACACACATACACATACACACGCACGCAGAGCGAACGATTATAGCAACGGCAATCCGATTAATGATAAGCAGCCAAAACAAATCACAACAACAACAACAACAACAACAATAACATCCCTTGAATGGAAAGGCAAGCTGAGACACAGGCGAATGCAAACATAGCTTTCGGTGATTCGCCAAAGGCGCCTGAGCTCTGAGGTGGGCGTGGCACGTGCTTTATGACTTATGGGTAAAATAATATTGCTATTCTGGTTGTTGTCGCTTCTGCTAATAATGTTGATCTGATTAAGCGCAGCGGCATTGAGCCAGGGCCGAGGGAAGTAAGGCGAAACTCTGCAAGTGAATCTCACACTCAGAGAAACCAGAGCCAGAGCCAGAGACAGAGCCACTGCAATACGCCGAGCTGCAGACACAGAGCATATAAATTATGCTAAATACAATTAAAGCGCGTTGCGTTGTGCTGGCGAAATTCATTGAGCAAATGATAGACTGTCTAAATGACAGATTGCCAAACGAATTGCGGAACATCAACTTATTGACAGCGGCTTGGCAGCCAGCCGACTTGGCTCTTTAGCCTCAGTGCATGCCCCACTGCAAGCGCCAGACCCATACGCACCAGCCATACCTCACTCACCATTTCAGTTGGCATTTGAAGTAATTAAATTTAAATTGAATTCAACAGCCAAGAAATATGAAGCACAACACGAACAGCTGTAATACATGAATGAGAGAGCCTCTTGTCTCAACATACTCTATCCGAGCAATCCACAGACTTACAGTTCACTTTCCGAAGGCTAAAAGTTTCTTTCACATTTTTAGATAGTATTTTATGTATTGTTTATATTTTATAAGAATCGCAATTATGGAATAATGGAGGTATTATTAATATAAATATAATATAGTATATATAATGGAAGCAACTATGCTGTACAAACGTGCTAAGAGATTCGAAGTATCCTTTGGGTAACGTCAACAAAAACATGACGACAGACAGGCGACAAACTTTTTTAATCCTTTGCTCATTTGTTCTTTGGCTTTGGCATGCCCCAAGAAAGGTCCAATTAATGGTTGGAGAGCTTCTGAGCGGAGGAAGCGAACCTTGCCTACGTTGGTTGCGTTGGGTTGGGTGGTGGCATGCGGCTGTTTGCTTTTCCGTATTATTAAAACTTTAAACGAAAAAGTTTTCACTTAAAGTTAATTTGAATAATGTAAAATATGCCGAAGCCACAAGCTCACAATAAACTGGTTAAATACAAATTCTGGCGAGCTTATGCCTGACTGAAACTACGCATAATATAACAAATTATATCTATATAATATGGTGGAGTACTTCTTGATAAATCATGTGTTTAGACTACACAACGCAAACGCCAATAGCCATCAAATGTTTTGAGCAACTGAAGCCATAGAATGGTAAACAGCGGCTAAAGGCGACACAGTGGACAGAGCAAAGACCCCTAATGCTGGGACAGGCAAAACTAACCTGGTTAGGTAGCAAATGCTGGAATCTCGTGCACACGTTTCAACCTCTGCCCGTTCCCCCTAGCCATGCATACTGTAGCCATAAACCCGTTAGCCATAATCATTGTAGATTGCATCCGCTGCGCCCGCTTTTGCTCCAAATGACTCACAATTCAGTGCAATCCGCATAATGAAGAGCGAAGCCTAACTCCGGCTGTCTCTGTTTGCCACCGATAGCGAAAGCGAAAATATTATTTTGCAACATGCAACATGCAACCGCAACAACAACAACAACAACAACAGCAACAGCAACTACAACGAGAAAAGCAACAACAATATTGACGCGCGGTCTCGCAATAATTGTGGGCAAATATTACATGAGATCGGTAGAGCCGCGTCGCTGGTTGCCAGCTTCACTGCAGGCTGGGGTCGGTTAGCTGCATATTATCGAGGTAGCCGATGATGATAACAGCAACTGCAACAATAACTACAGCAACAACAACAGCCAAGCTGACATCATAATTATCGATTGTACTGTGGCCGCCGTTAGCGCAAGTAATTATGCCAAAAGCGCGTTTATTGTGTATGAATAAGGGTGTGCTTGCATTAGTGCTGGCAATTGTGCTTGAGTGGTTCGTGTGTGTGTGTGTGACAAACTGACGAAAGCAAGAGCAAAGCAATCTTGACTTCGATTGAAAAATGAAAAACTTAAGGAAAATGACGTGCGAGAAATCGACCTGCGTATAAACAAGTTTATAAACCAATGCACCAAATCGAATAATACTCATTCCCCAACATTTTTGTACAGATATAAGAACGATGCACCTAAATACTTTCTTTTGATGAAGGGTATGAAAAATTGTATAAGGAATATATTTACTAAGAACTATGCCGACTTAGCTTAAGATGACCTAAAGATGACCTTAGTCCAGCAAAGAGCTGATATTATTATCAGTCAACGAATAAATAAATAATAAATGACATCTTTACATTCATCCTCTGCATCTACACAGTAAATTCAAAGTCTCATGCTCTAAAAAAAAACTATATAAAATTATCGACTATTGTCGATGAAAAAGGAACGGGCTATCGAAAAAAATATGGTAAACTTGCGCTGCGTATGGTAAACACGAGTGGGGTTTGCCACGCCTCCTTCCGCTTGCTATACACCTTTTCACAAAACATTATACCCGGGCTTCCTATTTTCTCTGGGTTCAGAGCATATTAAGTGAACAGTGAACGATCAGCGTTCAGGCATGCTTGTGGCATGTTATGATGGTATATGGTAACGTAATTATATCATCCATAACAATATAAGAAATATAATCTGCTCGACAGTTAAACTATCAATTACTAACCAGTAAGAAAATACTTGTATTCCTAATAAAACAAGAAATAAAACAATAAGATAACCATATCCTGAATGATCTGGATTTTAAAATATTCGCAGTTATATGTTTATTAAAATGCTGAACTTATTTGTGGCAAAAAAGAAATTATTCCGCACCGTTCAATTTTGTGACATTATCATTAAATAGGCCTTGTTAGAAACGATGTGCGCGAGATAAGAACGTACGTAAGGCTCTTCATAAATTGCCATACGGGCAGACAGACGGACGTATAAAGTTAAATCCACTGATCAAGAATATATTCACTTTTTGAAGTCTACCACGCCTGTCCGTATTACGGACTCCGCAACATACATCTTAAACTTCTGTATTGGACAATATATCCTGATTTCGCATTATACTTCGGGTATTAAAATGTAATTTTGGCTCTACAAATTTCGTAACAAGCGATTAGGCGTAGATATGCTCTGATATTTGTAGTAGGCGAGGCCAACTAATTTTATACTCTCTTTCTGAACGTAGAATAAATCATCATTCCTTTTCAGTACCTCAGTCTGAAAGTAACACAAAACAATTTTACAAAATTCTTCAAATTTGAATCTCATATAAAAATTATTTGATTTTTCCATTATTTCGAAGTTTTTCCCAAAAAGTCGTCGACTATTTTTCAGCTTTCATATAACGAGCTTTTGACTTAAGTAAGTTTAATTTGATGATTTATAAATATTGATGTCAATAAATAGAATTCGTTCACAATGGGAAGGTATACAAAATGGGTGATGCCGCCGCCCCCACCACCGCTCCGGACGCTACAGTGAAGCAAGCAGCAGCAGCAGCAGCGACACCAGCAGCACCTGTTGCAACGACAGCTGGAGTGGACATCCTACAGAGCAATTATTGGCTTACAGCAGGTGCAGTCATCTTGTATTCGGCAAGGGCTTTGTATGTGAAATTCCGCAATATGAGCCTGGGCAAGATGAGTTCAGACACGGCAGGCCTGGGTAAGGGCGAGGCATTAGCTCCAATAGATAAATAGTTACAAGCGAAAGGATGGGAATACACAAAAGAAAACAAGTAAAAAAAAAAAACAAATACTTTCGGAAGTCAGCTTTGAGGTGTTGGAGTGCTTGCGATTTAAGGGGGTCGCAAGTTAATTTCAACACTATCTTCTACCCAAGGATCATACACATAATAATCACTTAAATGATTGCTGTTGTCTAATTGTTTAATTCGTAGTTTGTACTTTGACAAGTGAGGTGCTGAGAAAAATAAATTGACATTAACGTTTCATATATCCATCGCAATTTTTACACTATTAATCATCCCATCAGCAATTCAGTAGCTAAGTGTAGCTCTAGTACTGTAGAGACCCTATTGGGCATAGACACCTCAATTTGGCCAATTCTTAGAATGAGCTGAACGTAACTTAGCTGCTTACGCTCCGAAAATGTGAAAATTACAGGGTATTTTTCGATATGCCACGCCTCTAAAGATTCGTAAACGTTATTTTTGGCTCTTGGTTTGGTTACTAGCAACTTAACTATTCAAATTTGAAGCTTCTAGCTCTTATAGTTCGGGAGATATCAACTTTTGCGATTTGCAACGCCTCTGTGGGACATATACACATATGTGCGAAAGTTATTTAATTATATCTCCAACACCTTTAGACATCGAGCTTCCAAATTTTAAATGTAGGCTTATATGTATTTTATATAATTTCGATTTTTGTTATACTTTATCACTCACCCCTATATTCACCCCTACCTTTGTAAATGGCGTGTTTCAAATACTAGAGACTTGTGGTTTGGCAAATAAACGCACATTAATGTTATATTAGCGACCTGAAAATTATATGAGCATAGTCCATCAATAAGAAAAGTTATTAAACAATTAAATTTCCATTGTAAGCCCACACTGCTGCCAATGCGTGTTTATGCTTGCATCCTTATGTATGACTCGAAGAATTATTGTGAAATATCAATTCTACGAAGGGTTCAGGGGATATCGTTCTTCAACTAATATGCTTTCTGGTATATCGGAAAATGAGTTTTCCGATTGCCACACCCCCAATGGGCTGATCGGGAAAATTTTAACAGTTTATAAATCGGAGATATACACGAGTATGTGTTCCACATAAATAATTTCAATAGCTCCGAAATAAACTGTGTTCATACGGGCAGATGAGCAGTCGGACAGACGGATGGACGGGCAAGACGGGCATTGCACAAAACCAATATACTCATTTTACTTTCGTGAATGAGTATATATGTGTATTCCTGCCAAGGCAAACGTTATCGTTTGAAATCGTTATTGCAGTTCATTTGCAAAATTGCATATCGCCTTATGAGCTAGTCTAAAAATGTTACATTTAGTTTCATGCATACGATATTCTGGATGCCATGCTTCATACGTCCGTTGCAAATATGGACAATATAAAGAAAATTGGCAAACGTGGCAGCAGCGCTATTTTTTATACGTATGTGTCGGTTATTAGATTAGATAATTTTGACGAGTGCAGCGTGTCCCTGCACGGCTGCCATTCTTCTTGCTACTTTAATTTTGTTCTTTCTAAGTAAACAGTAACAGAAAAGAAGTTTTCGATTTACAACTAATTGCTCGATCATTGAAATGCCGGGGTTGATGGAGGTACATTCTTTAATAATTCAGTTCGTTCTGTTGGACATCGTTTCTTATACCCTGAACTCATTGTAAATGCGAAATCAGGATATAATGGCTTTGTGAAAAATTATGTAGCGGGCAGAAGGAATCATTGCAGACCCCACAAAGTATATATATTCTTGATCAGCACGACGAGCTGAATCAATATAGCCCCGCCGTCCGTATGAGTGCGTCGATCACAGTAGTTATAAGAGCTAGAGAGCAGGGTATCTCCTACTAGAGCCTTCTTATTTGTTTAATAATAAATGTTATGTATTTGGAAAGGTGTAAGGTGCGGCTTCCCCGACTATAATTTTCTTACTTGTTTCATGGGAAGAAATTTTACAAAACTTTACTTTCCTTTCATAAAAGTAGGTGTTTATAGGGAAGAAGTGTTCTTGTATGCCCGAATAGTCAATGCTGAGACGTCAGGGCTAATAGTTTTTGCAATGTTTGCTTCTATAATTACGCAGAATTTTTCAGCTATTCAAGCTGGAGACTTCCACGTCTTTTTGCTTTTTGGCTTACTTCAATTATTTTATTCAAATATTTTTTGAAAACAATAATGAAAAATAATATCAGCGAACATAGTAGGCAAATGCTAAATATTTTATAAGCCCCTCCGGAACGGAGATTCGGATTCTCAGTTCATATTTATATCCAAAAGCAAAAGAAACAAATTTAATACAAATATAAATTTTCTAAATTCGAAAAAAAAAATTTTTGTTCAGTTCAGGTTTTGTCGCAAGTAAGTAAAATTGAATATCAATCAATATAAAGCGATAGTAATAACGATAATGCATTTACCATCGGAAGCTATTAAAAATGTCAGACACGGATGTGGAAAACTATTTACCAGCTGCACTTAAAGCTGCTGCTGGTGGAAATATGCTGCAAAGCAATAATTGGCTTACGGGCGGCGCTGTTGTTCTATATTTAACTGCGGCTTTGTATATCGAATTCCGCAAGATGAGCCTATTCAAGAAAAGCCCGGGCAAGGCAACCCTGGAATTCTAATTCCAAAGCACCGATAGATAAATAGCTAACAACTAGCAAGAGGAGGGGAATACAAATAATTACACGATTTTAAAAAGCAGGGAAGACATTTTCAGCATGCAACCCGATAAAAAGATACCAGAATCCTGAATGATCTGAATTATTAAATATACGCAATTATGTGTTTATCAAACTACTTAGTTTTTTTGTTTGCGAGAGATAAACACATACCTACGGCTCTTCTGAAGTCGCCGTATGGGCAGTCAGACAGAAGCTAAATCAACTGATCCAGAATATATTCACTTCGTGGAGTCTACCACGCCTGCTCGTTACATACATCTTGACGATTTGTATTAGACATATACCCTGAATTCTCTTATTCAATGGGGTATTAAAATGTAGCTTTGTAACAAGCAAGTAGTTTGCTCTGATATTTGTAGTAGGCGAGGCCAACTAATTTCATACTCTCTTTCTGAACGTAGAATAAATCATCATTCCTTTTCAGTACCTCAGTCTGAAAATAACACAAAACAATTTTACAAAATTCTTCAAATTTGAATCTCATATGATATATTTTTTTTCCACTATTTCGAAGCTTGTCCCAAAACATAACACACATAACAACACATTTCACATAACGAGCTTTTGACTTAAGTAAGTTTAATTGGCTGTCTTATAAATATTGATGTCAATAACTACAATTCGTTCACAATGGGAAGGTATTCAAGATGCCAGATTTACAATCTCTAGCATCATCTGCAGCACAAGTAGCAGCAGATGCGATGACAGTAGGTGAAACTATGAAAGCTGGAGTGGACATTCCACAGAGTAATTATTGGCTTACAGCAGGTGCAGTCGTCTTGTATTCGGCAAGAGCATTGTATACGAACTTCCGCAATATGAGCCTGGGCAAGATGAGTTCAGACCCGTCCGGCCTGGGCAAGGGCGAGGAATTCTAATACCAAGGACTCGCTGCGATAAATGAATAGTTAACAAAAGGATGGGAAAACTAATAAAGAGACACGGAAAGGATGACGACACTAAAACAATGTTTCATAGCAATGATTTGTATCATATATTAAAATTAATTAGTTCGAAAATTTATTCTGCTCCGATAGAGAACGAATAAGTAAGAAGTCTCTAGGCGAGACTGCTCGACTAGGAGATAGCCTGAAGCCTCTAAGCTGATATTGAAATCATTCTGCACTTCTCTTTTGTGCACTTTTATGCATGCACACCCGCGCAGAAGCCCGCGCTCTGCTAACTGCTCAGTATGCCGCGACTGCGCTTGGGCTGCGCTGCAGTGTGGGCAATATTATGAGAATTTACTTGTTGAATAATTTCTCTTGCGGTTGGACTATCTTCATGAAAGTTTAAGCACATATGGTTGAAATGTGTGTACATTCCAAACCACAAGTCTCGAGTAATTGAAATACGTTTTTTTACAAATTGATGGGAGAAGGGTGCGTGGTATTAAAAATCTGTAAATTACAAAATCGTCGTATTCATCAAATGTATATATACAGTAAATCTGAGGTCTCCAGGTCTAAGTGTTTAAATTAGGCTGAATAAAC
This sequence comes from Drosophila arizonae, assembly GCF_054131065.1. Taxonomy (NCBI): domain Eukaryota; kingdom Metazoa; phylum Arthropoda; class Insecta; order Diptera; family Drosophilidae; genus Drosophila; species Drosophila arizonae. The sequence continues at coordinate 19,772,311 of NC_142925.1, read as the reverse complement.
AATATCAATTTATCGATTGTTCTCGATAAAGAAGAAATCGGATGAGTTATCGAAAAAAAATTGGCAAAACGTGTACTGCGTATGTTATACACGAGTATGCGGACGGACGGACAGGACTATATCGGGCTCGTCGCCCTGATCAAGAATATATAATTTATGGGGACTGAGATAATTTCTTATGCCTGTTACGTACTTTTCACAAAACCATTATACCCTGATTTCCCATTTTCAATGGTTTCAGGGTATAAAAACAAGTAAAATCGTTGCAGTCGGGCGTTACCAACTGCAGAATACTCATTCACATCGCATCAGCAATTTAGTAGCTAAGTTTAGTTCTAATACTGTAGAAAATGCTTTTTTTCGATTTGACACGCCCCTAATGGGGGTAGACATCTCATTTTTGGGCAGTTTTTAGAACGACTTAATATTTTGGGCACAATTGATGTAGAGACTTGAAAGTCCAAAAAGCTATGGCAGATATATGTTCGCCCACAGGGGCAATAGTTTTTATCTCCTATAGTTTAGGAGCTAGAAGCTTTAAATTTGGATATTTGAGTTGAAGGTAGCCTCACACTTTTTTATGGCGTGGCATATCGAAAAATACCCTGTAATTTTCACATTTTCGGAGCGTAAGCAGCTAAGTTACGTTCAGCTCATTCTAAGAATTGGCCAAATTGAGGTGTCTATGCCCAATAGGGTCTCTACAGTACTAGAGCTACACTTAGCTACTGAATTGCTGATGGGATGATTAATAGTGTAAAAATTGCGATGGATATATGAAACGTTAATGTCAATTTATTTTTCTCAGCACCTCACTTGTCAAAGTACAAACTACGAATTAAACAATTAGACAACAGCAATCATTTAAGTGATTATTATGTGTATGATCCTTGGGTAGAAGATAGTGTTGAAATTAACTTGCGACCCCCTTAAATCGCAAGCACTCCAACACCTCAAAGCTGACTTCCGAAAGTATTTGTTTTTTTTTTTACTTGTATTCATTTGTGTATTCCCATCCTTTCGCTTGTAACTATTTATCTATTGGAGCTAATGCCTCGCCCTTACCCAGGCCTGCCGTGTCTGAACTCATCTTGCCCAGGCTCATATTGCGGAATTTCACATACAAAGCCCTTGCCGAATACAAGATGACTGCACCTGCTGTAAGCCAATAATTGCTCTGTAGGATGTCCACTCCAGCTGTCGTTGCAACAGGTGCTGCTGGTGTCGCTGCTGCTGCTGCTGCTTGCTTCACTGTAGCGTCCGGAGCGGTGGTGGGGGCGGCGGCATCACCCATTTTGTATACCTTCCCATTGTGAACGAATTCTATTTATTGACATCAATATTTATAAATCATCAAATTAAACTTACTTAAGTCAAAAGCTCGTTATATGAAAGCTGAAAAATAGTCGACGACTTTTTGGGAAAAACTTCGAAATAATGGAAAAATCAAATAATTTTTATATGAGATTCAAATTTGAAGAATTTTGTAAAATTGTTTTGTGTTACTTTCAGACTGAGGTACTGAAAAGGAATGATGATTTATTCTACGTTCAGAAAGAGAGTATAAAATTAGTTGGCCTCGCCTACTACAAATATCAGAGCATATCTACGCCTAATCGCTTGTTACGAAATTTGTAGAGCCAAAATTACATTTTAATACCCGAAGTATAATGCGAAATCAGGATATATTGTCCAATACAGAAGTTTAAGATGTATGTTGCGGAGTCCGTAATACGGACAGGCGTGGTAGACTTCAAAAAGTGAATATATTCTTGATCAGTGGATTTAACTTTATACGTCCGTCTGTCTGCCCGTATGGCAATTTATGAAGAGCCTTACGTACGTTCTTATCTCGCGCACATCGTTTCTAACAAGGCCTATTTAATGATAATGTCACAAAATTGAACGGTGCGGAATAATTTCTTTTTTGCCACAAATAAGTTCAGCATTTTAATAAACATATAACTGCGAATATTTTAAAATCCAGATCATTCAGGATATGGTTATCTTATTGTTTTATTTCTTGTTTTATTAGGAATACAAGTATTTTCTTACTGGTTAGTAATTGATAGTTTAACTGTCGAGCAGATTATATTTCTTATATTGTTATGGATGATATAATTACGTTACCATATACCATCATAACATGCCACAAGCATGCCTGAACGCTGAACGTTCACTGTTCACTTAATATGCTCTGAACCCAGAGAAAATAGGAAGCCCGGGTATAATGTTTTGTGAAAATGTGTGTAGCAAGCGGAAGGAGGCGTGGCAAACCCCACTCGTGTTTACCATACGCAGCGCAAGTTTACCATATTTTTTCGATAGCCCGTTCCTTTTTCATCGACAATAGTCGATAATTTTATATAGTTTTTTTTTAGAGCATGAGACTTTGAATTTACTGTGTAGATGCAGAGGATGAATGTAAAGATGCCATTTATTATTTATTTATTCGTTGACTGATAATAATATCAGCTCTTTGCTGGACTAAGGTCATCTTTAGGTCATCTTAAGCTAAGTCGGCATAGTTCTTAGTAAATATATTCCTTATACAATTTTTCATACCCTTCATCAAAAGAAAGTATTTAGGTGCATCGTTAGCATTGAATCCGTTGGATACCCTTTCTTATTCTAATATCTGTACAAAAATGTTGGGGAATGAGTATTATTCGATTTGGTGCATTGGTTTATAAACTTGTTTATACGCAGATCGATTTCTCGCACGTCATTTTCCTTAAGTTTTTCATTTTTCAATCGAAGTCAAGATTGCTTTGCTCTTGCTTTCGTCAGTTTGTCACACACACACACACGAACCACTCAAGCACAATTGCCAGCACTAATACAAGCACACCCTTATTCATACACAATAAACGCGCTTTTGGCATAATTACTTGCGCTAACGGCGGCCACAGTACAATCGATAATTATGATGTCAGCTTGGCTGTTGTTGTTGCTGTAGTTATTGTTAAGTGATTATTATGTGTATGATCCTTGGGTAGAAGATAGTGTTGAAATTAACTTGCGACCCCCTTAAATCGCAAGCACTCCAACACCTCAAAGCTGACTTCCGAAAGTATTTTTTTTTTTTTTCTTGTATTCATTTGTGTATTCCCATCCTTTCGCTTGTAACTATTTATCTACTTGAGCTAGTCCTTGGTATTAGAATTCCTCGCCCTTGCCCAGGCCTGCCGTGTCTGAACTCATCTTGCCCAGGCTCATATTGCGGAATTTCACATACAAAGCCCTTGCCGAATACAAGATGACTGCACCTGCTGTAAGCCAATAATTGCTCTGTAGAATGTCCACTCCAGCTGTGGTTGCAACAGGTGCTGCTGGTGTCGCTGCTGCTACTGCTGCTGCTATTGCGTCCATCGCTGAAGCGGCGACACCGGGGGCGAGGGTGGGGGCATCACCCATTTTGTATACCTTCCCATTGTGAACGAATTCTATTTATTGACATCAATATTTATAAATCATCAAATTAAACTTACTTAAGTCAAAAGCTCGTTATATGAAAACTGAAAAATAGTCGACGACTTTTTGGGAAAAACTTCGAAATAATGGAAAAATCAAATAATTTTTATATGAGATTCAAATTTGAAGAATTTTGTAAAATTGTTTTGTGTTACTTTCAGACTGAGGTACTGAAAAGGAATGATGATTTATTCTACGTTCAGAAAGAGAGTATAAAATTAGTTGGCCTCGCCTACTACAAATATCAGAGCATATCTACGCCTAATCGCTTGTTACGAAATTTGTAGAGCCAAAATTACATTTTAATACCCGAAGTATAATGCGAAATCAGGATATATTGTCCAATACAGAAGTTTAAGATGTATGTTGCGGAGTCCGTAATACAGACAGGCGTGGTAGACTTCAAAAAGTTGATATATTCTTAATCAGTTGATTTAGCTTCTGTCTGACTGCCCATACGGCGACTTCAGAAGAGCCGTAGGTATGTGTTTATCTCTCGCAAACAAATAAACTAAGTAGTTTGATAAACACATAATTGCGTATATTTAATAATTCAGATCATTCAGGATTCTGGTATCTTTTTATCGGGTTGCATGCTGAAAATGTCTTCCCTGCTTTTTAAAATCGTGTAATTATTTGTATTCCCCTCCTCTTGCTAGTTGTTAGCTATTTATCTATCGGTGCTTTGGAATTAGAATTCCAGGGTTGCCTTGCCCGGGCTTTTCTTGAATAGGCTCATCTTGCGGAATTCGATATACAAAGCCGCAGTTAAATATAGAACAACAGCGCCGCCCGTAAGCCAATTATTGCTTTGCAGCATATTTCCACCAGCAGCAGCTTTAAGTGCAGCTGGTAAATAGTTTTCCACATCCGTGTCTGACATTTTTAATAGCTACCGATGGTAAATGCATTATCGTTATTACTATCGCTTTATATTGATTGATATTCAATTTTACTTACTTGCGAAAAAACCCGTCAATTAATGTAACTGAACAAAATTGTTTCTTTTCGAATTTAGAAAATTTATATTTGTATTAAATTGGTTTCTTTTGCTTTTGGATATAATTAAGAACTGAGAGTCAGAATCTCCGTTCAGGAGGGGCTCATCAAATTTTTCGTAGTTACCTTCTAGGCTCGCTGATATTATTATTACTTAGTTGTATACCCTGAATCCATTTTCAACGGGAAATCAGGGTATAATGGTTTTGTTGAAATGTATGTAACAGGCAGAAGGAGGCGTGGCAGACCCCACAAAGTATATATATTCTTGATCAGGGCGACGAGCTGAGTCGATTTGGCCCTGTCCGTCTGTCCGTCCGTCCGTCCGCCCGTATGTATAAATGCGTCGATCTCAGAAGATATAAGAGCTAGAGACTTGAAATTTTTTTTCCTATTTCCACCCTCTCACCGTCACCTCTGTAAAAAGCGTATTTCAAACACTAGAGACTTGTGCTTTGGAATGTACATACATTTTCACCATATGATTACGCTCTGAAAGTTTAAGTTTAAGTCATTAAGATTGTATGTTTACAAAAGAATTTATTCAACAAATAAATTGTCATAATATTGCCCACATTGCAGCGCAGCTCAAGCGCAGCCGCTGCTTATTGCACAGTTAGCAGAGCCCGTTCTAATACGTGCGTGTGTATGTATGTGTGCCGAAAAGAAGTGCACAGTGATTAGAATATCAGATTGGATGGTTCAGGGTATCTCCTTGTCGAGCAGTCGCGACTAGAGTCTTCTTACTTGTTCTTTTTAAAATGTTCAGAATAAAGTTGCGACGGCGCTTGGGCTGCGCTGCAGTGTGGGCATTAGTGTGAGAATATGCTTGATGAATAATTTCTCTTGCAGTAAAACTATCTTCATAAAACTTTCAGCACCTAATCATAATATTCATATATTTGTGTACATTCCAAAGCACAAGTCTGTAATACTTTAAATGCGTTTTGTACAAATTGGTTGGCGAAGGGGCGTGGTATCCAAAATTTGTAAATAATAAAATATTTGTATTCATCAAATGTATATACACAGTAAATCTGTAATTATTGGAATTACGCTGAATTTGCTAAAAATTTATAGATCTCGTAATTCTTAAGTACTAGAGATTTTTGCTTTGGAATATACACACAATCAATCAATCATTAGTATTCAACATTCAAATATTAGAATGTGTATTAGTATGTACGTGTGTGTATCAAAGAAGTGCACTACCTCTAAATCAAGCAGTCTCGAATAGAGCAGTCTTACTGTATTTCATGTCATTTTGATTGATACTTCCACTAGTTCGCTCTGATCTTTATTTAAATAAAAATAGACTCAAGTAGGCGACGGCCAATTGTTTTTGACCCTCTTACTGAACTGAGAATAAATCATCATTCCTATTCAGTACTTCGATCTGAAAGCAACACAAAACAATTTTACAAAATTCTTCAAATTTGAATCTTATATAAAAATTATTTGATTTTTCCATTATTTCGAAGTTTTTCCCAAAAAGTCGTCGACTATTTTTCAGCTTTCATATAACGAGCTTTTGACTTAAGTAAGTTTAATTTGATGATTTATAAATATTGATGTCAATAAATAGAATTCGTTCACAATGGGAAGGTATACAAAATGGGTGATGCCGCCGCCCCCACCACCGCCGCCGCTCCCGACGCTACAGTGAAGCCAGCAGCAGCAGCCACACCAGCAGCACCTGTTGCAACGACAGCTGGAGTGGACATTCTACAGAGCAATTATTGGCTTACAGCAGGTGCAGTCATCTTGTATTCAGCAAGGGCTTTGTATGTGAAATTCCGCAATATGAGCCTGGGCAAGATGAGTTCAGACACGGCAGGCCTGGGCAAGGGCGAGGAATTCGAATTCAAAGGATTAGCTCCGATAGATGAATAGTTAACAAGAGGATGGGAAAACTAATAAAGAGACACACGGAAAGGATGAGGACACTAAAACAATGTTCCGTAGCGTTGATTTGCATGAAATGTTAAATTTAATTAGTTCGAAAATTAATTCTGCTCCGATATCAAGTTGAATTTGGCTCAAATGAGAAATAAAAATTACCGTTAATGGAAAATTTGAAGTTAGTTTTTATACCCTGAACCCATTTTCAATGGGAAATCAGGGTATAATGGTTTTGTTGAAATGTATGTAACAGGCAGGAGGAGGCGTGGCAGACCCCATAAAGTATATATATTCTTAATCAGGGCGACGAGCTTAGTTGATTTGGCCTTGTCCGTCTGTTCGTCCGTCTGTCCGTTTGTCCGTATGTATGAACGCGTCGATTTCAGAAGATACAAATTTTTTTTTAATTACAGCGCGCATATCAAGTTAATCATTAAAAATCGATAACTTATCCTGATCTTTTTTATCGATAAAAACCTTATCGAAAACCAGTTATAAAATTATATCTCCTACACCTTTATTGTTATTCTCCAAATTTTTTATGTATGCTAATATGCAATTGATGCAATTTCGGTTTTTGTTAAAATTTACCCCCGCCCCCATATCCACCCCCTCACCATCACCATCATGTTTGTAAAAAGCGTATTTCAAATACTAGAGACTTGTGCTTTGGCAATTACATGCATATTCATGTTATAATCATAATCAAAAAGTTATTAAACAATGTGTGTGCGTCTTACTTGTGTAAGCTGAAAAACGCGAAAAATTATTGAAATAGCTATTGCTCCAAGGGATCAGGGGATCTCGTAGTCGAGCAGTCTCGACTATAGCTTTCTTACTTGTTTCTATACTGTATCAAATAAGTATAGCGCAATATCAGACAGTTAATGATATTGCCCCACGCAGTAAATCTGAAGTTTCCATCTCTACTAGGTTTTGCTAGGATAGATATACATATGTATATTGGCGTGTTTTTGTATGTATGAGAACCATAGAATTTTTTCAGATGCTGGAATGTTAGCTGTTTTCAGAAGATCTCGTAGGTGAGCAGTCGCGACAAAAGTATTTTTAGTTATTTTGGTTTTTTATACCCAGAACCCATTGAAAATGGGAAATCAGGGTATAATGGTTTTGTGAAAAGTATATAACAGGTGTATAACAGCGTGGCAGACCCCACAAAGTATGTGTATTCTTGATCAGCGCGATGAGCTGAGTCGATATAGCCGATATAGTCCATTTGTCCGTCTGTCCGTATGTTTGAACGCGTCGATTTCCGAAGATATAAGAGCTAGAGACTTTAAATTTTTCCTAGGTCCGTGTATACCACATGGATATCGAGCTTAGCTTTAAAAATCGATAACTTGCCCCGTTATTTTGTTATCGATTAAAAACATTATCGAAAAACAGTAAAAAATTTATATCTGCTACATCTTAAAAGCTAGAGTTTTCTAATGTAGATTTATATGTAATTTATGGAATTGCGATTTTTGTCAAAATTTACCCTCCACCCCTAATTCATTCATTCATCCCCTCACACATATTTGTAAAATGAGTATTTTCAGGACGTGATCAAATTGTGTATACATTCCAAAGCACAAGTCTCTAGTACTTGAAATACGTTTCTTACAAATTGGCGGCGAAGAGAGCGTGGTATTATAAATCTGTAAATTACAAAATCTTTGTGTCGATCAACTGTATTTGCACAGTTATCTGAAGTCTCTCGGTCGAAAAGTGTTCAAATTAGGCTGAAAAAAAAAAATCAATTTTTCGATTATTCTTGAAAACAAATTTATTGGATGAGTTATCGAAAAAATATGATAATCTTGTAATCTTGTAATCTTGTAGTGCGTATGGGACACACAAGTATGCATGCCAAATTTCAGCTCTCTAGCTTTTGTATCTTCTGAAATCGACGCACTCTTACGGACGGACGGACAGTCGGTTAGACGGACGGACAGCAAGATGGGCATTGCACAAAAGCAATATACTAATTCACTTTCGTGAATGAGTATAAAAATAGAGGCAATTACGCATGATAAGTTTTATGTGACATTTGGGCAAATTTTAGGACAAAGGGTTGGAAGCATCAGGCATGTGCCGTGGCAGGATTTTAGACACACGTGTGCTTCATTAGCCAATAACAGTCATCACCTCGACTGCTACGACTCGAAGTCATCTATTCGATTTATTGCCATTTACTGCTCAACTTTATCTATCTATCTTAATGCGATTTTAGTTATCAACTTTGGCAGGAGTTTCTCTTCCAAATCACTTTTCGCACGCAACTTTTGAGCTTGCACGGGGTGACGTGCTTTATTTACAAATGTCTCCGCGCTGTCTCCGCGTCTTTGCCTGGAATGCGTCATAAATCTTTTTACGATTTTTACATGGCGATATCTCCAATTTCTGATTCTGACGCATATGAACTTCGATTATGTATATAATATATATATATATATATATATATATATAATGGTCCCATATTCTTGTTCATCGAAAGCACAGCGACCCTGCTGCGACACCCGGAACCACGTTCAGCAACAGCTATTGTTGTCTCTCTCTTAGTGACAGTGCATCCTTTAATTGCACTACAATTCTAAATCAATCGATTAACACGATATCAAGATATCAAATTGCAACTTCAACAACAGTCTAATACCGCACTGATACGACATATATATGTATATATACTAATACACTTATATTTATTTGAATATTTTTTATATTTTCATATACATACTTATATACAAATACATGAGATAGTCGTATTTGATTTAGTTGGGCTGGCAGAAATATTTAAAAACCGTTTCATGGCAGCATGCAACGCCATTTTGACGACTACCATCACAAACTTCGCACGGGACGACAACGACACACACGCAAACACTCACATACAGATTCACGCACATCAGTGACCTAGAGCCCAGTGTCCGTGTCTGGCTAAGATTTGTTAACCATGGCGCCGGCAATGACAGCAACAACGGCTGCGACGAATATGACGAGCGCCACAGTTGGTTTGAGTTTGGCAGACTGCAGGCGCCAGCTAAGTTGTAAAATGGCCAAATGGTGTATAAAACAAGTAACGACATTGCAGTCGGGCATTAGCAACAGTAGTATACTCATTCTCGTCCAAAATGCTACCACACATATATATATAAATATATGTATATATAAATATATATATAAATATATATATAAATATATATATCAGGGACCGTGACGATTATAACTTTTATAGCACAAAAATTAAAAAACTAGAATTCTTTTTTGTTTTACCTTTAATTATTAAAATAGGTTTTATGATAAAAATAAAAAATAATTATTACAGATCAATGTTTATTTAAAAATCAATTCATAACTCTTATATTCAATTTATTTAATAAAACTTAAAAATAAGAGTTATATGGTTTAACTTGTATGATAAAAATTGAAAATAAAAATTGAATTGAAATTGTGTTGTTTACGGTAGTATACATATATAATAAGTATACTCAAAGCTTAGCACTTCGATTTCAATGATTTCTAAGATACTGGATTAATCTTCCACGCCCCTCTGGGGGCATATCTGGTCACGAGTGCGTCCCTAATTTTAAGTAGCTTTTCGTGAATGAGTATAAAAAAAGCACAAGGTAGATACAGATACAGATACAGATACAGATACAGATACAGATACAGATACAGATACAGATACAGATACAGATACAGATACAGATACAGATACAGATACAGATACAGATACAGATACAGATACAGATACAGATACAGATACAGATACAGATACAGATACAGATACAGATACAGATACAGATACAGATACAGATACAGATACAGATACAGATACAGATACAGATACAGATACAGATACAGATACAGATACAGATACAGATACAGATACAGATACAGATACAGATACAGATACAGATACAGATACAGATACAGATACAGATACAGATACAGATACAGATACAGATACAGATACAGATACAGATACAGATACAGATACAGATACAGATACAGATACAGATACAGATACAGATACAGATACAGATACAGATACAGATACAGATACAGATACAGATACAGATACAGATACAATACAGATACAGATACAGATACAGATACAGATACAGATACAGATAACAGATACAGATACAGATACAGATACAGATACAGATACAGATACAGATACAGATACAGATACAGATACAGATACAGATACAGATACAGATACAGATACAGATACATGTACAGATACATGTACAGATACAGATACAGATACAGATACAGATACAGATACAGATACAGATACAGATACAGATACAGATACAGATACAGATACAGATACAGATACAGATACAGATACAGATACAGATACAGATACAGATACAGATACAGATACAGATACAGATACAGATACAGATACAGATACAGATACAGATACAGATACAGATACAGATACAGATACAGATACAGATACAGATACAGATACAGATACAGATACAGATACAGATACAGATACAGATACAGATACAGATACAGATACAGATACAGATACAGATACAGACACAGATACAGATACAGATACAGATACAGATGAAAGTACAATGTGATCGTCTAAACGGCAAGTCCCAACAACATAAGTACATGTACAGAGGTTCACATATAGAGGCGTAGATGTTGTGCCACTCCTGCAATGCACAAAAGTGCAATTCAGTGGAAAGACGTGCCAAAGACTCTGGCCTGGCTTGGCTATGGGAAAAGCCATAAAAATGGCACTTGCACATGCACAGGTGAAAAATTATAGCGTAAAATTCATATTTGATGACTTTTTGATTGTCAGCCCAAAAGCATTTGAAGTCGTCGTCGTCGACGTCGTTGTCGCTGTCGTCGTTGCAGAAGCGTGAGGTAAAGCCCGAACTGTAGCCTGCATGGCGCTGCCACATAATGCTACGAAAAGTGCTTTCAATGGCGTCATTGTCAACGTTAGTCGGTCTCCATATCATCATCATCATCGTATTCATCAGCATCATTGTGATTATCAACATCAGTTGTAGTTGTCGGCGTTGATCCAAAGCAATGCCAAGCACCGGGATTAAGTTGAAGCCGGATTTGGGCCAGGTACTTCACGTGGCCGCACAGCTGCCGCAACTGACATTCCGTTTGTGCATGTGTGTGCGTATATATATGTGTGTATTCCACTGCATTCCTTTTCCTTTTTCAATTGGTATTTTTGTGTCGTTTTGCTCAGCTTTGACTTGACGATGTTGAGTGTGTGCCAGAATTTCAATTGTGACGCAAGTTTTTTAACAGAGCTAGCAAAGCGTATACGTAATGTGCATAGTTTGACATTTCAATAATGGGGTTTATTGTATAATATGCAATGGCTTTGTAAGTATACCAATAGGATATTTTTATTATTTTGGTCAATTCAATAATATCTGGCATTTCTATCATGAATCGTGTCCGGCTTAGTAATATAAAAAACACTCATTAGTCAAGACGTTAGTAAGGCAGTCATTTCTTATTACTTTAAGATCTTGGAAGATATATTTATTGAAAACGGTAAAACGGCAAGAAGCTGACATGCGTTTCATTTTGCCAAGTTTTCTGTTCCGTTTGGTGTGTTGTGAAATAGAATTAAAGTTTATGCAAGCGTAACTAACGGCCGCAGCAAAAATCATTTGCCAAAAAAATCCACTAAAACCCAATTTTATGCTACAAATAAAATGCAACACGCACAAACAGGATGCCGAGCGAGCAGAGGAGCAGACGAGATGACGAGCAGCGTGTGTAGAAATCGCAGCCAGCTGTATACAGGCGCAGGACAAGGACGTGGCGTACCGTCCTAGTCAAGCAAACAATAAAGAAGAAGAGAAATAAAAACTAAATAAAAAGCAGGCAGCTGCAGCAAAAGAGGAGTCGAAATGCCTCAAGACGTTGCCACGTTGTTGGCTAAGCAATGGAGGCTTGGCCAAGGCGAGTGTGTGTGGGTGCGGGTGCGGGTGCGGGTTTGTTTCAGTGGCTGCGTTTCTGGGCAACGGTTGTGGGCTAGCAAAAGCAAAAGTTTTCGCCCATTGTTGTTGTTGTTGCATATAGTTTGCATGCAGTCGTCGTTATCCTGCGGCAAGTTCTTCAGCTCAAGTTGATGCCGAATCAGAGCTAAAAAATCATGTCATATGGCAGCGAGCGTCCCAACATTTTATCGCCGTCACTTGTAGCCAAGCTGTCAGTTGTACACTCTATTCATCTATCTATCTTTCTCTCTTTCTCGCTCTCCCTTTCTCTCTCTTTCTCTCTTCCTTGTGGGGAAGCTAGAGCAACAGCAGCATCTGCTAGAACAAACGGCAATATGCTGGAGCTGCCTGCAACAGTTGCAATTGCATTGCACCAAACTTGGATAAAACCTGATGGCCACTCTGTGGGACATTACCGCCCCATAGGTGTCAGCTATCTCTCTCCCGCTCTTCTCACTCTCTCTCTCTCTCTCTCTCTCTCTCTCTCTCTCTCTCTCTTGATTATAATATACTTAAATTGTGGGCTCCCATATGAAGCTATTGCTCGATTCTGCTGCGTTGCCACGCTGCTTGATATCCTGTTTTCACAGTATTATATTATATTATATTATTAAAAATTTATATATATATATATATATATATATATATATATATATATATATATATATATATATATTTTTTTTTTTTTTTTTTTTAAGATTTTCTTAGACAATTACTTTAATATTGTATTAGATTGCTAATTAATTTTTTATTATCATAATTTACTTTAAATTAAAAATACTGTTAGTAATTTCAAAAATAAAAATTTTTGTTGTTGACAAACTAATCAACAGTGTTTTACATTATTATTACGTACATGTATTCTGATTTTAATAATTGAAAGTGTAACTTGTATTGTGTTCAATATCTTGTCAAATATTTAATCTAGTCTATATGAGCTTTACAATTTTTCTAAGCAATTTCATATATATATATTGACAATTATCCCCTGCTCAATTTGAAGCGTGGGCTCAGTTCCTGGCTGGGCCATTGAATCCTAAGTCTAGATAATTTGAAACGGAGCCTGATGCTATTTCGAATAATTAAATGCTCAACAAATGAAAGTGAGAACAACAACGAGTCAACAGGAGCGCAATCATCATCATCGTCATTCTCAGTTTGATTGTTGACTGATTTTCTTTCGTTTTCCGCTTTTCAATTTTCCACTTTTTTTTCTGATGATGAAAGTCAAGTCAGTCAACGTGAAGCAACTTGATGCCAACTTAGCTGCACATTTTTAGGATGGGGAGCGAGGGGCTGGCGCTGCAGCTGCTGCAGATAAACCGTTATCAGTGGACATGAACGTAGTAGCGGGGGTGTGACAGCCGCAACTTGACTGCCGTAAGGCGACACTTTGCAGTCCGCCCAACTGACAGCGCGACCAGCGAGCAAACAAACAATTGGGCAAAGGTTAGAGCCAACTTTTGCCAAGTAACTGTACACTGAAAGCCGGCAAAGGACGTTAGTATCCTTTGGGCAGGTGTCAATGCTCTTTCAGCCGCTTTCGTTGAAAAACTCTTTAATACCCACTTTCTGTCAGCCAGCCAAACTTTGCCAACTGATTTGCGTTGACTTTTCAATTTCATTGTGCTAAATGCGGCAAATGCAGTTTAATAAATTGAAAATTCCTAATACGAAATTGAATGTCGATATCTTAGGCCTTTATATACATCTGTAGCACATTCGGCCAATTGAAGTGGTGCCCATCATCATCATCGCCATCAGCTAAAACTCCCAGTTCGTCGTTCAGTTTGCATTCGACAAGTAGTCTACTTCATTTCACTCATTAAACGCTGGCTGGCAAAGGCAATGATGAAATGCCCGCCCAGTCAAGCATCCTGTTGCCCAACACAAGCCTAACGCACACACACGCACTCAGCTGAGAGCCATTAACGCGCTGCTTGCCGAATTTAATGGCATGCGAACATTTTTGCAGGTATTTTTCGCGCTACTCCGACCCTTCGGCTAAATGTTGAGGCCCCCGTAATGGGCATATTCAAGAGTCGTAATGGCATATTGTCTGTTTGATTTAGTTGTGGTGTATGTGTGTGTGTGTGTGGTGGGTGCCGATGTGTCTGCATGTGGGTATCTCTTAATTACAGCGATTATTTAGCCAGAAAATTGAATTTATGGCTGCCAACCAAATCAGGCAGACTTTAAACACCTTCACAACCTGCATGGGGAGTTTTTTTTGTTTGAATCGCGGTTAAATTTATGTGGAATTCCAGACAAACGAAAAATGAGTCTAGCATAGAAACATGTGTGGCTCTGTGACAGTAGATGTATGTAGTAGTAGTAGTAAATAGTCTAGCAGAGAAGAGACTGCTTCGAATGTCTGCCAGAAGAGCATCACGTCATTGATATAATGCAAATTATAAAGGCTTAAAGAACTCTTCCAAATAATACAATACAATTGTTGAATTTTGATAGACAAGCTATAGGAAGACTACTCTATCTATCTATCTATGTGTATCTATATATCTATCATTCTATATATCTGTCTTTCTATCTCTCTATATCTCTCTATATATCTATCTATCATTCTATCTATCGTTCTATATATCTATCTATATCTATATATATATATATATATATATATATATATATATATATATATATATATATATATATATATATATATATATATATATATATATATATATATATATATATATATATATATATATATATTATTATTTCTTTTTTATAAATTTGTATGCCCTTGTGGCTTTTTTACAAACTCTGCCTGACCGTGGCAAATGCATTTCGATTTCCAGCTAAATATGATTTGCATTGCATGCCTGATATGAAATATCCTCTATTGCGACGTTTGACTTGACAGCCTAATAAGAACGAAATCGTATTACACTATATTAATCCATGTGGCATTTAACTGAAAGATCAAATCAGATTAGGCTTTTGTTGATTACAAATTAGATCTAGAATGATAATTTTGAATTGCTTCTCAATGAATCGAAAATCGAGAGCCGTCTGTTGATTTTGAATGATTTGGATTTTAATATATTCTCCAATTTGGAAATTGCCCCTTAATGATAGCTCCAATATGCTCTATATTCTATACGTTATTTTCGTTGCGATGGGGGAAATTCGCAATGGATAAGTACATTCATTACGGTCAGGCATCAAAACTAAGTCTATATATATAGGGCGTTGCACCAGAGCCATATCAGTTATCTCGCAATGGTGGCAAATACGGAATTGGCTGCAGCGTTGCCCCACATTCTGTTGCCGAATGAGGGCCTCTTGCTGCCGCGAAGCGTATCGCCGTTAGACTTGGAGCAGAGATTTGTGAATGAAGTGGATAGGTCCTTGAATGAATGTGCTCCGGGCTTTTCCTGGAACCCTCATTCGAACAGTTGCGTGGCAGA
Source organism: Drosophila arizonae (assembly GCF_054131065.1). Lineage (NCBI taxonomy): Eukaryota > Metazoa > Arthropoda > Insecta > Diptera > Drosophilidae > Drosophila > Drosophila arizonae. The sequence goes on along the minus strand of NC_142925.1, from coordinate 19,756,494 downwards.
TATAGGTCAGCGTACGGCCAGATGCCCGTATGGATATGTCATGAATGTACGCTTGAACGAATGCCGCCGAGCTAAATACGAATTAAAGCCCGAGCGTGGAACGATCAAAAGATGGTGGGATTCGGTATTCAATAAGAATAAAGGGCAAGTTGGTGGGTCAGCTGCATCTTCGACACCTAAGGCAGGATCAGCAGCGGACTTCGCCACCCATACACCACCCCGAAGACCCCCCACTAGCAGTCCTGAAGCGTGGTTCGGCTATGGCTATAATTTCGGAAGACATGAGCCTCACTGGTAAAGTGTTTGTGCAATCGAAATGTAAAATATAAAATAAATTTCACGTCTAGACTGCAAAGCAAATTAATTTGATTTAATTTAAGTGGTATCGCTTCGATAAAGAGCAAATTGTAGAGATATAATTTGTAAAGGGACAGCAAAAGTCTTGTAAACTCACTGAAATCAAATAAATAATAAAATGCATTAAAAAAAACCACAATAATTAAATACCCCTTTTTTTAATATTATATTATATGAATTTAATAATTTTATTTATTTACTTAACAAAGCTTGGTAAACAATTCAATAATCAAGAATTTTTCACTTGATTGCAAACATAGACGAATCATATTTATTTCAATAAATAAATAACAAAATAAAAAACAATTAAGAAGGCTCCAGTCGAGACTGCTCGACTAGGAGATACCATGAACCCTCCAAGCTGATATTCTATTATTATTATTATTCTCGCAAAAAATGTTATCGGATGAATTATTGAAAAAATAATGCAAACTCGTACTGCCTATGGTATACACGAATATGCATGCCAAATTTCAGCTCTCTAGCTCTTATATCTTCTGAGATCCTTTTGCTCATACGGACGGACGGACAGACGGACAGGACTATATCGACTCAGCTCGTCGTCCTGATCAAGAATATATATACTCTATGGGGTCTGCGATGATTCCTTCTGCCTGTTACATACTTTTCACAAAACCATTATACCCTGATTTCCCATTTTCAATGGGTTCAGGTTATAAAAAGAAAAATATTTATTTCAAAAATATATGAAATATAAACCTATTCAGATGACAATGTATTCCCGGAATTTAGCATGAATTCATTTGGTGCATCAACACTCAAAGTATGACCAATTTGAAGTCAGTGTTTCAGCTAGAGAGCAGACCATATATGATTTTTACATATTCCTCAATGATTGCTCTGAGTATTATACAAAATATGATCATTACATATATCATCACAGCTGAGAGTTAAAGAGACCTGGAATAAACTACTCTTAATAAGAGGCTGAGACTGAAATGAACCAGAGCTAAATGAAATAAATGAAACTAAATCAAATGAGAGCGAGTATAAAACAATCGGCAAATCTAAGATTCTTGTTTATTTTCTTTTTCAGCTACATGTTTCTATATATTTTTGCTTTCTTATTTATAAGCAACCCGTTTGTTGTTGCTGTTGTTGTTGTGATTTGAGCTAAAATCAAGTTCTTTGTTGTGCATTGCAGGTACGTTCTTTCGATTGCCAGCAATGAAGCAATGAGAGGAAACTGTTGCCAAAACAAATGTCACGTGAGCCACAAACTTTTAGCTTATTTTATTTGCTTTCGTGTTGATCATCAGGACAAACGCTAACCATACGACAATTTGGCTGCCCATTTTAGCACAGAGACTGTACACAGCGGGTATACCCATCCATACAATGTGATTGTTTTTAAGGGGTATTGCTGAACATAGATTTTATGTTTGATACGAGAATATGTTGAAATATTTGCAAAGTTACATTTATCTATTTGGAATATAAACTGATTATATTTATCAGCTTGATTGAGCAAAGGATTTTTATTGATTGGATTTACATATATTTGAATGTGGTTTATAAATTTTTATATACAAATTATATACATATAAATACATATATTTTTTATATATATTTAAATATTTTTATAGTTATATCTTTTTATTATATTATTTAATGATATTTAGTGGCTGGATAATGCAATTGATTTTAATTTTTTATAATTTAATTTAATTTTTATAAAAATTAAAAACATATTTTTTTAATATTAATTTTTTTTTTTTTTTTTTTTTTACAAAAATACAAAATTCTTCTTTAGCCAATAGCTGCGCCTGCAAGGGTGTTTCATTGTCGGCCATGCTGATTATGTTTTATCCAACTTGTATTCTATTGTTGTTATTTGCTGCAGTTGACTTGACTCGAGCTGTGATTTGCTGCAATAGCAAACGCGCTGGCCAAATCACGTAAGTCCTCGCCCAAAGGCCTTCCCCGCCTGAGGGGAGGGCTGAGGGGCGTGGGTCATGTGTCTGCCGTCGCTACTTTGCTCTGATTACAAACAACAACAACGAGAACGAAAAACAATGTTAGGCGCGCTCTGTTAACGCCTGAGCGCCCAAAAAAAAAAAAAAAAAAAAAATAAATTCCTAGTGTGCAGTTGGTCTTTTTTTTACTTTGGCTTTGCTCTGGCTCGTAATAACCCTCCTCGCTGGTTGTGTGTTTGTTTTATTTTCTGTTTCCTTTTTGGCATGTGCCAACTTTGTTTTAAGTGAAAATTGAAACTCAACTCAGCAACTGTCCAGCATTCGCTTTTATGTGGAGATTGCTGCGCCGGGCGAAATCTTGTAACTGAAAACTCAAAGCAAACTGAAAGTCTACTACGTGACGTCCGGATGTGTCGCACCGGAAGTGAACACACATACATATATAGTCATAATATATATAAATAGACATATATATGATGAAAAAAGTTTCTATTTATATATACACATATTTTTTTGCACACAATTTTATTTTATATGAGCAGCAATCTATAGTCTTATATTTATTTAAATATTTACATATATTAAATATATATTTATATTTTATATAGATTTCTTAGAAATATTATACCAGAAATTGTATGCAATTTCATTTTATATATGTATATAATATTTATAAGTATATCTCTGCTTACTTTCCATGGAATTCAAATATCATTTCTCCCAATCTCATCTGGCCGATCTACTATAACTAAAAACTATGTAAACTATATAACTAAAATTGGTAGCATATGAAAAACTATTTTCAAAATTCGTGTACAGCTCGAATGAATTGCAGGAAAGCCCTAAAATTCTTTAAGGTGTGTCGAACACGCCTCATTCGGCTTTTAATCTACATTATACCCATTGAACTACCATTCACAATAGAATCTGAACGTCAGTTGTTTTGTTTTGCTTTGTTGACCTGTTAGGTGGAATTTATTCTTAGTGACTGTAAAATTTCAACATATCTTGAAATCAGTACAAAAGTATCAAATGCTTATTACAAATATCCATATCAGGCCATACTATGCTGTCGAGAGAAAGAGAGAGAGATGGGTATTAAATATATAGGTAGATTATGTCTTAGGCTAACTTCGTTACCTTTCGAAATATTTAGCATGAAATAAACTCGTGGATATATTTTGTTGGGCCTAGTTAGGGTCTTGCTTGCTGAGCTTTTGGCTACTGGTGGGATGTTTGCCAATTTGGCGCTTGGTGTTAAGTCGAGGCTTCGACTGGCGCATCAGCTGCTGGCGACGCAAGGAGAACATCAAGGCGCTGCTGCAGCCAATGCTAGCTGGCAGGTCCATCAGCTTGTAGACCTGGCCGTTCAGCTCGGTGCACAGGCACTGATGAGTGGGGCCCACCCCCTGGGGGCCTGTCAAAGACACAGGGCTTGCGGGATCCAAATTGGATATGGACCTAGCACCCGAGGGCCGAACCGATGCCGACTTGCGAGAAGATGCCGCCTTGCGCGCCGATGCAGCCTGGCGAGCCGATGCAGACTTGCGTGGACGGCCCACCTTGGGAGCTGTCCGACGCTTGGCCAAGGGCACCAAGCGCTTGGTCTTGGACTTGGCCTTGGCCGCAGTGGTGGCCAGGGCCCTGATCCTGTTGCGACGACGCGGTGCCAGTGCGCATACTTGGCACGAGGAACGATTGCACGCTTGTGTCGACTGGCCGAACTGCGAGTTGGTGTACATGATCTCGGCATCGCGATTGTCCACCCGGCTGCCGTCCCCCGACGGAATGCGGCACATGCGCCGTATGACGCTTTTCTTCAATTCCTTCTTGCCACGCACGCGCGGCTTCCTGCCGGCCTTGCCGCGCTTCGGTTTCTTCTTGGGCACCTTCTCAGGCACCGGCTGCTGCTCTGTCTGGGTGCCGGTCTGATCAGTGACATTCGCTTCCTGCTGCCCATCAGCACCTACGGCCTCCGGCACCTTCTCAACGCGATTCTCCTGTAACGGTTTCCGCTTACAGCACAGTTAGTCACAGCCCAAGTTCGATTCACTCACCTGCTCGATGGTTTCGCAGCTATTTGCTGGGCCAATGTCGCGCTGGTTTTTGCTGCCCCTGCTCCGGTTGCTACCAGCATTCGATGTCATCGTGCCACCCACTTTTTAAGCTATTTGTTTATTTCGTGAAAAAAAAAATTGAGTTTAGAAATAATTGAAAAATACACTAGACTCTAAAGATGTTGTAAAAAAAAAAAATAAAATAAAATGTTTCAGCTGTGTGATGTGCGCTAAATCTAATACGAAACTGAAGCTATACACTAGCTAGAAGAGGCTTCAGGCTTTCATTTCGATATCAAAGCCTGCTTGAAAATGTCGACATAAATATATGAAAAAAAAAAAACAAAAAAATATTAAATATAAATATGATTAAAAAGAAAGATTTTATTTATTATTATAAATATAAAAATATATTAAATATAAATATGAATATAAGGAAAGATATATATTATTATTTATTTAAATGCTTAAGATTTGGCACTTGATTTATTTCTCTTAGGCCAATAATGGGCAATCAGTTCATGCAGTTTCATGGATCTGCCCTCTACTCTCTACCCTCCCGACCCTCCACTCTCTGAGTTTCGATTAGGTGTTTAACTTTGAGCTTGACCAGAAGTTGCCCGCCTGCGGCTGCTGCTGGCTAACTTATATTATTTCTATGGAACGATTTTTCGTGTAACTGTAAGCAGGGCAGATCCTTGTGTGGGGTGTGGAGAGCGGGCGGGTAAAATTGTTTTATGCTGTGCACGGTAAAAATTCACATAATTGCAGTTGGAATTCAACAAACAACAGCAAAGCGTAAATAGAAAGCGCAAAGTCAACAGAAATGCGAAAAATATACGGAAAAAATGGAGGAAAATTCTTGATGCAATTGGGCGGGGCACTGGTGCAAACTTAAAACCGTTGTCCACACACACACACACACACACACGAGTGCAGAGAGACAGCGAGCCACAACAACAAACACAAACAAATAGTCGCTAACCTTTGGCCCGACTTCCACTTCAGGTGCGCCAAGTAATTGCAGCTGAAACTGAAACTTGGCAAAGTTGCAAAATAATACAGAATGAAACGATCGCGTATGACTGACTATCAAATACCCTGTACATACTAAACTGTAAGGTTTAGGAAATAGATGCATAAATTGATAAAAGCTTTATGATTTCCGATTTGTCTTGATGTTTATATATTTATTTTTATTATTTTTATACCCTGAACCCATTGAAAATGGGAAATCAGGGTATAATGGTTTTGTTGAAATGTATGTAACAGGCAGAAGGAGGCGTGGCAGACCCCACAAAGTATATATATTCTTGATCAGGGTGACGAGCTGAGTTGATTTGGCCCTGTCCGTCTGTCTGTCTGTCCGTCCGAAGATATAAGAGCTAGAGACTTCAAATTTTTTGTAAAATGTTCGTAATTACAGCGCGGATATCGAGTTTATCATTAAAATTCGATAACTCATCCCGATCTTTTTTTATCGATAAAAAACCTTATCGAAAACCAGTTATAAAATTATATCTTCTACACCTTTATTGCTAGAGTCTCCAAATTTTTTATATATGCTTATATGCAATTTATACAATTTCGGTTTTTGTTAAAATTTACCCCCACCTCTAAATTCACCCCCTCACCCTCACTTTTGTAAAACGCGTATTTCAAATACTAGAGACTTGTGCTTTGGCAATTACATGCATATTCATGTTATAATCATAATCTGAAAGTTTTATGAAGATCGTACGTCCACAAAAAAAGTTATTAAACAATTAAGTTCTCATAGTAAGCGCACACTGCAGCCCGTGCGTGTTTATGCGTGGGTGCTTGTGTGTGTATGTGTTTGTGTATGTGTGTGTGTTTCTTGTGTAAGCTGAAAGACGCGAAAAATTATTGAAATAGCTAGCACTCCAAGGGTTCAGGGGATCTCGTAGTCGAGCAGTCTCGACTAGAGCTTTCTTACTTGTTTATTTTAGTTTTATTTTATTTTATTTCAATTCATTTCAGTCTCTCTCCACATATAGTTTCTGTGAAGCAAAATCTGCATAAAATGTAAGGCGGAAGGCGTTGAAAAGGGCGGCAGAAAATATCCGGATCAATAACTCCTGTTGATCTACACCTGTTCAACTCTTTGTTGCTGATCCTGGGAATCCTGATCTACATCTAAGCGGGTTTCCACTTCAAGAATAAATATACAGTTTACTTTAATGCTAAATATAAAACCTTTTTGTATATCTGCTTTGGTCATCAGCATTTACAGTAGAATCCGGTTATAACGACTCCGCTTATAGCGTCTGTACGGTTATAGCGACGATAATTCTGCTCCCCAGACAAACTTTTATGAGCAAACTTATACGCCTATGGCGCCTTCCGGGTATGTTAGACGGTCCCTTGAGTGTACCTATAACCGGATTCTACTGATATGATGTAGGGTATCTTCTAGTTGTGCACTCCAGCTTACATGTGAATACATGCAGCCACTACTATGTCAATCAGTTCTCGACTTGGATTAGATTCATATGCTCATTTCGTAGGCTTAATTCGAGTGTGGTCAATTGATCCTCCTCAATCGCATTTCTCTTAGCATCGATGGCTGAACTGTATTTCAACGGTTGCATGGCGACATATGCCTGCATGTTCAGCTCCTAAAATTCGCAATGTGTTTCCAAGAACCAGCTGAATAGTTGCACAATGCTCTTGAATCCTCTCAGCTGTAAGCCTTGAGCAGAGCAACCCAGCGTGGGGTGAACCGAGAGGGACAACTAGCCACAGCAGATAACGGTACGGAGCACAGGGTATTATGGGTTAAGTGGGGAGGGCAGCGTCCAGAGCTGCGTTTCAATGCAGGTCACACTGTGGCCAAATGAAAAGAAATCGAACGACCGTTGCCACGGCGTTGACAACATGAGACTTGCGAGCGAATGGAGACGCAAAGGAGACGCAAAAGGAGAAGCAAACGGACTTCCGTATACCCGTACGCCCGTACAGCTGTATACCCATTCAGCCATTACCCGTGCACCCGTACACTCTGACACCCGTTTACCCGTACACCACTCTACCCGTACACTTTCCCACCCGCACTTCCGTACGCCCCTCTAGACACTCCTCCACCCGTACACCCGCATTCTGGACTCGCACGCGTCTGTTGTTGATTTTAATTAAAATCTTTAAGCTGCCGTTGATTATTAATTATAGGGCAACGGTTCGCAACTGCAGGTGATATTGCAGTGGTGCAGTTAATTGCATTGCTTATTAGGTTACAGTTTTCTACGCCGGAGCACTCAATATTCATGACTTGCCAGCTGATTGCTGCTGGCACTGACTTAATAACTTGCATAAGTTTACTCCCGGTTCGCGTTCCATTTTTAGTCAGCTGTATTCCAGATGAAGTCTCATTCTACAGGTTGTTTCTTCAACAGGACTTTCAGTTTCGAATTATCTTAAGCTTCAGTCAGCTGTATTCCAGATGAAGTCTTATTCTATAGGTTGTTTCTTTCAGCTCTGAATTGTCTTAGGCTTCAGTCAGCTGTATTCCAGATGAAGTCTCATTCTATAGGTTGGTTCTTCAACAGGACTTTCAGTTTCGAATTATCTTAAGCTTCAGTCAGCTGTATTCCAGATGAAGTCTCATTCTATAGGTTGGTTCTTCAACAGGACTTTCAGCTCTGAATTGTCTTAGGCTTCAGTCGAATGTCTTAAATGAAATAAACAGCATTGAAAGGCGAATGAGAATACGGTCACACTCAAATCGATTGCAATTTGAGCAGGCGGCATGTCCACTTCACTCAGCGCTGTTTTCAAATCCATTTCGCAAATTATCAAACATCGGCAACCCAACCACCTCAACCACCCGAACTAACCGCACCACCCACAGTGGTAGTCAAAGAACCTTTTTGACTCGAGTGAAGTGTGGGTTTGGGTTAAAGGGCGTCACTGTCCAAGCACACATCACATGCGTGTGTGTGTGTGTGTGTTTAGTCTGTCATAGTTTGGGGCACACACACACGTTTTTTTTGTCATTCACTTTTTTGCGACTTGTTTGCTCAAAAATTCTGATATATTCAGGTTTTTTGGCTTTTTGGCCACAGTTTTTGGCCGCGATGCCCAACGCTCTGACTCTCCGGCAGTCTTTAACGAACGTTTTCACCATTTTCACTTCGTTTTTTTTTTTTTTTTTTTTTGCTACACACAAAAACTCACACACACACACACAGAAAGAGTCGCCGAGCGTAGGCCGCAGTAAATACATTTTGTTTTTCTTGGCTTTTCACGTGTATCGCCCATTTTCCTCCGTGCAGCCCGTTAGCTGTTTGTGTTTTCCGAGTACTTGGTTATGGTAATCGAATTTCAAATTATTGCCCCGGGCTATATGTATATATGCATGTCAGACAAGCCAGGACACACAGCGACTGCTTTGCTTGGCTCGCTTCGGTACTTTCCATACTCTTCGCAACGAGAGAGGCCTTGGCAGTGCGTACATAAATTTCGGGCATCAATATCACCTAAGACCACATTAAGTATCTCTGAATTAACTAAATAATAAAATCTATAAATTACAATAATTTTTAATTTTATTAAATATTTGCAAGAAATTTACTAGCATAAAAAAGATTTTATTTTATTTATTTTCTTTATTTTGTTCAAACTTTGGATACTTAAATTTTGGGACAGTCTAGGCTTAGATTTATCACTCGAATCATTTAACAAAACTTTAGCTGCTGGAAAAAATACAATAAATAAAATAAAAAAAACCTAATAACTAAAGCATTACTTTTCATATTCATATTCATATTCATATTCTATTATTTGTTTTTTTTTGTTTTTTTTTTTTTTATTCTTAGCTGAAATAAAAATCCAAATAATATATACATTATCAAAAAAAATTAAAAAAAAAATGTACTCATTTTTTTATAAAATTAAAATAAAAAAAAATAAAAAAATTAAAAAAATGTATTAATTTTGTTAATTACCATTTGAAGGTATTAATTTTATTTTATTTCCATATTGTGACATCACTGTCTCTTTATTATTATTTTAAAATTTGTATTTTTTTATTTTTTATTTTTAGATTACTAATTCAAAAATTTATTAATAAATTATGTCAGCACTATAATATTTTACAAATTAGCTGAATTAACGGAAATAATTTACGACGTGGTCAGAAGCTTGATAATCTTCTTAAGGGTATTCAGTATTCAGCATTCATAAAACAATTTTTTCAGCTCTTATATATTTTGTATTTTTTGTTTTTATTTATTTATTTATTTTTTTTTGTCTTCCTATTTTCAAGTTTCTGTTGTTGTTTTTCTAACGCGTCATTTTCCGGTAGCCTGTGACGCTTTCCCTACATCCTATTGGGACATTTTCCTAGCCCCGTGTGTGTGTGTGCCTGTGTGTGTTTTCATTTTTCTTTTTTTATTATTTTTCTCAGCTTGTGAGCTTTTTCTGCTACTCTTTTTGCGGAAGATGAATTTGTTTCGGTTCGGGAAGTATTTTTTCCTTTGCATAGTAGTTGAGCGCATAGTTGTACACATGTGTGTGTGTGTGTGGGTGGGTGTTTGTTTTTTTTTTTTCTCGTATGGTTTGGCTCATCGTCCTTATGTCCGTTGTTGTTTACATCCTGTTTTTGGCGCGTTTTGAATATTTTTGCGGCGCATGTTTTGTCATGCAATAATTTAATTGTCGGATTTGGCAGCTTAAAAGCGAAACACACCCACACACACACAGAGATACTCACACACACATATGCAAGCCGCAGACATGGCCAAACAGGGCCTGCGTTCTGGCCTGGTCAGGTGCTGGGCTTTTGGGCAGTTTGTTTTCGCCTGACACTTGGTGCTTTATTTTTTATTTATGCTTTGGCTTTGGCTAGTTGCGTTTTCGCCCATTGACAAATTGCTTCAAATAGTTTTTTTTTTTCTATGTTAACGTAAAAACAAATGTAATAAAACAAATAAAAATACTTATTTAGTCAAAGCAAATTTATTTATATAAATAGAACTTGACTTGAATTTCTGCTGGACTTTAGAACTTCTTTCTATGCGTATATCTGCATTTATGACACTACTTAACAAATTTGAGATTTATATTGTATTCCCTTTGTTAGAGATCAAGTTATGGACGAATGTTAAATTAATCATCTATAATCCAATATTATAAACTAATCCTAGCTCAAAGATTCTGATAAGATTTGTAAAAATTTTATTTCTTGTAGTGTAGTGTATCATAATAGCTTGGGCTCTTGTAATTCAATATTTTCAATAATAATTCAATATTTTCATTGAAATTTATTTACTATTTAGTTTGGAGTTGTGCAACACTGATAACTTGATTTAATACTGACCGAAATATAATTATAGAATCATCAAGCCGGAACGATACCTTTTTCGATAATTTATCAGTAGCATGCAGCTACTTAAAGATTCTTTGGGGTATTTAAAAAAAAAAAAAATAATAAAAATAATAAAAAATCAAAAAAATTAAAATAAATATATATATATATATAGATATATATATATATATATATATATATATATATATATATATATATATATATATATATATATATATATGTATAATATTCTATACCATATAAAAAAAAAAAAAAAAAAAAAAAAAAAAACAAAAAAAAAATAAATAAATAAATAAGTAGAAATAAAAAAATATATATATTTTTAATATATTCTATAATGAAGTTGCTTGAGTTGAATTCATCGAAGTTCATTAATCGAAAATGTTAAATATCGAAAAAAAATATCGAAAGTGCTTAGACTTTGTGCTTAGCTCTGACTATTACTAGTTTAGATAAGCTAAATAGATTGTTTTTGTTGATCGTAGAGAACTTTATCGTATCTCACTTCATATCCTTCACTTCGCAGCATTTCCACTTCGATAATTATCGATATCCGATTAGAATAGCAAAAACTTTTCAGATTCAACTCGAAACAATTAAAACTTGAGCACAATTATATCTGGCTCGAGCACTATTCACCTTTAAGCAGCTCGACTGCGCAGCCACCCCGCCACCGTCTCGCCCGTGCCGAGGCCAACTGCATTCGAATTCAAATTAACCAAATTACCGAAAATTTCGCCAGCTTTTGTCTGCTTGGCTCAGTTCTCTTAATTACTTACAACTAACGGCTGCACAGTGGGTGCAAAGTTTGGATAGTCAATCGTATAAACCAGATACCAGAGCACCCGCCTCTCGCCTCTCCCACTGCCACGCCCACGCCCATTCCAACTTGCAACTTCGCTAGAAATGCAATTGAGGAAAGCTAAGAGCGAAAAGGGAGACAAAAGGCAGCCAAGCGCTTGGCTGATAGCTGCCTGTCGTCTGGGGGCGTTGTGGGCGTGCCAGTTGAAGAAATTACGCTGATTGAACACTAATTTATTTGTTTGTTTGTTTTAACATTCGGCGCATTGAAATGCGAAGCAGCAGCAGCAGCAGCCGACGAAAGTGGATAAAGCAAAAAAAAAAACAAAAAAAAAAACTTTTTATCCTTCGCAGAAGCAGCCAAAAATGCAGCCAAGGTGTGAGCAGGTGGGCTGAGACGGGACGGGTTGGTGTATTGATTGCCTGCAGCTGGTATCATCTCTCTCTAATGTTGCAAGTTTCATTGTAGTTGTTGTTCTTGTTGTTGGTTTTCTTGTTTTATTTCTTTCTGTTCAAGTCCTTTCTCGCTTAATTGGCTATAATTGAAATCAGCTCTTTGGGTTCGGAAAGAGTTCAAGCTAAAGGCAAACGGAATCGACTCGAATCGAATCGAATTGATTTGCAGTTACGAACTTTGATATAAATAATTGCGATAAACTTCAAATAGTCGTAACAGTAAAATGTTAAGTGCGTTCTTTAACAGCGCTTATGCTAACATAGCTGCTGAAGCCAGGTTAAATTTATAAAGTTAACAGCGCCCAGTTTACTAAATAACTTGAATTTTTAAAACCTTTAAAATCAAAATATTTTAAAAATAAATTTGCTTTTAAATGAATTAATTGTTTATTTATTATAATAGGTAAGTGTAATATATCAATTTCAAAAGAATTCTTAATCACCTCAAAGTATGCAATGCGTAACGGTAAGATTCTTGAGTAGAACACAAAGAATGAGTCAAAATGCTTTATGTTCTCTTTTTGGCTCCCACTCAGCAGCGCCGCCGCTCGCACTCACATAAAACTGGGAACAGTCTGGCGATTGAATTGGCGCACACGCAAACCACACTCGCAGTGCTTGGCGAGCGCAAACGACTCAAGAGCGCAGCGAATGTCACTCGTTGGCTGTGAAGAGTGTTACACTTAGCTGCAGCCGATCAGAGATCGTGGTTCCAATAAGACTGACTCTCCAATCATATTAGCGCACATGTGCGTAGGCGCAAGAGCTTAACAGAAATAGTTAAACAGCGAGAGCAGAGAGAGTGTGTGTGTGTGACGGCAGAGCGTATGGCTGTCTAGCTGTTAACTGTGATCTTTCGACGTCTGGAAGCTGACTCACACATTGCATACATATACTTGCATGCGTATATGCGTATGCCCGCGTCTTTGTGTGCGTGTGTGTGTGTGTTTGCATGCATATAATCAACGAGGACGACGTCATCGGCGTTTCGTCTGACTCTGTTATTGATTCTTTATGGTGATCATTCCATCTCGCTCTCGCGCTCTCTCTCTCTCTCTCTGATAACTGGTTTGCTGGGGCTATTGTTTTTAGCTATGTTAAATTAATATGCAGACGTTCGGTTCGCCGGTCTCTTTTGCATCGCGTGTGAGCCGTCACCTAATGAAGACTCATTCTGATTTGAATGGCATTAGCAGCGGGAGTCGCTCCAATTAGAATAGGAGAGGCGTAGCCTAACGCACAATTCCGATTGCTCTCGCTCAGTCCATCTCCCTTGCACTCGCCTCATGCCTTCAATGCGCCAATCCCTGTGCGCTTGCCGCTTACTTTATATTGCTTATTCCTCATTTTTGCGCTACCTTTGCGACCTCCTTTTCCTTTTTCGGTCGCACACACACAAATGCACAGACACAGGCACACCCTGGCAAAGCCTTGAACACGTTCTTGGAACAGGCACAAAAGGTGCAGCGCAAAACGAGTTCCAGTTGCTGTCGCTGCCGTCGCGACGCGTCGTTGCTGCCGGTCAACATTTGCGTGATTTACTTTTGTACTTCCACAGCATCCACAGCGATCGACGGGCGAAACTTTAACATTTTGCTTTTGTGCTCCTTCTTCCGCTCTGGCCCCCTGCTCCCCTACTCCGCACCTTTGCGCTGTTCCAATACCCAACTTCAGTTCGGTCAGCTGCGACGGCGACGGCGACGCTGACAGCGACGTCTGCGTCTGCGTCTGCGCAACTTTTGATTTTGCCTGAAACCGGTTTGCCAGTCTCCCCTCTCCCCGCCAACTCAAGTCTTGTTTTTTATTCATGTTTCATTTTTTTTTTTGTTTTTTGTTTCTGTGGAGTCTGTGTGTTTCTCTGTCTGTAGCTGTTTCTACTAACTGACCCCCGGAGAAACCCACAACGCCAGCCGCAGCGACACAGCCGACAAACGTTCAGTTAATGATCTTGTCAAGTGCTTTGTAGGCGTTTTAACTTTTTTTTTTTTTTGCTTAATTTCTTAAGATCATCAAATAGAAACGAGATACGTTCAAAGTCTAAGATAATTTGTTAATTTGTTAAGATTTTTTAAACAATCGAAGCGGCAGATCTTACAGAGTTAATTTATAAAGAGAGAACAAATAGAGGTATTTTCTAAGTTAATTTCTTATTTTGTTATGGGTTTTCAAGCAATTGACTTCGCAAGTTTCATAAACTCCTTTAGAGACTCTATTTTTATAGTGAAAATAAATAAATTAATATTTTAGAGGCAATTTCTTAACAATTTTATAAATAAATATAATTTTTGTGTATATACGATGATATGATAAGAAGTCTGATATGATTCTTATTTTAATTAGGGTGGCATTTAGTTAATTAAATTTTTAAAAACTTAATTTATGTAAAGAAAAATAAACGATTTTTTTAAAGTTATTTTAAAATTTTTTTATTTTTAATTTTTATTTGTATTTTTTTTCATTTTAATGTTACCTTTAAAAAATATTTTTAGCAATTGAAGACGAAACTCATTAAGACTTGCCTAAGCCAAACCAGTTAACAGCCAGTTATTCCTGAAGCAGCTGTCAACTAATTTACATTTGTTGCCAACCGAGCAAATGATCTCGATTTCAATTTCAATTTCGATTTTGAAGCATTTGCTGCCTGGCCAAGCAGCTTCCCATGTGCATATGTGTGTGTGTGTATCTGTGTGCATTGAAAACTTTTGTGCTGCTTTTGCCATACTCCAGTTATGTTTCGCTGTTGTGTGTGTGTGTGTCGCGTGTGTGTGTCGCGTGTGTGTGTGTTGGCATGTGCCCAACTGCAAATGCGGCATAAGTAAAATCGTCTGCTCTCTTCTTTTTGCTAGTCTTCTTCTTTCGCTGCTTTACTTTTGCATAATGAATGAGTGCAGAGGTGGCTTAGTGCATATGCCATAGTGTGCGAGCGTGTGTGTGCGCAAGATTTGCTTCTTAGACAACGGTGTACCAGCAACAACACACGCTCAACCTTTCACTTGCCCTCGAGGCAACAACAACAATCGTTCCAGCTTCCATGTGGTCGGCCACATTGACTTTGACTACAAGAAATTCACATTTCCAAATCGTTTTTATAAATAGCACTCTCGCACACACACACACACGCAGCCAAGGAACTTCTAATGCTGTAGAAAATGAAAAACGATAAACAACAGCAGTGACTGGGCGCTGCGGGGGCGTTGCGATCTCTCGCTCCCGTTCTCTCGCTCCCTCACTCGCACTCACTCCCCTGCACAGACTTTGGCTCTGGCGCTCTCTTCAAGTCTTTTCTTCTGTGCCTGCTTTCACTGTTGTTGTTGCTCTGATTGTTAACAGCAGCTGATGTCGGTGCTCTGTGAATTAACAGCTACTGTTGTTGCTGCTCTTGCTGCCATTTCCAATCAATTACATTCACCTTTTATAAGACATAAATAAATAAATTTATGTTTATATCTTCTAATGGCCTCTTATTCTCTGTGGGGGTGTCTATGTGTATGTGTGTGTGTGTTCAATTTATGACATAGAAATGTCAAAATTTGTATGCACTAAGATGAAATGAAATGAACGGTACTTATAGCTTTTAGCTCTTCTTTTATATTTGTTGGTTTTTGGGCTATTTTTGGGCGCCCATTGAAATGTCAAACTGAAACATTGCATGGCTATAAATATATGTGTATAGAAAACTAAATATGAGTGCATTTTGAAATATTGAACTATTTTTGAAGGTGACTTTGAGGACTTTTTTAATTTCTGTGCAGTTATATCTATGCTATATAGTAAAATAGCTAGAAAAGTATAAATATACTAATATATTAACTGTGCTAATTAACAGCTGCCGCTTGCATTTTGAGTGATTATTATGGCCTCGGCTAAAGTTTAACTCAATGAAATCGCTTTGCTCCTTTGACGGCTGAACCCTTGTGGAGTCAGCTGCTCTAAAAAACTCACTCAAATGCTTTGTACAAGTCACTCCAGCCCTCGCTCAATGGCGACGCGCTCTTAGCTTAACAGCAGCACGCTCGCTCGCTCTCTCTCTCCCTCTGTCCCACTCACTCTCTCGTGGTTACTCGCACTCCAGCAGAGTACATTTGTGAGCCAATAAGAGCAACAGACGTTGGGCACTGGAGTCAGCCGTTGCAGACGAAACCATGCAGAGAGCGTGAGAGAGCAAGAGAGAGCAGCGCTTGCTGCCGCTGTGGCTGTTTTGGCTGTTGCCGATTGGAATTTTTGGTGCATAACAGCGCCCTAACAGCGTACGACCAGAAGCAAAAACAACATCGAGCAAGGCGGACGTGTGTGTCGCATTTTGTTAATAAATTTTTAGAATTTCTGTACAAGAGAGCTAAACGCAGCTACCAACAAACGCTGTCACAACTAATTCAAAATAAATTTGATAATAATAATAAATACGAAAATAATTCATTAATTGTGTTAAATATAATAAAAATCGTGCAGAGTTGCCTTGCTCGTAGTATTAAAAAGAAAGTAAAAAAAGAGGAAAATTAACCAATATAAGTGTTGAGTAATATACGTAAAAAAGGAAAAAAAAAAACAGGAAAATTTACGAAAAATCACAAAAATAAAAAACAGCTAAGAAAATAAGCAATAAATTATGCAACAATATTAACCAATTCAAGAAACAACATTAACAACATTTTATGAAAATCGCGCGCGTTTCAACAGCCGCAACGATAACAACAGCAACAACAACAACAACAACAACCAAACAGCTGTCAACAAAATAAAAGAATATTCGTCTGTGAATTTTTTATCAACAAGAAAGCAAAACGAAGCGCGAAGCGACTTTTTTTCGGTGATTGTGTACGTGTGTGCGTGTGTAGTTGTTGTGCCGTAGTTGTTGTTGTGTTGTGCCTGTCAATTTTTGACATCTCCGCGTGCAAGTGTATACGTGTATAGGTGTATACGTGTATAGGTGTATAGGTGCGTGCGTACGTGTGCCTCTGTCGCCTCTGTCAGTCGCCTCAGTCTGTCTATGTGTGTGCGTTAGTTAGTCAGTTGTGCCTATGCGCGTGTGTGTGTGAGTGTCTCGCTTCATTTTGCCTTTGGTGTCAGTTGAAGAGAAAGAAAACGAATAGCTCGTCGCAGCTGAGCAGAACGGAGCGGAGTAAACGGAATAAAGTGTGCTTCAAGTCAAGTTCTATGTGTTTGCCGGCATTTTAATGACGTCACGTCAAGCAGCGCAGTAACAGCCATAAAGCAAAAGCAACAACAACTGCAAAGTCAGCAAAACCACAAAGCAAGAAAAATAATATCAAGTAAAAAGCCCGAAATAAAAAAAAAAAACGCGTTTCTTCTGCTGTCGCTCGCTCTCTTCTGCCTCCCCCCGCACTATCGCTGTCCCGCTCTAAACCACACTCAGCTGCTCCGTGCGCGTGTGACTGTGTGTAAGTGTGTGTAAAAGAAGTTACAAATTCTAACAGCAAATCGCAACAACAACAACAACAACAACAGCGGAGAGAATCGAATCAAATTGAAGTGCAACGCATCGCTCGCATCGCATCGCATCATCAGCTGCTTCTCAAGGTGTTTATTTAGCTTTAATTCACATCTAAATTATTTATTCACACGTGTCTAAAAAGTTTCCCCATTATTACTAATACTCAGAGTTTTACCCATGATTGAAAAGTGGTTTATTTTTGTTTTCTTTTGAGCTAAAATTTCTATTTGAGCTTTTCGTCGAGTTGCTGAAATTATTGACAATATTTTCAAAGTGTGCTTAAAATTAAATTTCACAAATGTCGAAATTAGTTTCGTCGTGTTTATACTTGTAGTAACACAAAAGTTTCACATGTTTTCAAAAAATATTGTTTAGTGTGTTTAAAATTAAGCCGAACATACAGTGGCTCCAACGCCAAATCGGACAAGACTATTTATTTATTTCAATAAGTATTTTCTACGCAGTAAGTTAACTTTTTACCGTTTTCACATTTTTCTCAAATCTATTATGTATTAGCCCCCTAAACAAAAAAAATTTTTTTAATTTCAAATGACAACATTTTTTTATTTTAAAAAACTAACAACAAGTCCGATTTTGAGCTTCAACGCCAAATCGGACAAAAGAAAACTTTAATAAAAATAAGAGAAAAACTTAATATTTAATATTTTGTTGCAAAACCTTTGTTTGCGACAACAGCCTGCAAGCGATTGGGAACTGATTTGACCAACTTTTTGCAGATCTCTGGCTCTATGGAGTTCCAAGCTGCAAGTAATCCCATTTTCAATTGGTCCAGATTGTTATACCGGTTTTGGTAAACTTTCCTCGCCAAAATTTCCCACAGATTTTCTATTACGTTTATATCCGGGCTCTGGGCAGGCGTTTGGATCAATTTGGGACAATTATGGATTAGCCAGAGCCTAGCTAGCATTGAAGTGTGCTTGGGGTCGTTGTCTTGATAGAAAGCAAAGTCTTCAAGTATTCCTAATTTCTCCGCACTCTGCTTAACATTTTTTTTCAAAATATCAAGGTAGCCAAATTTATCGAGTATGCCATCAATAAAGTGCAAATGGCCAACTCCCGCACTCGACATACAGCCCCAAACCATGACTGAACCTCCTCCATGCTTAACAGTGCCTATTGTGTTCTTGGGCTCAAACTCAGTATTTGGTTTACGCCACACATACACCTTACCATCGGACCCATGCAAATTAAATTTACTTTCATCAGTAAACAACACCTTTAAATAAGATAATTAGCAAAAAAAGAAAGGTATTTAATATGATATACAACCAACTAACATGATTCCAAAAGTCATCCGTTTTTAGCAAGTACTCTTTCGCGAATTTTACCCTAAACGCTTTGTTCTTAGGGCTAATATAAGGCTTTTTTTGGGCAACTCGGCCATGCAAATCATACCGATGCAAAGTATTGCGCACTGTGTTATCACACACATCCTTTCCAAAGTTTGTTTTTAATGACATCCTTAGTTCCTTGCGGTTTTAAAGGGATCAACCTTAATTTCCCTTATAATCGACCGCTCTTCCCTTGAGTTTAATCGCTTTCTTTTTCCCTCCTGGCTTTTGTTAATCAATCTTCCATCTTCCCGAAACCTTTTTATGATATCATGGACGGTAGATTTGCTTCTTCCGACCAGCTCTGCTATTTCTCTAACAGTTTTGCCATCAAAATGCAGTTTTAATATTATTTGGCGTGCCTCAACACCAGTTTGCTTCCCACGTGGAGCCATTTCGCAAAAATAATTTGTGTTACTGTACGCCTATGAGCTTGAGAACATAACGAAACGCAATAAGCAAAACAAAAACGAAAATCTCCGCCAAATAACGGATCTTTTTCTTGCAGTTTTCTTTTGTCCGATTTGGCGTTGAAGCTCAAATCGGACTTGTTGTTAGTTTTTAAAAAAAAAAAAAATGTTGCCATTTTGAAATTTAAAAATTTTTTTTTGTTTTAGGGGCTAATAATAATAGATTTGAGAAAAAATGTGAAACGGTAAAAATTTAATTACTGCTAAATAAAATACTTATTGAAATAGATAAATAGTCTTTGTCCGATTTGGCGTGGAACCACTGTATGTTAGGCTTTATAGAGGCGATTTTACGTTTTGGGCATTTCGATTTTAGCTTCCCATATTTCCTTTACAGTTTTACTAATCTGGCCAAGCAGCCAGTGCTATAGTTAACATTATTTTAATTTAAAAAAAAAAAAAAAATAAAATTATAGCTCTTTGATGTCAAATTTATTTAAAAATTATTATTTTTTTTTTCAATTAGTTGACATTTTTGTTATATACATATATCTCAGATATTAATATTATTAAAAAATTTAATAATATATTAGTATTTAATTAATTAGTTTCATATGGAAACAAAAATAAAATAAATAAATAAATACAATATATTAAACGATATAAAAGATATTTCAAAATTTGAAATTGAATTTGAAATGAAGTGGTATTTCATTAAAAAAATGCTAAAAAAACAAAACTAAACTTATAGTTTCTTCTTCAATATATTTTTAAGGAATTACCTTTTCATTTCTGCAATAATTTGAAAGTTTGAGCACAATTTTAATTTTCAATAAACATAGAGGGTTTTAATAAGAACTTTAATGCAATAGATATATTTCGAATATTAAATTTAATTGTGCTTATACTTACTTTTTTTATATTCTGAAAAATCGTTACATTTCAAGTTTTAATAATATTTTATAATATTATAATAAATATGTAATATTATTTTAATTTCTTTTTGTCGTCATCTAAAAAAAATTTACTACGCAGATTTCTGTTGAAATAAAATAAAATAAAATCATTTGACATAAAAGTGATACAAAAATTTAAATAGTTATTAGAAAAATCAAAAGCTTTTGTAAGATGAATTTTTGTATTTGTCTTATAATTTACTATTAACAAATACTTTTCAGAAAGTCCAAAAGTCGATTGAGATAAACGATTTCAGTTTTACACCTGAATTCTAAAGAAATTCGATTAAATTTATCTAGGCATCTAGAAAATGTTTAAGTACAACATGAGAATTGTAAATTTTAAACTCTATTATATCTTTCTTCCAATCCAAAGAATTCAAGCTGAAAATTAGTTATAAAAGTTCATAACAGAATTTTTTGATTCGAATATATTTTTAATGAAGCTCACTTGAACTTTGTTACTTTAATTGGTTTTTGTTTAAGGCATTAACTTTTTATAATAATTATAAAAATCGAACGAAAAAAAATATCTGAGCAACTTTTTGGCCCGCAGCGCTGCTCTGCGCTGTCTTCTCTTTCGCGAAGGCTAATGAACTGTGCGAGCTATTAAAATGTAGTTTATCAGCAAAAAAGGCCGAAATAATACCAATAAATGTGTAAATATACTTATATGGCATGTATGTATGTCTATAGAAGCCCCGTATATGTATGTACATATGCATATTTATAGATAAATATGAAGTCATCTTTCGCAGTTTTACGAACTTTATTATTAATTAATCATTTGGGTCCGACGAGTTCTATTTAAGTCCAAAAACTTGGCTTGTGAAGCGCTCCACAAACTGAGTTGAATTTTAAGTTGGCCACACACTGACACCCACGCACACACAAACACACACACATACAACAAATCATGCTTAAATTTAATGCAAATTTTGCAATTTTTATTCGTATGTAAAGACCAAGCAAGGCCTAGGCTACAAATTCGTTTGCTCCATCATGTTTTGCTCTGTTCTTTCTCTACTCGTAGGTCTTATAGGTTTTGTCATGAAAGAAGAGCATTTTATATTATATTATATTATATTTATATATGTGTACATATTGGCTGAGTTCATGCATTTATATGGATGTATAGACATAGATATATGTTTAACTAGCATCAAATATAATATTAACTTACATTTATTTAATATTATTGTACTATAATCTAATACTATAATTAATTATATACTATAATGTATTGCAAATACATTAGCAGACTTTATAGCAACAGTCGATAAGTTTTGCTATCTAAAGACAAGTTTTCCGGCCTACGATACCCTTAATATGTAATACCATATTAAGTATTACATAATACCGTCTGAGCTACAGCTGGAGTTGAGTTATTGCTTTCGTCTACACTAAAAGCTTTAACTATGTATATATATTATATACTTAGCTATATATCTAGTTTCCGTCTACAAAAATCTTTAACTAAAGCGTATCGAAGCGTCGGCGTGTCATAAATTTTGTCTTTTATATTTATTTTATTCGCATTTACTTTTATTTATTTTTTACTTTTTGCTTTACTTAGCGCGAGATGCTAACGCGAGATATTGCGCACTGTTGTTGTTGTTTTTATTTTTGTTATGAAAAGTCACGTTTTTTTTGTGATGTTTTTTTTTTTTTTTTGCACCAGCGGCCTTTGTCGTCGAGCCCGAGTCGAGTCGTTTCTGGTTCTGATTCCTTAGCCTCTGGCATTACTTCAACTCGTAAACATGAAATTTATGTGCTCTTTCGAGACTGACTGTAATACATTATACATATATATATGCAAATATATATATACATATAAATATATGCTCATTCCACATGTGATTTCTGTTCAAATTTGTTGTAATCTATTTTTGTTTACATTTTTAAGGCGGCAAATTGAATTAGCGCCTCGCTAGAGTGAAAGAAAGGAAAGAAAGGAAAGCAAAAGTTGTATATTTGACACTTGCCATACATAAACACATACAAACTTATGTGTAATGTATGTGTATATGTCTTCATATATGTACCTCTCCAATACTCTGTCTAAATTTAATAAATGAGCCAACGAAATCGCTTGGAAAATGCCACATAAATTGCTTTGTCTCTGCTGAATGCCGATATTCGTCTTTCAAAAAGCAAAATGAAGCCCAATACTGTAGCAAAAAACAACTGTAGAAAAAAAAAGAACCGACAAGCTCAACTAAAATGTGAGAGGTGAGGCCCGAGACCAAAAAACTCTCAAGTCTGAGGACTTGGCATGACTAATCGATTCGATTTTTCGACTAAAAAGTCATGCCAAACTCTTACAGCAAATATGGTATATTGCTCAGCATTCTCTCATCTCTCTCTCTCTCTCTCTCTCTTTATCACTCAGTCTCTTTGTCTCACCCCTCCGACGCAAAACAATAAATAAATATCGATAGCTTTGCCATGAAGCTTTTCATACAAATTTTACTTCAGTCGTTTTGTCTCTTCGCCGCCCTCAACAAAACTTGAAAGTCACTGGACAAATTTTGTGAGCTCTTCAACTGCCAGCGACGACATTTGAAATTGCCATTTGAATGATGCGCCAAATACGTTGAGTGAGCTGAAAGGCACAGAGAGACAAAGAGGAAGAGAGAGAGAGAGAGAGAGAGGGAGATTGAGATAGAGAGATGCGTCTCCGAAGTAGTTCAGCAGTTCCGAAGCAGTTCAGTGACGGGATTTTGTGGCTTTAGCGCTTCAAGAAATCAGATCACTTCAAACATCAATTTAAGCTATGCGAATTGCAATAATAATTTGTCTTAGGCAGGAGCTGGGGCTGATGAGACGTAGTAAAAATGAAATTGAGGGGAATAGAAGAAAAAGACTTATATTTACATATATACATATGATTTGTATATTCATTCAAAATAATAATATTTAAATTTATTATTGTTAGAAAACATAAAGCAACAAATTCAATATTTGCTATTACTATTTTTAATAATATAGAAAATAATAATATTTAAATTTATTATTGTTATAAAACACAAAGTAAAAAGTTAAAAATTTTATATTACTATTTTTAATAATATACAAAATATTTAATAATCTGTTATTCATTGTGTATTATAATTTAATTATACAAAATTTCTATTATATATTATACATAGTATAACTATGCTAAATTAAATTTTTGCACACTTATTGAGTAAAAATTCGCGCACTTTCTTCGCGCGTTACACAACACTTATATGAGGAGAAATTTCTCATCAGATCTAACTTTTCATTCAAGAAATCTTTGTAAATGTTCCGGGAAAGCTTAAATTCATGCATATATTAAAAAGCATCAAGTAGAATTTATAAATTATTTATATACTTATTTAATATAACATCACAGCTCTTCAAATTTAACCAAATATATATTAACAAATTGAAGCAAATTAAAAACGATTTCAAATGAAGTTAACTTAAGACTTTTATGGCCAACCTACTCGCAGCAACAAAAGCTTAAGAAATTTAATTGAATTTGCTTGCAACTGGCAAATTATATAACTAATTGCACTTCGAGTGCGCACAACTGCACAACAGGCAGCCAAATAATTGCACAACTTGAGGGAAATAATTTCGATTCGCTAAAAATGTATAAAAAATGCTATAAATGTTGTCTAATTGATGTTTTTTTCGTTTTTGCTTTTTCAATTGTCTTTCGTTGCTCGAATGGAGTGTGTGTGTGTGCAGATGTGTGTGCGTGCGTGTGTGTGTCGAAAGTGAAGTTAGTTACAAACTAATTTCATAGCTAATTACACGAATGGAGTTTTTGCTATGCTCTTTCCTAATATATCCCCAATCAAAACTTTGCTTTCATTGCACTCGAAAATTTACTGAAGCGTCACATTGTGATATTATCAAAAGTTAGCCAAGTTTTTACTTGGGTTCATTTAATGCAAAAGAACTAGTTCATTTATGCGAATGCATGCTAAATAAACTAGAATAAGAAATGCAATTTCAAAAATCTTTACGCATTTACCAACACTGAATATTAGCTGTTGAAATGGATTATTAAATTTGAAAGGTTACGAAAGCGGGTGAAAGAGAACTTGAATAAAACGCCAATTTATTGAAATTCAGTTTAGAAATTCCATCGCATTTTATCAATTGAAACGTAGTTTATAAAGCCTTTCAGCCTTTACCAACACTGAATAGACGAATTTCTCTTCTCTGTCTCTTTTCATGTTTCTTTCGAAACCTTTGTAATATTCTTTGGTTAATATCAATGCTCGAGCATTGTCTGTTTTCTTTCTTTTGCGGCGCATAAACATTTTGGTTTCTATCAAAAATTGTTCGTGCTCGCTTTTTATTTTTATATTTCTCTCTGCTGCTGTTGCTGCTGCTGCTGCTGCTTCTTCTTCTTCATCTTCCTCAATTTTGTTGCTCACTTTTTGATATTTTGAAACATGTGCTCGTCGTTGTGCTAAAAATACCACAAGTTGTTGTTCTTGTTGTTGTTGCCTCTCAACGAGTCAAAAAGCAAATGGGCTGAAAGCATGATCGAAACACAGGCTAACAAATATTATTTCATACAGCTGGAGGCGGCAAAAAATTTAATTTGATTTAATATGGCTTAAGAGAAATACAAAATATGAATCTAACTGTGAACTGCTTTTCGAATTCAGCATATTGAAGTACAGTAAAACCTGCCTGAGTAGATTTGCAACAAGTGTATAAATATTTGCATTTATATCTGTATATTTCAAGTGATACAGATATCTATATTTGTGTCTATATTTATATGCTACATATAAAAATAAATAAAAACCAAAAATAAATTGAAAAATATATTTCAACGTGGTTTTTCCCTGTATGTGCATCTGCGGCCTCTGGCCCAAAGAGCCAGCCGGCAGCTGTTGTACATTTTTGGATGTATCTGCCTGCAGCTGTGCAGCGTAGCGCAATGTCCCCAAAGCTACACCCCGTGCTACCCACACACGCCCCTCGCCCCTCGACTTGCCGCCCTCTTTGCCCATGCGGTCTGCGTTTTGGAAACGTCGTCACCAAAAATAAGTTTTTCGTGCATGAAATTTTTGGCAGCCAAATGCAGCAGCAGCAGAGGCAGCGGCAGCAACAACTAATAACAACGCGCTGCATTTGCCTTATATAAGCAGCGCTGCCTTTTAACCCTTAGCTGGGACAGCGTGCTCAGCGTCGACCCGTTGCCCGTTTCATGCTAAATTGAGATCAATTGAAAGCGAAATTGATTGCTTAACCTTCGTTCCGTCTCTCTCCCTCTCTCTCTCTCTCTCTCACTCTCGCTCCCTTGAGGCGTGTGGGTCAGCCATGGGCGTGGCACAACTGATGGGGCCGCTGTCTGCAAGCTGCTTAAACAAATTAGTTCAAAGTTTAATTCAATTTCATTTGCTGCGCGTCACATTATTCAAACGCACTTGAGAAAATTTTAATTATAATTTTATAAGCTCCCTCTCTCTCACTCTCTCTCTCTCTCTCGTTCGTTTCTCTTTTAGTTATTTTTATATGAAAAAAAAAAATTATAGAAAAAAGATGAAATGAATTAGGCAAAATGTGTGTGAGGAATTGTTTATGCTACAAAATTTTAATATTTAGCTTGCTGTCGCTCTTCGGTCCACGTGTGTGTGTGTGTATTTTAAGATAAGCAAAACTTTTGACTCTGCCAAAATGTATTAGATGAGTGCATGTTTCATAAGTAAAAGAGAAATAGAGAGAGTGTGTGCGAGAGAGAGTGAAAATCTCTCTCTCTCTCTCTCTGTTACTCTTTCTTCGAAAAACTTGCTTTGCCGTTGGCATTTCAGAAATGTGTTATTATTTGCCTCAGATTTCGATTTGCTCTCGCTTGATTGCTGTGCGCCTCAAAGAAACAAAAATTATTTATACAGATTTTGACTCTGACGTAATTAGCTGACGCTTAAGAAATTCATTTTGTTTATAGCGTAGTGCGACAAACGTGACGGTCAATAATTAAGAAATTCATATATAAATGCCTAAACTAATTGACTAAAATGCCTTACTTTTCCGATTAGATTAGATATTAGGAACTACCTGCCAAAGTCGAAAAACCGATTAATAATGAATGTCCCATTCGCAAAGAATTTGGTTGATAAAACTCTGCTAGAATTTTTAAAATAAACAGAACAGCATTATAAATAAATATATATATTTTAAATGAAATATATACATTTTTCTATCGAAGCAGAATGTGCTGTATATATATGCATAAACATCAATCGGCTTAACCAGATCAAATCGGACGACTCATAGCCATTTGTCGGATATATATATATATAGTCGTATAGGTTTTTAATATTTTGATGTTCCAGTTTCCAGCGTTTGGCCTGAATCATTCTGTGGCATTTGCATTTGCAATTCGCTAGAGTTGAACGCTTCATTCCGGCATTGTTTACGCTTTTGGCACGTTTTACGTGGTCCGCCTCCATGCCTTATATAGACTCGGTGGCTGCTGATCGAAACTTAACACTTTTGCCCAATTACAATGTAGCAGACCAAAAATATCTATTTACATATGTATATTTACAGTGATGTACCGATATGATGCACCTTAAATAGAGTTATGGTTGTCGTCTGGCGAATGGCTAATAGACGTCGACGATAGAGCTTGACTGATTGTTGTCGTCGGGCCCACGCGTTGAGAAATGCTAAATTAATTATGCATGTCAATGTTTGACAATAAGAATTAATTAGCCTAGAGTCAACTCTGAACGGGTTTGTTGTTGCTTTAGTTACGCTTCAGGTGAAGAAGCAGATAACGCCCACGACTCTCCCCAGCATGACATAAGCAGCTCCAGCTGATGATAATGCTAATCAAGCTAATGATGATTACAAACAGTACTGATCAGGCTGACGATGCACTTAACAGAGATGTTACAACTATTCTGTTACGCAGCAAACACTTTGACATTTATGTAAATTGTTGTTTGTGTTTAGTTTCAGTTGCACACGCTTGTCGATTGGAGTGCAGGGGATGATTTGTTTGGTGCGGGGGGCGGGGGGGCGTGGTGGCGTGGTGGCAGCCATATAAGCTCTGGTGTTTAACTTTTATCTAATCGCATTTATTGATAGCAAGCAACAGTGGAAGCCGCATTGAGCTTTCTCGCCCTTTCCGCTGGGGCTTCATTGTTTGAGCTTATATTATTATTATGTGTATTTTTTTTTTTTTTCGCTTCTTCCACCTTGATGTATGTCACAGCAGGGCAGGGCGGGTCACCGAGCTGGCCGACGGGGGCTTATGTTGTATAATGTTGCAACAGAGCGGTTACTGACCGTTGCGCGGCGCGCCTTGCTACGGCTTCGAGGGCAGCGCAATAAATACTCATTGGGAGTTGTTGCCACAAGGCGTTCGCTCGCTCGCTTCCCATTTCTATTGCGGCCGCGATTATGTGAGAGCCTTAAAAATAGCCAAGAGTCAACTGTGTGCGAATCGCGGCCATGATGCGGGCCACACGGTTACCGGCAATTGCATTTTGTTAGTCAGCTTTCGATTGCCTGGAGCCGGGTTGCCTCTAATCACTTGCCCCGATTCGGTTGGAGAACCCATATGCGTTTCTATATATACATATATGTGTGCGTGTGTGATTGCACATATGCAGTATGTACTCTACTTGTAACAACAAATATATACACGAGTTGGCGAGTGCGTTTCAAGTGAGTTGCATATCTAAAAACAAAAACAAAACAAAAAAAAAAGAGAGGAAAGAAAAAACCTACAGCACAAATATTAAGCACACATTACACATATGAAATAATGACTTTTCACAGCAAGCTGCCAACAGTCGCGGCCCGTCGATGACGACGGCGTCATCGACTGTGAGTTCCCTTATCAGTGTAGCGCGCTCTCCATTCCGCAGCGCTATGGGGCATGTGGGTTAGGCGTCGCAGCTGAAATAACTAATTGAATAACGAAATTTGGCGTGAAATAGCCTACACATGTTATCGATAACAAAAGAACAGCAGATGTTATCGATTGCATGACTAAAGATTTATAATTGTAAAATGAAAAATAATCGAACTAAACAAAAATATTTTTTTCCAAACATTAAAAATTATGTATATCGATAACATTAAAAACAATTATTTCATATCATTTCACTTATTTTACAAGTTTTGTCAAATCTTAATAGGCTTCATTATCGGAATTAGGAGAAAAGTTTGGTTGGCGACTTCTTTAAAAGTTTATTTCATTTTATTATTTATCGAATGTATTATCGATATATGAAATGAAAGGATGATGCTATTGCAATTTGTGTTCAAATGCACTTCAATATTAATGAACATAAAATGTATTATGGTTTAATTTATTCGTCATTATTTTGACAATTTGATTTGAATTAAAATGTATCGATAAATTTATTCTGATAATATCCGAATTTCATATTGTATAGTTGAAATAAATTAAAAATTCAATATTGATAACGAAAAATTGATTGATGATAGTAAATCGATTTATCAAATAATCGATTGGTAAATCAAGTTATTATCTATGATTAAATGAAAGATAGGGATCTAAATCTGCTGCATATATAATTTTTCATGTAAACATTAACTTGAGCACAATCTCTAGCGATATTTTTAAGGTTATGCAAATACATATACAAATATATACATATACATACATATACGTATATGTGTATGTGTGTGTGGAAGCGACTTGTAATTGTTGCCGGTTAATTGTTCTCGCATGTGGAACAATTTTTGACTCAATTTTAAGCAGACGCAGCAGCTGTAGCTTTTTTTTTTTTTTATTATTATATTTTTGTATTGTTTTGTTTTTTGTTGGAACAGCTTACATAAATACAAATGAATACGAATATGAATATGTGAATGCAAATATTTAGTGAGTGTGTGTTAACAGCTATAAAAATTAACAGTTTTCGATTTCTGTTTCAGCTGCTCTTTACCGCTCTCTCTCTCTCTCACTCTCTCCCATCCCATACGCTCTCTCCGTTTAACCTTCAAAAGATAATAAAATACACACAAAAGAAAAGCAAAAGGCAAGCATTACCAAAAAACCAAATTTAATACAAGACTTAAAACTTGTTGAACTTGTTTGGTCTGCTTTTTGTTTTTGGTTTTTGATTTGGTTTTCTTTAATATTTGTTGTTATCTGTTGCCTCTAAGCAATTTGCATCATTGCGTTTCGTTTTTACTTTTTATTTATTGTTGTTTTTTGTCGAATCTTTAATGTTTTTTTTTTCTTCGTGCCTCTGGGGTAATGTATTAATCTGCTTTTAATCGCAGCCTCAATTAGCAATTAATTAATATCCTGAATTCAGGTGTATGTATGTATGGCCATGTATATAGCCTCGAGGTTGTTTGTAGGTCATCGGAAGCTGTTGTCATCGAGTCATCGATATCGTTTTTCGATCATTCTTGGCCCACATTCATAAAAGCTCGCACACTATTTAGTAGTTGTAGGCAGGTTTATTTTCGTAAGCGTTTTCCACACACACCGAAACAGCCCATAAATTACTCAGTATATCCAGAACTGCGTCAATGACATGCCCAGCAGCATTAGCTGTGTATCTATATATCTGTCTATCTGAATCCGTATCCATATCTATATGTATATTTATATATAGGAGAGAAAGATAGATATTTATTCTATTCGATGTTCAACACGTCCGCTTCGCTGGTTCTATTTGTGTGGGCGCTGGCTGGCGTTGTTTAAAAGTTTCTTCCCATATATACTTATGTTTTGTTTTTACTTTTTAGTTAGACTAAAAAATAGAATTGGTTGTACGGGAATTATTTAAATACATCAACTGCAACCCACACATACACATCCAGCTCATAAATTAAGTTAAAATTTGTACTTAATGCTGTTGCTTCTTTTCGTTTTCTATTTTTTATTTTGAGTATAAACTTGAAATACGGAAAAACAATTTGCAGCTGACATCATGCAGACATCAGACATATATGTATATATATATATATATATATATATATATATATATATATATATATATATATATATATATATACATTGACCAACTATAAGGCTTATAAAATTATAAATGCGTTTTTTCAGTTTTTTTATCTTAAAAAAAAAAAAAAAGAAACCGTAGATAATGTAGTGCGAATGTATTGACATTTATATTTCTGTGTGTGTATTTGAATGGCAAATAGAAATAAAAATTGATATCTCATGTGAACGGCTAGATAGCGATATATACTATATGTATATTATGGCATTTGGTGGATAACCAAAAACTGATTTTTTTTTTAGCTATTGCACATGTTGTTCAAGGCTGTGCGTGGGCGAATCATAAATATTTGAATGGAAATTATATTTATAAAAGAAGATTTCATGAAAATTTATTAAGGAAATGATTCCAAAACAAACTTTAATCGATGTGAAAATACGCTAAAACTAGAAAATCTACAATTCAGATGATAAGGTTTTCCCGATTATAGTTTGATTGGGGGCTAGAGGAGACTCAATTGAATATTGTTTAAGCACATTTTGGAAATATTTGTAGAAATTTGAAACGTTTCTATTACATTAACTCGCACAAAGAAAAGCTCAAATAATTTGTATATGGGTCAACTTATTGGCTTAAATAGGGATCTTTCCTACTAACAAATAGTCAATATTTAGATAGAACTTCTTCGAATGAAATTTTTTGATTTCGTTACAATACAATGGCTGATAAGATAAGATTGTTAAAAGCGAAAACCATAATAATAGAAATAACAAGTAAGAATGTAGCGATCGGGCGTCACCGACTACAGAATACCTAATCACAAACTTTGAGTATATATTTTAAATTGAGTTTATATTCCACATCTCAAGTCTCTACTATGGAGAAAATACAAAAAAAATTTATACGAACAGACGGACGGAAAACAATGTGGACAGTGCACAAAACGAATATACTCATTCCACGTTTGTGAATGAGTATAAATATTGAAGTGCCAAAACAAAAGAGAGAGAAAACATTCAAACCAGACAATAAAACAGACGCAACTGCAAATGAAATATTTGCGTGCCGTCATCGATGATTGAATCATATTAATCTTTTTGTTAATTTCATTTCTCGGTTTTGCCTAATATTAAAAACTTGCAAATATATTATACATGTATAGAGATATATATATAGATATATGTATATGAATTTATTAATACATGAATGACAACTGCACCGTTAATATTTTTTTACAGTCATTATTTATAGACATTTTGTAATACCTTATATATACATACATATATATGATATATATTAATATATATAATTAACAATAAAATACAATTCGAGCGGTAAGTGCGTTTAAATTTTTTATTCGCTTTGCTAAAGATGCGTAGTAAGCACGATAAAAAAAAAAATAAATAAAAAACAAAAAAATAAAAATCTTTAGAAATTAATGCCTAGAAATATTTTATCTATCATCATAGATAAATGATATGCCTATAAATTGCTCTACTTGCAAGTAGAGACAATGCTCTGTCTCTCTCTCTCTCTCTCTCTCGCTCTCTATGTTGCTTTTGCTATCAATGATATGAGACAATACTATTTTAAGTTAGTAATTTTATCATTTTGTATTAATTTTTAGTTCGTATTTTCTTGATATAAGAAGAAAATAAGAAAATGCCGCTGGGACATAAAAAATTATGCCAAATATAATGATAATTTCTTGCGTAATGAAACAACTTGGCGCATTTTATTTGTAGTTTGTCAATGTGCATTGCTGCTGTTATGGGCCGTGCTTTTGGTTTGGTTTGGTTTAGTTTTCTTTTTTTTTTTTTCGAGATATAGAAAATGTAAAAAAGAAGCAAAAGAAAAGAAAATTTGTGGCAATCGCTGACTGTTGCCTGCCTGGCATATTTGGCTGTTGCTCGCCACGCTCTATATCTAGACACATGTAATCATGCCATATTTATTGCCATTTGAAAACCCATTGAATAACACTACAAACTGTAAAAACGAAAGTTGAAGAAATTCATATAATATACAAGTTTTTGAAATTTTTACTTACATTTTAAAGAATGTCTAGTTAAATAAATAAAATTATATGAGAATTGGAATTTAAATTTTATTTTATTTTTATTTAAATTATTATAATAGTAAAAATCTTAAAATTTAATTTAGATAATTTACAACTATTTTTCAGCTAAAATTTAAAAAAATGATTTTTTACAAAATAATATTTTTATATATTTTTTACAGTTTTTATTTGAGTAAAACAAAGTATAAAAAAAATTTGTTTAAATAAAATTTAAGTTTAGCATTAAATTACGATATGAATCTCTTGAATGCATTTTACACTCATTCAGCTCATTGCATCCCCATATATAAATAAAATTAAAACAACTAACAATAGCTCAAGAAATGCGCGCGCTACTAACAAGTTAAAAAAAAAACATTGCATACACACACACACACTCGCAAACAAACACCCACTCGCACTTACAACTAAATCCGTCCTTCTGTCTGTCTCTCTCACCCTGTCTCTCTCTCTCTGTTTCTTGTCAATTGTGATCTTTGCAAATGCAGCGTTAACCCATGTGTTTGGTATAAGCCTAAACGTCTATTTCTCTTCTTATTCTCATTTCAGATAATGTAAAATCAGCGTATGCTCAATAAAGAAAAGCTTAAATACACAAAAAAAAAAAAAAGAACAACAAATTAAATATTAAAACAAAAACTGCTAAACTTACAAACAATATTCAAGTTAAAGCGTATTTATATATAAACGTTTGTTCGAATCAAAATTAAACTACATATATACAACTCTTAGCCACGATAGGCTTCAAGTACCCCAAGCTATTAGCTATTCCCAAGCTTTGTAAACAATTAAAAAAAAGAAAACAATATACAAAACAAGAACTCATGCAAGGCGCTAAACATCTATGCTAAATATATATATGTATACCTTATATATATAGGTGCTGATCTGTGCTAAGAGCTGTTTATCATAAAAGAAACAAAAAGTAACCCGAAACAAAACTTGTTGAAGCCAACGTCATAAAGTAAAACGCGCAACATTCTAGTCGCCAGCTAAGCTATCTATAAAGTCCCCCAGCTAAAACAAAACTATAGTTATATATATATATATATTCATATATACATATACAAAATACTGAAGAATTGCTGCTGCGATGGCCAACGTTGTTAATATGAACAGCCTGCTGAATGGCAAGGACTCGCGCTGGCTGCAGCTGGAGGTCTGCCGCGAATTTCAGCGCAACAAATGTTCGCGCCAGGACACCGAGTGCAAGTTCGCCCATCCGCCGGCCAATGTTGAGGTGCAGAACGGCAAGGTTACCGCTTGCTATGACAGTATCAAGGTCAGTATCCAAAAACCCAACCAACCTGCCTATGATTATCAATATCTATATCTATATATGTAAATATATATATATATATATATATATATATATAGAGTGCAGACAAACCCCATTAACACTCTGCTTCTATCGTGTATCGTGTATGGAATGTAGCTTGTAAGCTTTTATTTATTACTTTTAATACATCATGGCTTCAGTACTCTACCCCAAGCCATACCACCCCCACCCCAACAAACAAAAAACCTATATGAAAACCCATTGCAGTCCCAAAAAAGTGGATCTTGTCGCGCTTTTGTTGTTTGTGCTTATGTGCTTATATATTGTTTCTCTCTCATTTTTTTTTTTTTTTTTTTTTTTTTTTGTATATACTCTGTGCTTATTATATATACATAGTTAGTGGCTGTCTCTTTGTCTCTCTCTCGCTCTCGCTCTCTGTCTGTCACACTCTCTTTGCTGTGCGCTTCTGAGCCTAGACTTGAGAGAGCTTGCGGCTTGCCCCTAGGCCCCGGCGGCAGCTTTTGTCTCTGCGCTTGTCTTTGTGCCTGTGCTTGACCGACTCCTTGCTAAGCTATCGAGAGATTACCAGAGATCGTTTAATAATAAACAAATACAAAATATTGCATCAAAAACGGTGTAAAAAAAATGAACATAAAAAAAAAAAAAAAAATCAAGTGCAAAAAGTGTTGAAGTGAAATTCTAATAATTAAAATAACTTAAAACTTTAAATGTCTAGGCAACGCACCTCTTAGAGATGGATAACTACAAGGTAAACTTAATATTAATCAATATTTACAATAAGTTGTATTACTCTTTAATATTTTACTTAGCATTAAGTACTTACAAGACAAAATCGGTTAAGCAATTTCCAACAAAGTTGAATCGGTTGATCAACTTTCAGTTTTATTTATTTATTTATTTATTTTTTTGTTGGGTCCCATGCTGTTCCTAAGCTCTTTGACATTGTCCGACGCAAAATCAAAGCGTATTTGCCGGCATCCTTTTTCTGTTAGCCACCTTTGCTTTTCCTTTATTTTTTTGTCCTGTTGAACAATATTGAATTTTCGCCGCTGAAACGCGAAAAATTAGCTGTGAAAAAGATTGGAAAAGCAAACGCACAAAAACAAAAGCGTCAAAGCGGCAAAAGTTTGTTCCTTACTCTGTCTTTTTTTTTTTTTTGTGTATTTTTTTCGGAATTTTTCAGCACTTTTTTCGCTCAGCTGGACGTCCACGACAACAACAGTTACACAGCGGCGGAAAAACAAAAGGGCGACAATACCTTGACAATGTCGTGGGCTATGCGGAAAAATTAAGTTGCCCGGTTTGTTGTTGTTTGCTTTATTAAGCTCTCTCGCTTGCACTCAGTCTCTCTCTCTCTCTCTCTTTCTGCCTCTGTTATCTGTGTGTGTTTGTGACAACAATGTTGGCAACACAAACAACAACAACAACAGCAACAGCAACTATATAAAATGGCAGCATAAAGTAAAGTATTTTATATATAGTACTTGCTTAATGCTGACAAAATGCCGCCTCGAACCTCATCATCTGCATTATAATAATCATCATTAGCATTTTTATCATCATCATCGTCATCGTCAAATTTGTGACAGCATAAAAAATTACGTTTTCTTGTTGTTGCTGCTGTTGTTGTTGTTGTATTTTTGGGAAAATGTTCGTAGTCGCCTTTTCGGTCGTCCGCCATTTGCCACTTGTTTGGTTAACGGCTGCGGCGGCCGCTTTTGTTATTTTAACAAAACCCCAAAGCGTGGAGTGGAGCCTTAAAGTTAGCCAGACCCCTGGCACGCCCCTCCGTTCCGTGCCCCAACACCCACACACCCACACACACACACACCCGCTCTCGTCTAGGCCACGCCTGAGTGTGCAAACAATAGTTAAAACTGATGTTTGTAAGTAGCTCTTGGTTCTTGTTGTTGTTGTTGTTGCTACTGTTGTTGTTGTTGCGCTTTTGTTTTTGCACTTTTCACGCCTGTCCTCACGCGCAGCGTCCTTAATTGAGCCACTGCCACAGTTGAGGCTGAGAAAAAAAAGGCGAAGTCCGTCCCTGTCCTTGCTTCCGTCTCTGCCATTTTTATGGCTCTTGTTTGATGAACGCTTTAATAGAAGCATTTCCGACTACTTGAGAATTATGATGCTGAAATATTTTACAGTATTGCTCTGCATTGTTCTTAACTTTAAAAAAATATATATTCAAATGTATATTCAGTGCGAAATGTACTATAACTATAAGTAAGTAGTTTTCGATGGTTTCTATTTTTCTGAATATAAATTTTATGTAACGACTGAAAGAGAATAAATAGATTACAGATTTCGCCTTCTATGGGTTCCTCAGAACATCAGCGATTTTCTTTATATAAAAGTCTGATACCAAAAGACTTTTATCTGCTTATATTCAATCATAAGGGATTTTAAAAAATATATATATATATAAATTGATATGTCAGAATCTCTTTTATATACTTCAATCTACTTTGCCTTTCAGTTTTACTAAAATTTTTCTCAAAGAATATTTCGACGTAAAGCTCTATTATAATATGTTTAACAAATTTGAGTAAACCCTTTGCTGCCTAGCCTTGAAATCTCTTAAACCTTTTGGCCCAGGTCACAGCTGGGTCGAGTGATAAGCTACTGCTGATGCTGATACCAAACCCAAAGAAGAAGAAGAAGATCAAAATGAGTTAGCTTTCTGCCTGTAACAGCTGCGAGCTCAAAATGCGAAAGCGAAAGGACACACAGATACATATACAGTAGGGCCTCTACATATATATACATATATATATATTTGTATATGACGAAGTTGTCCGCTTGCCCCATGGGGCTTTAGCCTGCGCCCGCTAGGCAGCTGGCAAATAAAGCTCAGACATTCATTGCCCACAAATTAATTGTGTTATCCTATTAATTAACTATGCAGTAAAGTTGCCGAGCAATTTGGTTCGCTGAGCGAGTTTTTCTGCCCAGCCGCATGACACGAGAGCACAAGAGTTTTCTTCTCTTATTTTCCCTTGCTTTCCCTTACTGTTTTTTTTTTTTTTTTGTGCCAGGCTTTTGAGTGTGTTGTAATTGTAGCTGAGTGTGTTTGTACTCATTTTCACCTCTTTTTTTCCCCAGGGTGTGGTGTGTGCATGTGCATGTGTGTGTGAGTGTGTGTGTGCTTGACACACAAAACGGGAGAGGCATGCGGCATGATGAGTTTAAATGTGTAACGAACTTAAACGTGCAAGTAACCAGCATATAATGGCTGCCAACCAGTTTAAGGACAAGAGGCCTACCTGGATGAATGTATGTATGTGTGTGTGTGTAGGCGCGTGTGTGGGTGTGACAACATTTTCCATGTGGCCACGGCACTAATTTATAGTTAAGTTGCCGCATTGTAGACTTTTCTAACGGCATTCGCTTGCGCTGCTGCCTGACAGGACTAATTGAAGGGGAGAACTGAACTGAGCTCCAGCAAAGTTCCTTTCAATAAAATATATAAGACGACAACTGGGTCAATGGCATTGGATTGTTCTAATGCGTGAGTGAGTTACTTGGAATGTAGTTGAATAATTATTAAAATATATTTAAGTCTAATTAGAGCTGGGTACATACATAGATAAGCTGATTCGTTTGATCATATTTAACTATTTATCCGGCTTGAAATACTTGTACTTGTGACCCTTTCACAAATTGGCATCATTTCAGTGTTAATTTCCTCTCAATTTAATTTGACCACAATGAGCCAGCACACACACACACATTCAAAAGTGCGAAAGGACTGGGTCGTTCGGTCACCCATGCTCAAGGAGTAAAAATCGCCATGGCCACAACATAAAACATTTTCCGGTTTATAATTTTCTTGTCACAACAATTTTCACGCCATGCTCGGCCGCCGGCACCTCGTCGTCGACGTTGTGCTGCTCCTGCTGCTCCTGCTCCTCCTGCTCCTCCTGCTGCTGCTGCTACTGCGTGCCGTTGGCTGGTTTTGGTGGCACTTTATCCGCCTGGCTTGCTCGCATTTTGCGTCCTTTCGCCTTTCGCGCGCTTTTGCTACTTAACCAACTGTAAAGCTCTCGGCCATATTGTGTGGCACCTTATTTTTCTATTATATTTTCAACACTGGCTGCTGTTGCTGCTGCAACATATTTCCACCAGGCCACGCCTCCAGCTGCTCCTCTAGCCGGGCAACAAAAGTCAAGTTTCTATGCCATGCAAATTATGAGCTGGGGCAGAAAAAAATTAAAATAAAATTATATATTTATAAAATAAATAAAAAATAATAAGAAAATAAAAGCAGAATATGGCGAGCCGCAAAAGAAAATGAAAATGGCAACTCTTCCGTTCGTCCTGGTGGTTGGGCGATTGGGTGGTTTGGGTGGATTCAGTGGCTTCGCGCTGAAAGTGAAGCCGAACAATATGCGCGGCACTTTGAAGTAATTTCGTTTTAGTTTTCGCCACGTTGTTTATTTCTATTCCATTTTGCAGTTGACGCTCGAATTTCCGGCCGCCTGCAGCGCCTGTCAGTCGGAAATACTTTGGTAATTAAATTTTAAAGACAACAGGAACTGACTTTGGGTCTTGCTCTCGATCTTGTTCGCTCAGTCGTTCGCTCGTTCTCTCGTTCGCTGGAATTCAATGTCATCCAATTATTTTTAATTATATATTCGCTTTCTCGACATTGCTTTGCGTTTGCGTTCGGCCAAACCAATTTGCCCTCGGACTAGAATCGATAATAAGCAAAAAATAAACAAACGCGACCCAAACAAAACGGAGACCAACTAGAAAATAAGAAGAAGAAGAAAAGCAGAGACAATATCCAATTTGAATAAAAGAAGAGAAGAGATGAGAGTTCCAACTGCTCTCCACTTGCCTCAATAGTTTGCTTAAAGTGTGCTCTGAATGGCAGCCGAAAAGACGGAATGACTGAATGACTGAAAGATTGTAAGAAAGCAAGCCAAAAACTTTGTGCGGTTGTTGTCAGTCGAATCCAAAGAAATTGCAAACTAAAAAATAATTGCAGTCATAATAAAAACCCAATTTCAAAATCATATTGAGAGCTATCAATGACCGCATTGAAGGTTTCGTAAAAAAAAAAAAACAAGTTGAGTGTCTATATAGAAATTGTAGCAAAAGAATTGAGTTTGAAAATAATGAGATTAATATTTATTTGCTTATTTAAGCAATTGTTGCTTAACAATAAAAGAATTTTAAAATTTTCCCAATTTATACATACAAAGCGATTTTCAAATGTAAAGAAATATTTTATTTATATATTTCTTAGACATTACAGTTTATATAAAATTAAAAATCAACCTAAACATCCAGTGCTTATTTTTTAATGAAGTTTTAATCTGTAAAAAATAAAATTAATTTTATATGCTTTTCAACTCTAATGAATAAAATTAAAACTGACTAAACTGAGGCTAATTAAAAGCCAGCTGGAGTGTCTATTAAGAATGCCATAGCAATGAGCTTTTGTAAGAGGCACAGCTCTGCTTACAACTTTGCGCTATAGCATCCAGCTATTGTTTGTTGCTGCTCATGCTGCTGCCATTTATACTAATTATGGATTAACATAGTAAGTCAAAGTTTTGACTTTGCTGCAGGCACAGTTGCAATGCGATGTAATTCCGGACACAGCCGCCACCTCTGAAGCTCTGCGTAAATCTGTGTTTAAATGGACTGCACACCCACACACACAGAGAGAGTGTGTGAGAGAGAGAGGGGGAATGGCAAGACAGAGCAGTCGCTCGCTAATTTGTTATGCCTTACACACGTTGCACTTTCGAATTCCGCAACAAACTTCAAGTCAATAACTCAGCAGCTGGTTGTCAGGAGGCGCCCGCAGGAGCTGCAGGCACTTAATGCATTATGCAGCAGCAAGTTGTGGCATGTCCTTGCGCTGCAAATGTAAGTACTCTGCGAGGCGAAGCAGAGGCAATGGCAATGGCAACATGGAGTATGGGCATGGCGCACACATGTGCAGTCTGTGCAGTCATTCCGCAGTTGCTGAAACCTACACAATTCATTCGTCCTGGCTGCTTCCGGCGTCCTGCGACCGGAACGACGTGACTGCAGCAGCAGCAGCAGAAGCAGCGCCAGCAACAGCAGCGGCAAATCGAGCGGGCATGGCATGTCTTAAATAAAATAAATGGCACATTATCAATATAAACAAGAGGAGGACGTCGAGTACGCGAGCTGCAAGCGTAAAGTTGTTAAGTTACTTAAGCCAACAAATGAAGCAACAGACACGACGAGGGGCGGCGCGTCGACGGGGGCGGGCCGGGGCTGGTTGTGTGGAGCGAGCTGTACGACAAGCTAAACACAGTCACGAGCCTGACAAATTGCCGTCTGACTCCAGACTCCAGACTCCAGACTCCAGACTTCAGGACTCCACGACTCCAGACTCAACTTCCACTTGCTGCTGCTGCTGCTGCTGCTGCTGCTGCTGCTGCGCCCTGACCAACAAACAAATTTGGCATTCGTTTCTTTGCTCTATGTCACATAGGGGCGCCAAAGTTGGCCAAGCAAATAAAAACTAATGCCCATTCGCGATGAATATAAATGCGTTTGCTTCAGCTGCAGCCATGCGACAAAAACTTATCGCTGAGAAATGTCGCAAGTTCTATTCCTTTTCAGTGCGCATCAAGTTTTCATGAGCTGCCACGCCCAACACGCCCCCACGTGTTAATACAGTCGCTCTCCCGGGCAAGTGTCAAAAAGTGCATATGAAAATAAGTCGGAGTGGGAGTCGAAGTCCTAGTCGAGGTTGCAGTTGCAGTTGCAGCAATTTTGATTTGCATTGCATTTGCATTTCATTGGATGAATTAAATATTCATATGCGATTGTCAGTCAAACGGACAGTAGCTCGGCTCGTCAGGTATTTGCTGCAAGGCAGCTCGTCTAATGGATTATGCTCAAAAGAAGAGCTTGATTGAAATTGAATTAAAGTGATATTGATGCACAACAGTCGCTTGCTTGATGAGTGAAAAGCTCAAAGATAATACAGCCATATGACTTTAGTAATAAATAGATATGTATATATATTTCTATAGCATTTCTTTGTGACGCAGAGGAATGCAAATTCAATCAACAGTTATACAATGAAAACTTTCTTTAAACACAATTAAAGAGCAAAATTTCAACGAAGTTTTGACGCTGATTGAAAGTTTGCTGAGCTTTAAGCCTTTCAACCGCAACAAACTCATTGTCTGCAAATTTACCCCACTCACTGAGCTGCGAACGTCTGTGTGGAGCCTCTAACGACAGCTAAGCGTCAAAATGGGAAACTTTCGTGTGGCTGGGGGGGGGATGTGAGATGTGAATGGGAAAAACGCTTGCAGCGCTGAAAGAAAATCGGGATCAATAAAAACGTCATTCAATTTATTTTCAATTTTGCGGAGCGGCAGCGGAAAACGCGAACGAATGGAATGGAATGGCACGGAATGAAACGTGGCATAGAAAGAGTGCCTAACAAATAATGGCAGACAGAAAACGCCATAAATTTAAAGAAGAAAAGCAGAGGAGCAGGTCTCTCTCGCTCCCACCCTCACTCTCCTTCTCACTCCCTCTCTCTCTCTCTTTTGCTTTCTGTGTGTGTGAGCAATGACAAAGTGCGAACAGAAAGAAACGTTAGGACACATGGATGTGTTTGTCTGTCTGTGTGTGTGCATCTCTTTCTCCCCCTCTCTCTCTCTCTCCCTCTCTCTGTTTGGTTATATCAAATAACTTTGACTTTACACATTATTAAACCGCAATGCCGACAGCTGCAGCGAGCGGCGCAAGAAATAAAGCGAGACAAACAAACAAAGCACATTTGTAAGGATCTCGAAGGCGAGGCACAAGGCACAAGGCACAAGGCGCCAGGCACAAAGCAGCATGCAGCAGGCACAAGTTGCATTCACAGGACGCGCTCCTGTTGCACTCGTTGTTGCAACTGCA
The DNA here is from genome assembly GCF_054131065.1 of Drosophila arizonae. Lineage (NCBI taxonomy): Eukaryota > Metazoa > Arthropoda > Insecta > Diptera > Drosophilidae > Drosophila > Drosophila arizonae. The sequence goes on along the minus strand of NC_142925.1, from coordinate 19,715,123 downwards.
ACTCCTGCTCCATCGCTGACGACGGCGACGACGACGACTTTTTACACTTGACAAAACTCAACAAACAATTGTCAGCCTTGTCGTCCGTTTCGTCCTTGTCGTCCTGGCTGCGGCTCTCATTGTCTTGGCTGTTAAATTTTTGAACAGAAATTGATTAAAGCGCCACAAATTGTTTGTCAAGAGTGCTTTAAGCTCAAGCTATGCCATTACTTTCTGAGTCGCGTTCCCTCTCCCTCTCTCTCTGTCTACCATTTGCAGCCGCAGCATCTCTGTCTTGGCCGTGGCGCAGTATCTGCGGCTGCAGCATTTTACTTTGCCGCTGGCATTGCGGCAAAGTCAATGAGTGGCAATATGCCACCAATAATTCAGGTCACGCGAGTTGTCGTTGGCGTCTTGCTCCTGCCGCACAGTGGGGCAATTTGGATATATGGCCAGTACTATTAAAGTGAGCGGAAATTGAGCTTGGCTAGAATTTTACTGCATGCAGAGTCAAGAATGAACACGAGAAAAACATTGCTTGAGGATTTATTATTTTTGTCGTTTTTCAGCGGGAAGAAGCACGAAAAAAAAAAAAAAAAAAAAACTTAGCTAAATCTGTCTTATTGAGCTTATACTATAACAGGATTTTTTTTTTGTTTTTATTTAAAAATTTGTATATTTTATTAACAAGTTTTCTGCTTTTTGTGTTTTCTTTTCTTTATTTCTGTTTTTTTAAATTAAAAATTTGTACAATTTATTAACATGTTTTCTGCTTCCTATTTATTCTTTTCTTTTATTTATTTATTATTATTTTTTTTTTTAATTAAAAACATGTTCATTTTTTTCCGCTTCCAGTTTTTTTCTTTATTCATTTATTTAGTTTTTTTTTTTTTTTTTTTTTTTTAATTAAAATTTTGTTTTTTGTTAACATGCTTTTTGGCATGCAGCAACTCAAACCTGTTTTCTATAACGGTTTATTTATGTGTATTTGAAAATATTTTTCTTGAATTTCGCTCCACTGTGCCGCAACGTCTTGGACTCTGCCAGGATGTCGCTTTCTTCGGCGAACGGCGCCAGTTTGACTGTCGCTCTCGGTCGCAGCTTATATGCTCTGTCTCGCTCACTCCCAGGCACGCTGGCTCGCTCAGCTGTGGCTGCCTGAATTGCTGCGGGTATATTGTGGAATTTTCTATTGCCTTTTTCAACACAGAAAGAGAGACGCTGCCTCCACCCACACATAATACACTCACACTCACACACACACGCATATACGGTTTTCCATTGTGTGTGCTGACATCGTTAGGCCATTCTACATTCAGCGTCTCGCAACTCTCTTCTGTTGGGCTGCTGCAATTTTAATGAAGCTGCGGCATGCGGCATGTGGCATGTGGCAGGCGCCTTCAAGTTGCACGCGCCATTGGCGCAACTTGCGCTTTTTATGCTGCGCTTTTTGTTGCTGCTGTTGACATGTTGTTGTGAGGCCTTGGCTGGGCCATTGTGGTGAAATGAGTCCTATATATGCGCCTTCGATTCGACTATTGTGTGGAGCCACAGCTGATGAGGGGAAACTCAATTTCAAAGTGGTCGAAACTTCAATTCCAGCAGCAGCAGAAATCGAAATGGTAAAATTGAAGCCAGCAGCCGCCTGTCAATTGGAAGTTCAATTTTTGGGCTAATCAATGGATGCCAGCGAGAGGCATGAGGCAGACGTTCTAGAGTACTTCTTGCACAGCCAAACACTCGCACACACACACACACACACACACACGTGGACCACAACAGGCATGTCTGTTTGCTGCTGACCGGGCTTGGCTTTGAATAAATGCCATAATTTATGGTCAAAAGTTTGCTTGTGCACACATTTTGCGGAAACACTTGAAGCGCAGCTATTTAGCAACGGCTCTTTGATGATAATAATCGTCATAATGACGTTGCAGATAGCAATGATGATGATGTGCCAGCCCACAAATGCCATGACCAATCCCCAAATGCAGTTCATCTGAAAACTTTGCTCGGTTACGTTTCGGTGTCCATTAGTGTAATTTAGAACTCAACTTCACTTGAGTTTGTGTGAAAATTTCGATTAAAAAAAAAAAAAAAAAAAAAAAAAAAAAAATCAAGAAGAAGAGATAGAGATAAAGATAGGAAGAGATTTTCAATTTACTTAATAGTTAAGGGACAAGACAAGCGCATCAAATTACAAAGATCCCTAGACAGGTGGCTGCACCCGAATCGCTCTGCTCGAGGGAGCTGCTGCTGCTCCTGCTGCTGATTGTTGTTTGTTTTGGTCTTCGGTTCGTCGTCTAATGAAAAAGGAGCAATCGCATCATCACAAAAATGCTAATCAACAACGAAATCGATAAATGTTTGAATAAGTGTTTGAATTCTGTTTGCGGAGCGACAATGCACACAATTGAGGCCAGGGGCGATACGTGGCTGGAGGCCAGAGAAATTCTCGCTTTTCCCCAATTCGATTTGCATATTATGAGAAAAGCGAAAAAAACAACAAAAAAAAAAAGAACGAAAACTGACGCTGTTCACGTGTGTGTGTATCTGTGTGTGTGTGTGTGTGTTTGATTGGCAGGCTAACTACAACTGTGTTGATGATGAGCTGATAGTTAAATTTCTTTCAGCAGGGGAATAGAGGTTAGGCAAAAAATTAATTCCACAGAAATTCACGGAAAAAATTATTTTAAAAAATATTTAAATCAAACTGACAATGAAATTAGTTTCGGCAGTTTTATACATTTGAATTCAATTATTAAAAACCACAAAAGGTAATGACGTTTTGACAAAAAAAAAAATAAAAAAAAAATAAAATAAATAAAATAAAATAAAATATTAATGAAAATAAAAAAATAAATGAATAAATAAAAAAAAATAAATAAATAATAGATTAAATATATAAAAACAATATATAATATAGAAATCAAAATATATATAAATAGAAAAATTCTGAATATTAAAAAGTTATGAAAATTATAAACATGGATTTAATATAAATATAAATATAAATAATAATAATAATAAAATTAAATAAAATAGATTTTATTGTATATAGCATTTATATATATAGCACAGCTTCACGCAATCAATATTTTTAGCTCATTCCAATTATAGTAAAAAACAAGTAAGAAAACTCTAGTCGAGAGTGCTCGACTAGATACTACCCTGAACCCAACAAATAAAAATGCTCATTTAGTATGGCTGAAATTTCAATTTCGATGTATTTAAAAATATAAATAAAATACCAAACTCATTTAATAAAATATATAAATATTTTGAAATAATTAAAAAAAAATTAACATCAGTTGCATCGATCGGGATTCGAACCGCGACTCCTCGGTCGAGCGTCATGCTGCTAACACACTAGGCCACCTCACTCCTGCTAGTGGCGCTGGCAAAACTCCAATAGATTCACTGCTGCAGCGCCATCTACCAAAACTAAATGAAACTAACTGCTGATGTGATTCTAAGAATCTGCTAGAATAACCAAACTATTAAAAACGCACATAAAGTATAGTTAAAATTTCAATTTCGGTGTATTTAAAAATATAAATTAAATAGAAAACGTATTTATGAAAATATAAAAATATTTTGAAACAATTAAAAAAAAAAAACATCAGTGTTGCACCGATCGGGATTCGAACCGCGACTTCTTGATCGAGCGTCATGCACCTAACACACTAGGCCACCCCACTCCTGCTGGTGGCGCTGGCAAAACTCAAATAGATTCACTGCTGCAGCGCCATCTACCAAAACTAAACGAAACTAACAGCTGATGTGATTCAACGAATGTTTTTGTTGTAGCTGCTGCACGTGCGTTTGTTAATTGGCCAAATATTTGATTATTTTTTATTAATTTTTGACTGAACGGAATTTAATGAAACTTTCAGCATATGATCTACATATTATATTGAATATTTGAGAAATTTGAAAAAAGAAAAATCATTCACAATTAGCTATAGAGGCACCTGATTTGAACTTGAATGTTTTTACTCGATAAAAACATAACGGGATGATTTATCGAATTTTAAAAGCAAACTCGACGTCCGCGCTGTATATACGGTCATTTTAAAAAAAAATTCAAGTCTCTAGCTCTTATATCTTCGGAAATCGACGCGTTCAAACATACGGACAGACGGACAGACGGACAGACGGACAGACGGACAGACAGACAGACGGACAGGGCTAAATCGACTCAGCTCGTCGCCCTGATCAAGAATATATATACTTTGTGGGGTCTGCCACGCCTCCTTCTGCCTGTTACATACATTTCAACAAAACCATTATACCCTGATTTCCCATTTTCAATGGGTTCAGGGTATAAAAATAAAAATAAAATAAAACCAATATGGCCCTGTATTATTTAAGCAAATATATTTAGATTATTTACATTCTTTTACTTCTTTTTACAAATTGTCCCAAAAGGGGGTTCAATAACAGAACCGTTAAAAACTGTATCCCAACTTCTGCTTTTGTCCTCAGGATATGGCACACAAAAGCGATAGTAAATATCTCGCCCTGTTTGGGTTAACTGTAAATATTTTGTTCAAAATATGTATATTTAATCCGGAATCAGATTATACATAATCCAAATCCATAATCCAAATATACCGCCATGGAACAGGTCAAATGGCTCAAATCGTTGTTTATCGCATTTAACATAAACATTTTCAAATATTGCAATAAAATTCGAAAGGAAAACATGTGATAATCGTCGCAGTTCCCTTTGGTAATTACCTCCATCGGGAGCTAGATACTATACTATACGAAGTAGATATCCTGCCTATTCATATCCATATCAATAACATTTTAAGCACACTCATCAACCCAATGACAAACAATTTCTACACGTGCCACAGAGCACAAATCCAATATGATAACACACAGTGATACACTCACACACACACAGACAGACAGCCGAATAGGCACGTATGTGTGCAGGATTCTGGCTAAAGATGCGCAATCAATGGATTACTTCCGCTATGGTTGCTTAGAGGCCCAGCCACAAAATAGCAGCAACAATTTTCGCAGTAGCAGAAAAAGGACAGATAGAGCAAAGTGTGCGTATGTGTGTGTGTGTGCTTGAAATCAATATGCTAGTACACTAAAGCATTGACAGCACAATTTAAGTTTGTCTAGCTAAGAGCAACAAATATATACTACTACTGAAGCATACATACCTACACATATGTACATAGTTCTATATATTTAGATGTTTATCTTATATATCAAATACTATTTTCTTTTTTCTCGTATTTGCTTAAAATTGAAAATGCGCAAAGCGACTGTTTAAGGATTTCAATTGATATCCATCAGCAAAGTGGCGCAACAAAAAAAAAAAGAAATATATATATATATATATCTGAGTATATATTGAGAAATAGAAAAATCAATTCAATCACGCTTATCAGAGCCAACGAGCTGGGGTTGGGGATGGGCGCTACAAAAGCGACAAACGTCAGCAGCAGCAGCTGAGTGGAAAAAAAAAGAAAAATGTTTACACAAAAAAGAAGAAAATAGAAAAAAAAAAATTACAATTCAAAAAGCATTTTCGGTATGTTTACTGCCGCAGCAAAGTAGGCAAAAGTGAGAGAGAGAGCGAGATAGCCAAAGACAGAAAGCGCAATAGTGACGACAACAATAAAAATTGAAATGGAACTCGAGTCAACGTTTTGGCCATGATTTACGGCTGTCGCTGAGCGAGATTTTTATCCTTTTTGAATTGTGCTAGCAGTTTTTAGACAGTTTTACTGTTTATAACTATGCCAGGCGACACACACACACACACACACACACACACACACACACACACACACACACACACACACACACACACACACACACACACACACACACACACACACACACACACAAGCACACATAAACACTGAGTAACGCCATCAAAGTGGCGCCACAGTGTCGCGTTGCTGTGCGCATATTTATATCGCACACTGTTATTGTGTGGGTGGCCCAAGTCGCATTAGCTGCGCATTGTTGTGACAGCGTCTTGCTTAAATGTTGCCTTATTGATTTTCCTCTCCCTTTATCCAGTGTGCTTCTGGTTGTTCTTGTTGTTGTTGTTGTTGTTGTTGCTATTTTTATTGCCTGCTCTATGCTGATCTACAAGTGCGTCATGAGCTGCACTTGTGCTGCTACTAAAGTTGATTGCTGAAGTGTGCGGCGGCAGCTGAAGCTTGTAGCAGCCAGCTTTAGTGCGCCACTAAGCCAGCTGACTGCTATGCGACGGCAGAGTAAAACTTGCTTAAGAAGCGAAAGTGAATTGAATCGAATGTTAAAGGTATTGCAATATATGTTTGAATAAATCGACTATTGGAAAGGTTTTGATTTTGGATGTAAATATGCGCATTTGTTTAGATATACCGTTGTATTCAAAAAAATATAAATGAAAGGTAAATATATGAATACATATGATAAATAAATAACAGAAAATCGAAATAAAAAAATTAAGAAAATCAAAATAAATGAAATATAAATTATATATATATAAAAGAAATAAAAAAAGAGAGAAAATATGTATGTATATATAGTTCTGAATAATTTCCATCGTGTACTAGAAAAGAAAAGAATTAATAAATCTATAAAAAAATTTAATTTAAAAAATTACAATTGTCCAACTAGCATAATAGCGGATCATTAAGGGAAATGATATGTTAACATTAAACAGAATCGATCTATTGCAAATATTACTATCCTTCGATACTATCAACGTTGCCAACGATGGCTTTTCCACAGTTCTATAAATTTGATTTCAGTATTTATAAGTTCTTATTATCTTGCGTAACATAATGTTCAGAGTTCTCTTAAGATAAAATGAGCATCTCTAAGCTGAAGACTTTTCTGAAACTCCCTTACTGTCTGATCAACTCGCCTCCTTTTGAACCATATGGTGAATTTCCTGGCGCGCTGGTTACACTTGAGTGACTCACTTACAGCCACACTTTACTACACACAAACACACACACACAGCCAGCAGCCGCACTCATACAGATTAACATTCTATCTGCGCTTCTATCGCCATTCGTGACGTCGACTTATGGCCAACTTTTCAATCACTTTCCAAGCGATTAAACAATCAGCGGCATTATAATCTCAGCACAAAGAGTCATGTATCATACCCAGTTGCAGTTCAGTCTCTGAGAGTGTCTCTGTGTGTGCGTGTGTGTGCGTGTGTGTGTGTGTGAGTGTCTCTGTGTGTGCGAGATTTTCTTTTTTGCGCTGTCAAACATGATTTGCATATGCTGCCTGTGGCTTTTGCTTTTGGCTAGAGATTATGGATTAGCGACTCTTCGAATTCGATTTCCATTTGAGTTTTTCTCGTTGCGGCTTTTTTTTTCAGCAGCAGTTTACAAGTTTTCGTCTGTCTCTTTTGCTTAAGCTTAGCTCAGCAATTAAAAACAGGCTGGCAATTTGGCTTGGTCACACGATTATAATGGTCTTTTGAAATTATGAATTCGAATTAGCATTTCGTTAGAGTGCTTTTTAGTTTGGCTGCCAACTGGCCAACAGATAATTGATTGTGGTTACAAAACGATTTCCTGCTTGCGAGGCGATTATCTAAGAGCGGCGCTTACTTGGGGCCACTTTTAATTCAGGCATTCATTAAAATGACATTTATTTTCAAGACCCCACACGCACACACAGACACACACATGCCCACACGCCCACTTAGTGCCTGTGGAAATGGGCTTAAAAAGCCATTATTGTCAACATTTATAATAGTTTGCTGGCGCCCAGACGTGAGGGGAGGCAGGCAAATGTGTCCTTTGCTTACATTTGCCTTACGTTTCCTGAGACCTGCCTCGGCATTGTGTCTGTGTTTGTTTACCTTACACTTGAGTGGCATAAAAACACTCGCACGAACACTCACACTCACACAATATACCCACACACGGACAGGCGCACACCTGCTTAAAGGCAGAGGCAGACAGCCTCAAGTGTCAGGCCGAGTTCTCTTGCGGGTTGAGCACCTTCATTGAAAACAATTTGGCCTATGCTGCGTATGAGTAATATATGAAGTGTGTATAGGTGTGTGAGTGTGTGTGTGTGTGTGAGTGTCTTGGGTGTGTAGAAGAAGCTGAAGAGTGCCACAGCTGCGATTGCTGAAACTTGTGTGGATAGATTAAGTATGTGTGCGTGTGTGAGCGTGTGTGTGTGCGTGTGTGTGTGTGGGTGGAGGGCAACCGGAATGTAGCTCGCATCATAAATGTCAACAGCTGCGCGTCTTTATGTTCTCTGCGAGCCTGAGAACTAATTTGGTCGCATATGGAAACCCTGAAACGCTTAGAATAATGTGCAGCAATTTGATTTGAACAGCCTTTTGAAAGTCAGCATTCTCCAAGGACTACTTAGTAGTGTGCGTATATAACTCTTGTTTATAGCCTCAGTGTCAAAATGGATACGAAAGATAGGGAGGGAAGTGATGTATATAAACTCTTTACAAGTTGCACAAAAAATTACTTAATTTTGTATCTAATTATCCTCTGTTTGCCTTCGCTGCTTTTCCTCAATCCTCGAAAAGCAACTGAAAAGCAGAGCAACAGCAAATTCTTACATAAGTTATGGCATGCCGCAACACTTTTACTTGCGCAGCTCGAAAAATTGTTTAACAATCTGCGGACAGCTTCCTTGCAACGGCGATGGCAACAAACCATCCATCAGCATTTCAGCATTGCCGGTTTTATGGCCAGAGCTCGCCCCCAAAGGCCCCCCGCCCCCCCCCCCCCCCCCCCCCCCCCCCTTTAGCCACTCGCCGGAGGCGTCTCTTGGCTCGTGCTTATTACGCGTTGTGCACATTCACTTTGACAACTTGTGACAATCTGTCTCTCACTCATAATTATTATCATTATGATTATTATTATTATTATTATCATTATTTTTGGCTTAAATCCTTTCGTTGACTGCGCTGACAGCGCACTGCTCTGAGCTTTAAGCTTAATGGCAAGCGTCAACAAATTGCGCAAGTTCGTTTCATTTTAATTTGTACTTCCTGCCCTTCAACGCGCTGCTCTCTCCTCTCTCCTCTCTCCACGCTCTTCGCTTCCCATTCCCCCACTGATTTTAATCGCACTTTTTAATTACTTTCCTTTAATTTCGGCAACTTTTGCTGCTGCTATTTGTCTTGTCACATTTTTCATTTCTTCTTCTTCTTTTTCTTCTTTTTTTTTTTTTTGTAATTATTTCTGCACTTTTATTTAATAATTTCTCTTGGCACGTTGTCAAATAAAAAAGAAGCACGAAATCAACTTGGCCAAAGAAGAGAGCACAAAAATTTATCATCTTGCACTCGAACGATATGTCACTGAAAACTCTGGCAAAACAGACACCGTGCCATGGCTAACATATGTGAAAGCTGTTGATCAAACGTAGCGAGTCTTCATGTAATTGAGTTGAATTCTCGATTAAGTAACTGTTCAACCTGAATGAGACGAGAAGCTGGTCTAAGCAAGCTTCAGACTTTCGTGCTACTAACTCAATTTCATGGTAGACCTTGGCTACTTTAAGTCCTATGCCTTCAGTGCTCTCTATTTTAACTGAATTATCTGAGATTTGCTCGTTTCATTGACATATCCTTGGGGTCCACACAGGACCAGGCCCGGCCTAAGCCAAAAATAATTTAAGTCTTGCTCAAAATGAAATTTAATTGTCACATTAAACGTCTCGAAATTGAAAGACAAGTCCCTTAAGGTACACACACACACACACACCAGCACACACACACACGCGTGCTCGCTCACCCACACACTCGCCAAATTCTAAGAGTAAATTCTCCTGTGCAGCTGACGCCAATTTCGAAATATTTTGTGCCCTGGAGCGATGGAGGCACATTCCAATGCTCATGCGAGAGAATTTAACCTATTTACACAGTAATTTATTTGCTTATAAACATAAAACCACTTTCGCTGAACAATGGGCACACAGACATGTGTGTGTGAGTGTGAGTGTGTGTGTGTGTGAGGCATATGTTAAGCTGGGAAAAAGGAAAAGGGCAATGCAAAAGGCAGTTACTTAATTTAATAATTTTCACATTTATTGAAACAAAATGAACATATGAGGAAGGGCGAGAGCTGAACAAGAGGGAGAGAGAGAGAGTGAGAGTGAGTGAGAGTGATGGACTGAAGGCTAAAGACTTTTTGCAGTCATATCTTTTTGGTTCATTTGTGCTGGGTTTTAATTTTGCACAGAGCAAATGTGTGTGTGAGGATGTGTGTGTGTGTGCGTGTGTGAGTTGCAAACACACACTTAAAACTCAAATATTTGCATACACTCGAGTATTGTTTGCATAAAAATACCAAAAAAAAAAAAAAGGGAAAGAAAAAAGAAGGGAAGCAAACTGAAAGGAAAGAAAAAGGCACCAAATGAAAGGCAGCAGACAAAGCTGACGTTGGCGGGGGCAGGCTGTAACGTCGCAAGTGTGTGGGGTTGAGTGGCGCTGTAAAGGAACTGTAGCTGCAATCCCCCAGTTGTTGCCTTAGACCAAAGCAAATTTATTATCACACAAAAGGCAAAAGACGCAGCAACTGGCGGCAATCTATAAAAAGTATCAGCCTGCCTGGCAGCTTGGCAGCCAAGTGGAACCAAGAGGAGCAGCAGCAGCAGCAGCAGGAGGAGGAGGAGGAGCAGAAGGAGCAGGAGGAGCGGCAGCAGCAGTCGCAGAGCACAAAATCAAACGAAATGAGGCAAACACACACACACACACACACACTCATACAGAGATAGAGGAGCGTAAGGACACACGTCGAGGATGTGTAGCCTGGGTGCGCACGCTTTTGTGCAAATAAAGCATTTTACAGGGGCTTTGCTCGAGACACAAGGCATGGGCCAGGCCTGCGCCGGTCCTCCCCCCACCACCCTCAACAACTAGATTGTAACATTTACCAGGGGGTAATGTATGCCAATGCACATGAGACCCCAAATGCTGCTGCTGCGCTGCTGCTGCTGCTGCGCTGCTGCTCGGCAGGTGTGCCGCAATTTGCATAGCTCGCATAGAGCCACTGGCTGGGTGTTGCCTGAGACAGATACCCGAAAACTGCCACTGGATGGGGCAGATAAACAAACACACACACTCACACTCACCCACACACACACTGGCTGCTGGCAGAACGTGCCAAGGCAGCAAAATAACAGCAAACAGCTAAAGCAAGACGACAACAAAGCAGTCGAAAGAAGGAAAACGCAAAAAAAGCCAAACAAAATAAGAAAAGCAGCCAAAGCGAAAAGAGGCAAAGAAAGCGTTAAGTTTAGCGCAAAATTAAACAATCTTATTGCCCGGATTAGTGACAAAATTATGTAACAGCCAGGCGGCCCCCTCTTCGAGTCTCACCACGTGCCCCGGGGGGGTTGACACGGCTCAGGTGTTTGCCATGAGGGTGGCCCAACTTATCAAGACGTTAACATTCAGCTGCTGCTGCTGTAGCCCCGACTATGACGTCCTAACGGCCCTAGAGCAGAGGTTTAAGTGGCATGCTCACTATATTTATATTGACATCAAATCTTTTTGTGTGCTTGCAAGGGGGCCAAAGTCTCGCAAATTAACACAGGCTAATTTGCACATTTGCTGTTGGAGAAAAAAAAAAAAAAAAAACAACTTAGGTTTGACCTGAGCACAATGCAAAAAAGTCAGTTAAGGTATGAAAATAAAAATAAAATAATGATAGAAGCAAATAAAAGCATATAATCATTTTTAAAGACCTCAAATCTCAAGAATCAGCTGAATTAATATGTTATTTATTAAATAATGAAGTAAAATGAATAAATGTATTTATTTGCATGCTAAATTAAAATAGTTTTATTTTATAATCTGGCTAAGATTTCAAATATTTGCCCCGAGAATTCAAGCTTATTATCGAACAGCTCTTATTATATCTTCATATAATAAATTATATGAATATATTTATACATTATTTATTTAAAATTAGGAAATAATAACTTATATAAAATTTAATAGTTTATATCTTTGTGTTTGCAATTGATTAAAATTAAATTTCATTCAAGAAAATATTAAAAAAATATAATATTTATTTTATAAATATATGAATGTTATAAATTATTTAATATATTCATGTATACATGTTTTTAATATGTATATTTTTTAAATGAAATTATATTATATTAATTATTATATAATTACCTATTTGATTTTAATAGATTTTTTTATTTTATATTATTATATATATATTTCTAAAGAAATATACAACGCCTGCTTGTGTGTTGCGATGAATTTAAATGCAAATTTAAATACACATAGTTCGACAGTTTTATTAAAAAGAAGTTGTCTTCTAATTAATTATAAAAAAAATAATAATATATTATTAAAAAAATAATAATAATAATAATAAAATTATAATTAATTATAGTTTTTAAATGAATATTGTCCGATCTCATTCTGACATGCCATAAATACAATCTCGATCCAATCATCGGTCGCCCTTATCTCTGCTGGCTAAATTTCTATAATTCATGCTGTCTAAGCATTTCTTTATTCTTTTTGGATTTTTTCTTTTTTTTTTGCGTGACTTTGCTAATTAAGTTTGCCTCAAATATTTAAGCAACAAATTTAACGCTCAATTTAACTAGACACACACATGCACACGCACAACAAAAGAAGGGACAACAATAATTATGCAAATTACTTGAGAGAAGGAAACGAAATGCCATAACGAAAAAAAAGAAGCCAGAAAATGTGGAAAGAAAAAAAAACATTAGCCATACCGATAACATCAAGCAAATGTGCTTCACAGTTGCCCAGCGACAGCTGCAGCTGTCGGAATTCGCGTTCTGTTGGCAGGCATAGCGGAAAATGCGGAAAAGCGCATAAGCTGCGCGTTGACGTTGCGTATACGCCGCGGCGACAACACCGCGGCAAGAACTACGGAAGAAAAAAAAGTAGAGAGCGAAGATAGAGCTGGCGAAAAAAATGCGCTTGGGAAGTGGCCATGGAGTGTCGCCTGCGGTTTTCATTTCCTTGCTGCCATGATACCGAACGCACACACTCCACAGGACTGGCAACCTTTAGCAATGCGCCCCGAAGCTCTGCTCCTCTCTCTCTCTCTCTCTCTCTCTCACGCTCTCCCCCACTCCGTCGCCCTTTTGCTGCTGATTTAGTGCAAAACATTTTTCTTGATTATTTTAGTTGTATGTACAGGGCTTCTTGCGTGTCTGCTGCCTCCGGCTGGCATCTCTCCTGGCCAGCTGCTTTTCGGTTTCCATATCAGCAGGGCGCCATCCCCGTCTGTGCTGCCTCTCTCTCTCTCTCTTTCCCTCTCTTTCACTCTGTCTCCCGCTCTGCGTGAGAAGTCATAAAGCGATTTGTCATATTTATACAAGTTGATAAAATTATAAACAGCGTCGTCATACCAAGCCAGGCTCCTAACGTCAGTCGACGCTTGTATCTTTGTATCCCCAGTTCAAGTATCTATTTTGTGTATGTGTGTGTTTGTTTGACAGTATGTGTGTGTACTTGAGGTGTTTCTCCGTGTAGCGTGTCGAGGTTGTGCAAACAATTTTTGTCTGACTTGAATTGTAAAATATTTCGCTCTATAATTGAGCTGCAATCTCAGATTACGTCTTGCTATTTTACATCAAATTTTGCTTAAATAAATTATGCTTTACTGCTGTTGAAATGAAAATATGGGTAAAGATGAAATCAGATTTGCTTTGAAATTCCATAACTCATTCAAAACATTTGAATTTGTTTTTTATTAAAAAAATATATATATGGATTTCTTATGTTTATCAAATAAAAGTTTGAATAATTTAATTATAATTTTATATAATAATAATAATAATATAATATATACTAATAATAATAAGCACAATGTTTACTACTCAATAACAGGAGTTTAAGTTCGTTGGGGCTGTAAAATTTTTTAAATTGAATTACATGTAAATTTTTATTTATTTTTTTATTATTTTTATTTTTTATTTTTTTAAAATAATTTAATATTTACTTTTTTACTTCAATTTTTTTTTATAATTAAGAGTTTTGTCACATTTATATATGATTTTTATTTTAATTTTAATTTTTTTTTATTAGTTTTTACAAAAGAAAAATAAAAAATTTCAGTAGCTGAAGTAATTCATTTATTTAATATTTTAAAATGTCTTATGCTCTTCGCTCTAAGCCTCAATGGGCCTAAATCTACACTGATTTATATTTTAATCTATTCTGTGCAATCAGATTTCAAGTGCGTTAGATTTCCCTAAGGTCCAGGCCTGTTCGTCTTTTGTTATTGATGGCCTGAATAGATGCGAGCTCTGCCAGTCTCTGACGCTGAGTCGCGCAATGAGATCCTCAAGAATTTTAGTAAAATTGTTGCAAGTTATTCCATTTATATTGGCTTATCTTAAGGAATTTTTTATCTGCATTATATTTCCGCTGAACCAGATAATAATAACTATGAAATTGCATGCTTGCCTTCCTATGTACTCAATTTACTTAATTTAATTACACTCGCTTAATGCCTTGAAGCGGCAATCCTATTGACTCTCATTACAATGGCTGTCACATTTATTGTAATTCGAGTCTCGCTCAATTACGCTTTGCAGTTACTCTTGTGCATTGTCCTCCTCCTCTTCATCTTCTTCTTAGATGTCCACTCAATACCCGATCGCTCACTCACAGCTCAGCTCAGCTCAACTCGGTGCTCAACTAAGCCAATAAAAATGTTTTAACAATTCGAACAGCTCGGTCCACCTGGCAGTCGGCAGCCGGCAGTCGGCATTCAAATTACATCTGAAATTACTGTCAGTCCGCTTAAAGTGTTTACCAGGAAAACGACCTAGCGACATTTGTTAGCCGCGTCCTTTGGCCTGCCGCCCCACTGGCGCCCCTTTATCTGGCGTGTCGGCTTGTCTCGCATAACAAATTTTATTTTAATATTTATTGTTTTTTACGGAAAGCCGAGAAAAGCACAGCGCATCTGCCAGCCGCATGAAGCCGTGTCCTGATGCCGTTGCTGGAGCAGGAGCAGAAGCAGGAGCAGAAGCAGGAGGAGGAGCAGGAGCAGCAATCCTCACTCCATTTAGTCCAGGCAGCCGAGCAGCCGCTGGCAAAGACAAAGACGCTGACGCTGACGCTGATGACGCCGGTGACGACGATGATGCGGAAGGGTCGGTGGGAGGGGGAGCAAGTAATACTGGCGGCAGCCAAATTGAAAACGAAAGCAATGCCAAATAGAAAATGTTTTTCGCGCCCACTGCGCGCGCTAGACAGCGGGGCGAGGGGAGCTGCAAACGACATTGTCAGCATTGTCGGCATTATGTGCCCTGGCAAATTGGAGTTAACCTGCGTTCCCTTTCCCACGCCCCTGCCTCTCTCGCTCTCACTCTTTGTCCTGCTCGCTGTCTCCTAGGGCCTCCTTGTGTCTCTGGAATGTGCGGCAGGCTGTTGTCTTATGCGGCGCATAATCATTGCCGCTTTGTCGCACGTTTCTTGCCCCGCCCACAGCTCGGGGAGTAGGCAGCCACATGGAACTTATTACTTTCATTTGCCTGCCACGCCCTCTGGCGCCAACGCTACATAAATTCATAACAAATTCATTGCGCGCAGCGAGGCATTTAAGAGGCAAAAACGAAAACGACAAAGCAGCAAAAAAAAAAAAAAAAAAAAAAACGAAAGAAAAATGAATAAAGAGGCGGAAAACAAAGTATAGCAGCGACAAATGAAACTGTCCACCTCAACGCTTACCTTCCTTAGACTCTCTCTCTCTCTCTCTCTCTCTCTCTCTCACTCTCTCTCTCTCCCTCACTCTGTCTCGCCTGCCCTCACCTTTGGCAGCCGCCACCTGCTTCTAATTTTGTATGTTGGTGAAGCCAAACGCTCGACTCCTGCTCGACTGTAGACCTCTATCAAATACAAGCGAACACACACGGCGTATGCGTAATCTTGTCGCAGTGCGTTCATGCTATTTTTTTTTTTAACCAATATATACCTCCTGCTCAACGTCTGGCCTACGTTTCGGTTTTTGCCTGGCGGGAATTGTCAGCGCATCTTTATGGGCACACCGAATTTTTATTAGGCTTGTGTCTCCTGTTGTCCTTTTGCCTGCTGAGTTTTCTTATATTCCTCTTTCTCTCTCTCTCTCTCTGTTTTGTTTTTAATGCCATTGAAAAGTTGGCCAAATCTGCGCGACAACGTTTCCCATTTTGTTTTTATTTACATAATCTCATTTAATGATGATGTTGATTATGTATGCCACGTAGCATCTATGAGCGCGACAAATTCATCCTCTCTATGCCTATGTGTGTGTGTGTGTGTGTGTGTGTTTGCCTGAGCTTATGTGTTGTCTCTGCCGTGTCTGCAGTTTGTCAACTGTAAGCTGAGTTTTTTTTTTTTTTTTTGTAGCTTCTAAGCTTAATTGAGAGACTGGGCAAAGGCTTCGGCAATGGGCTTATATAAATGTCATATAAGCATAATATAAATTGCTTTTAAATAAAAATTAAGAAATATTTTTTTCTAGTAAGATTTTTATATGTAAAGTATATAAGTAAAATTAAATTAAATATAATATTTTTAAATCGTTTTAAATTAAATATAAATGATAAAAAATAAAAATAAATACAAATATAGAAATTCTAGAAATTCTATATAATAAAATATAGAAGTTTCTATGTTTCTCTTTATTTGAAAATTAAATTAAATTTATATTTATCAAGAAAATATATGTATAGATATTTACAAATTTAAATTCAATTGTCATACAAATTAAATTGTCATGAAATAAAATCTAACAAAATGCTCAAAACTTAAATCCCATTTAATTTGTAATTTCCACTCAACAATTATCTAAGATATTTGCCATTTAATAACTGTACTTTAGTATTTATTGTTCTTAATATTTCATTTAGCACTAATTTTAAGCTTAGGACTCGCTCCCCCGCCCGCCTCTCCATTATTCTGCTTTAAGTCGTCCGAATTCATTAAAATTATCCCAGAGCTCAGCAAAACCAACAAACTCAGCGAAATTGCTGTACGCACATTTCGTAAATGGGCAACCCCGCAACGAGAACCCCTTCCACACCAATTCCAAGATGAGACTACGCAACGCCTAATTCCTTTCGAGCCAAGCCCAAGCCCTAGCCAACCCCTGTGCTCAGCGCCTTAACGGGGGTCATTCGCAGACATTCGCCTGCTGTTGTTTATTATTATCTCTGGCGCTAATTTCAAATTTTGGAAAATATTCCATTTACTATTTTGAAAAATGATTGCAAGCAATTTCATTTCCGTTTGGTAGCGCCCTCTGACGGCCAAAAAACTAATTACAAACACATCAAACTCAGCGGGAGTTTTCGCTTCCAATCCAAACATAATCCTCAACTAGCTGCGAACTTTTGCGCTGGCCAATAAATGGGCCGGGCTGGGCCTGTACGGGCCTGTGCAGGAGTCGAGCAGGAGTCGGGCAGCAGCAGGAGCAAATGCAACATGTGCCGAAGCTCTGTTATTGCCAATGGGCGGCGTCTGCGACACGCCCATCAAACTAAATTACCGCCACTGGAGCTGGGCGAATAAAAACCAAATGCAGCCATGTCCAAGTCGAGATTCCATTTGTCCTGCCAAGTTGCGGGCTCCGCATGAATTTCAAGTACTTTTTTGTTTTTCAGATTCATTTTGTTTGTTTTGCTGGTTTTTATATTTTTTTTTCTAGTATTTGTTGTTGTTGTTGCTTTTTGTTATTCTCTTCGAGTGGCTGGCGGGCACATTAAGACAATGGCAGAGTTCTTCCCACTGCCATTCTGTGGCCTTTGAAATGTGTTCTAAAGTGTGCGCCAGAAAAGTTTCACTTCTTTTTGAGGTTTGAACATTTTCGCACTCATTGTATTTTAATTCCCAGGAAATGAGTGCTTCCAAAGGGCATATTTTTTTTTGTATTTTACTTTTTATTTTTTATGAGTGTTTTGTTAGTATTAAATGCTGGAAGAGTTGACTTCATTTGAAGGAGTTATATATTGTATTTTTATTTATGAGGTTTATTGGTATGGAATTGAAGCTATGAATCTATCTGTGCCTAGTTGATTGGTTTGACAATTTTAATAATATAAATGTTTGATGAAATTTATATAAGTCAAATATGCATATTCGTAACATCAATTAAATCAGAAATATATATCATTAATGAGTCTAAAGCAGACCAAGTTCTCTGCTTATTTACCGTCTTTGAATATTTAAAATTTATTTAAAATTTTATTGAATTCATCATAGCTGCAACTACAGGGTATTCATAATTTGAGCTTCAATTCGCTGTAGTTTTTTTTATTTTATTTTTTTTATGACAGTTGCGAAAGTTTTTGCTCAAGGGCCTGTTGTGATTTGAAGGGCAGGAGCAGCAGGAGCAAGCCGAGCAGGACTCTAGGTAGTGGGACATATAAAATTTGATGATTGACACCTGAGCGGGCAGAAGTTGAAGAAGTTTAAAGTGCGCCCGCAAGTGTGCAATGGCGCAAACGGAAATTCCAGGATCTGAAGTCTACCTGAAATGACATTAATGTAACTCGCTAAGCCACGTTGTTGTTGTTGTTGGCAGCTGCTGCTGCCGTTAATGGCCCCCAAAGATGTTGTTGCGGCTGCTGCTGCGGTGCCTTGCTACAACTGTGTGTCTGTGTGTGTGTAAGAATGAGTGTGGCATTAGGGGTGTTTGTGGGCGTGCCGCAAGTCGTTGCTGACAGCAGCGGCGTGTGACCTGCAGCAATTACCAATTTTCTTGTTACATTTTAAAGTGCGAGGCTAAGCGAGAAATAGAATGAGAGCACGAGAAAGAGAGACAGAGAGACAGGAAAAGAGAAAGAGAAAGGCTATTTGTGTGGATGTGTGTGTGTGTGGTGCACATTAAGTGCGCTTGAAGCTCAGCGCTGGCTCTTAAGCCCAAATGCAAAAGGCAGCCAAGGAAGAGTTGATGCTGATGACAGCAGCAGCAGGAGCAGCAGGAGCAGCAGGAGCAGCAGCAGCAGTAACAGCAAAGAAGCCAATGTAAAAAGGACCAAATAAAAGCTGAACGACATCTTGGCGGGGGCGGAGGCCAGAATGGGGTTGGCCATTACCGTTGAGCCAAGCTCGACGCTGATGCTGTAACTGCTGAAATTTGGTGCGCATTGCCTCTAAATTAAGTCGAGATTGCGGCACTGGGGGAAATGTTAAGGTGTTTATCAAATGCGAGCCAGTTGATAGCTTTACAATCTGTGGGTCATTAGGGTCGTGTGTTGATAACTCCGAATTTCGTAAAGAGTTGCCAGAGTTTAGCAGGTCGATGTGAATATACAAATCAATATATATATAAGAAGATTTCTTCTGCTCTACTTAACTAAGCTCTCATTCCTACACAAACACAATTACATGAACTAAAAGCAGTTTATTAAGGGAGAATCTACATAAAATGAATATTGAGTGACTTTGAATTCCTTGCGAATCTATATAAAATTCATTTCAAATATTCAATAAAATTGTATCCCTTAAGAGTCAACTATCTATCTTTCACCTACATATATCCTCTGTGACATTCACTTAATTAGCAAGCAATTCTTAACTATTTGGAATTAATTAAACTTAAGTCGCAATTAAATTCGAGTGATTTGAATATTTAATTAATGTGAAATTCCCTTTCTTGTTGCTTTCAGGTATGTGAAGTTCACTTTAACTATTTACACAGCATTCAATACGTAAGTAGCGTGACACAAGCGCCTGGCAACATGCCAGTTTTCCATAATAAAACACGTATACGCCGCATAGGGCGCAGGAGGAGGGAGTAGGGGGGCAACAGAGTCTTCATTAAAATAATCAGCTAGAAAGAAGTCGCAACGAGTCTGTAAAGTTGTGAACAGCACAACTGATGATAGAGCTGGCCAAAAAGGGCAAAAGCAAAATAAAACACACAAGTGTTTGGCTAAGAGATGGGTATGTGTGTGTGTGTGTGTGTCCTCTCTCTGTGTGTGTGTGTATGCAACACTTTGCAGCACTCATCAAAAGCTGTCAAGTTTGGTTTCTTTAGCTTTTCTCGCATCTCTGGCATCACTTTTATTTTTGCTTTGCTATTTTGCACTAATTAATTATGCAGTAACAGCAAACAACTTGAAATGTAAGGAGATTAAAGCGACTTAAAAGGCATTTATGCAATGCCAGCAGCAGCAGCAACAACAACAACAGCAGCAACAACAGCAACAACAAGAATATATAGAACAAACAGGACAGACATTGCTTCAGCAGACAAGTGTCAAGCAGTCGCTCTCCAAGGATCCTTCGCTCGGGGTGCCTGCATAAGACAACAAATGTATGTGTGTGTGTGTGTCTTGTGTATGTGTCTTGTCAAGTCATGTTAACAAGCTTCAAATTGCGTCGCAAGCAGCTTAAATTTTTGTTAAAATTAATAAATAAATTGCACAAGGAGTTTTAATGAAATTTTCAAGGAATTTACTTTTTTCTTTTTGTAATTGCTTTTTTATTTGAGGCTTATAATTAAGCAGCAAATTAAGCAGATCGAGAGCTGATACCTATATATATGTATATGTGAATGTTTTCAGTTATCAATCAAAAGAAAAATCTTTCGCTGGCAAAGCAAAAAGGATTTCGTAATTGACATTAAGAAATTATTTTATGATTTTCTCTGATTTACTCGGATTTCAATTCTAGTTAAAAATATATATATATTTTATATTTCTGAGTTTTAACATGGAAAATCGTAAGAGCTCCATCAGCATTTGTTAACAATTAAATGAAGCGCTTCACAGCATACAAAAGATATTAATATATTTATATGAAATTCAGTTGCCTTTTCTGGCTCTCGGGCTTATCCTTTGTCTGCTGTGCACTCACATGTCAAAAGGCTTTCACTCTTTTATTATGATTTACAATTTGCCAACCTTATTGTCTTGCAGCTCATATTAATTTACACTTTATTAAAAGCGGCGGCAGCTGCAACAACAACAACAACAATCATAATATACGATAGCTGACACTTTTTGACAACGGCAGCAGACAGTCGAAAAAAGTCAAATATCTGGAGAGAGACAGAGAGAGAGAGAGAAAGAGTGATAGAGAGAGAGAGAGAGGAGGGAGGCAAAAAATTGTATTTATAAAAATGCTAATTAAGTTATAAAATGCGCTGACAAAATGAAAATTATATAGACAAAGGATTGCTGTGCACAATGTGAATGTGTGTGCGTGTGCGGCATAAGTGCGCTACAAACGACACAACCACAACAACAACAACAACAACAGCCATCAGTGCTGGCTGCTCTGCTCTGCCGTTTGCCACACGCGTTGCGACAGGTGGCAAAGCAGAAGACAATTGAGCGACGCGTTTAAAAACGCGCCACACACAGCCTGCCTCTATCGCTCAGCTGTCCCAGCTGTGGGCCCCGCCCCCACCCCCTGCGAGTGTTGTCAGGGCTTGCAGCGACATTTTTTATAGACACCCTTCAATGGAGGTGCTCAAGTGGGTAGATGTGTTGTGGACTATTTTAGCATCTCTTCAATGCAATGCAAAAAGAAAGGGTATATCTAAGTCTGGCATTTGTTTTGCATTCGTTTTTTATTTGCTGTTGCTGAACCTGCTCCAAGCTGAGCCTGTCACGTTTGTGCGCAAAAGTTGCTGAGTCTACGCTGTGCATGTGAGTGGGATACTTAACCGTACCTAACGACACACACACACACGCATATACATGCATGTATAGTCAGCTTTATGTCTATGTCAACGGCTTTGCACTGCTAGCGCCATTTTGAGTCTCTTTTTTTATGTAAAAGCCAAAGCAGAGTTTTAATTTTTGCTCAAAAAAGAGGAAAATATAAAACTTGGCAACTTTTCCATCTTGTATAATGTCTATCTATATATTTATATATATATACATTTTTTCCCCTGTCAAGCCACAATGGCGGCTCGCAAATGTTCCTCCGCCTGACAGACAGTTGCAACAATTAGGCGACATTTGTTGCTACAGTTTCTGCATTATGTTTTTGCTAAATAAATGTGAATGACATTTTCATGGTCGCTGAGTACATGTGCAGGCAAATGGCAGTTGCTGCCAACAACAATATGGCTGGCAGGACAGCAGGTTGCCGCGGTTGTATCTGGAAAGGACTGCACTACCCAACTGGCACAGCTTTATAGTAGAATAATATTTGAAAACTTTTGGATTTAAATAATTGCAAAATAATAATTTTATTGACAATTAAATTTACTTGTAGAATTTTTTAAAATGCATCATTAAATGCCATTTTATTTATTATTATTATTATTATTATTTTTTTTTTTTTAATATTGCAAATACCTTCTTTAATTGATTTTTTTCTTAATTATGAATCTCCAAATTGTCTATTCTAATCCAAATTTATTGATTTGTTCTGTTAGCTCCAAATGTGTCGCTTTCTTCTGCAGACAGCATTACTTTCCAACTGCTTTTCTTTTGTATATGAGTGAATCCAGAGTCAGATTGTCACTCAATTGGATAGTCAACTAAAGTAAAGTATCCATCTATCAGTTAGACAATCAATCGATCAATCAGAAGGTAATCAATCAGTTAGTCAAACAATTTGATTATCAATGATTGATAAGACTATTTTCTTAATCTCTTAATCAGTCACTTTATCAATCGCACATTCAATAGATCAATCAACTTGTCACCTATTAGCCAGTCAATCAAACAGCCATTTAAGCTGTCTGCTATTCATACATCATACATCATACAGTGGTCAGCACATTATTGCTTATTCAATCAGTATATATGTGTCGAGTCAGTCAATCAGTCAATCTTCAGTCAGTCAATTCGCAGTTAATTACCTAGCCAGTCGCTCAGCTTGTCAATCAATCTATCAATCCTTCTGACTAATTAGCAAGCCAGTATATCAGTCTGCACATCAATCAATCGGTCATCAGTCAGTTAGTCCCACTCTATCACTCTATCAATATTTGTGTCGGTCAACTCAGTCAGTCAATCAATTCACGCTATTGCTCTATCAGCATATGAGTCATTTAATCAGTCAATCAATTCAGTCAGTCAATCAGTCCCAATGTCAATGAGTCACAGCAAACTGTTTGATTTCAATCATCTGCCACGCCATCTGCCCCCTTCAGCGCTGTCCACACACTGCGCTCTCTAAAGTATGCAATAATTTAAAGCTCTCTTTTGCGGTTGCCCCAAAAGCGGCCACAAAGCAGCAACAGCAGCAACAGCAACAGCAACAGCAGCAGGAGCAACAGCAGGAGGAGCAGGAGCAGCAACAGTAGCAGCAACAGTGAAAATTGAGGCGACTGCTGTGCGTTTTTATTGCGTTTTTCATGTGTCTCATGTGGTTTACTACAAATTGATTCTATTATTACACATACATATATATATATATATATTTTTTTTTTTCAGTATTTTATACATTTTTTTGTACTTTTTCCATTTGCCAAGCCGCCGCGCATTACGCATTTATTTTCTTGTTGTTGTTGCTGTGCTTCTGCCTCGTTTGTTGTTCGGTTTTGCTGTTGGCGATTTGAAAACTGAAAACTGATTGCAAACACACACACACACAAGCGCACACACACGCACGCACATAGATATTCCCTTGATATACACACAAACTTCCGCTTGTCTATGCCGCTTGCCCATGGGCCTATGTTGAGTGCAATTTCCGTTGGTTATGCGTGTGTGTGTGTGTGCGTGTGTGGGTGTTTGTGTGGTAAATACACATGAATATATGTATATACATGTGTGTGTGTGTGTGTGGGTATAAACAGCTGGCACATAGAAATTGCAATTACAGTCACATTTGGTCGTCGCTGTGCGAACTCCAATCAATTGTTTAATTAATTTTATAATGAGTTAATTTCGCAAAGCGCAATCATTTAAATGTTGGCGCGGAAAAGCCATTTATTTAATTGTTGTTGTGCAATTTTTGCCACTGATTTGGTGCGTACCGTACTAAATTATAAGTCGTATTATCATCGCACTCGCTCGCACACATTGAAGCCAACTAAGCGTCGGTCTATGAAATTTAATTATAAAATGCTTACATTGCATTTACATATTTGCGTCGCTGTCCGTTTAGTTTATAAACATTTGCCACGCTCAGTTGAATCGTTGCCTAATTTCATTTTGAGGCCATTGAAAAACTCAATTGAAGATGCTGCCGCCAAAATGCAAAATGCAAAATGCAAAAACCAGAAAAAAAACATGCAGAAAAGCCCAACAAATTTCTTTGCTGCACAAAGAAATATTTTACGAAACAAATTCGTGTCAAATTATGGTGCTCAAAAGTCAAATTTCTTGGCTCAAAGCCAGCCGAAGAGGAATAGTAAATGAAAGAGTAAGAGCAAGAAATTTAGAGAGAGAAAGAGAGAGTGAGAGTGAGAGCTAACGAATGGGCTGCATCTAATGAAATAGACAAACAACAATTTGTGGCTTTTCTTATATGCTTTGTTGTTGTTTATAAATGCAACAACAATTTCGTTCTCTAAAATTTTAAATGATTTTCATTTGTAATTGGCAACCAAAATAAAGAGATATTTGCAATTTTGTAGTTCGAAGTATTTTTATATGGCTTGTGGGCAATTCATAAACAAATATATTTATCCATATATATTTCTCT
This sequence comes from Drosophila arizonae, assembly GCF_054131065.1. Taxonomy (NCBI): domain Eukaryota; kingdom Metazoa; phylum Arthropoda; class Insecta; order Diptera; family Drosophilidae; genus Drosophila; species Drosophila arizonae. The sequence continues at coordinate 19,690,564 of NC_142925.1, read as the reverse complement.
CACAATTTCTTTGTGGCAACGAATTTATTTTGGAATTACTTGAGTGACAATCAAATTAATAATACTATTAAAAATACAGTTAAAAGCACAAAGTAAGCAATTTAAAGGGATATTAAACGGATATAAAGGGATAGTAGTATAAAAATTTTCAGGCATTTGTATTGCTGAAACTTATTTTATTGTGGACCTACATATATAGGACTGTAGCTTTTTATACTTCAAATATCAAACAGCTTCTTCTGGTATTTTAAGCGAAGTCATAATAGAGAAAAGAGAAATTAAGGAGCTATACAACTGCATTCCTAAAAATTTGAGGATTATTGAGCTATTTTAATTAACATTTTGCACACAATGTTCTGTTATTAAAGTCGCCAATATCCAATTAGCAACTTGTGGCTTCTTCGTTCTGAGAATCACTAGCAAAAAGTACAACTGTTCGCTTTGAACAATGCTTTTATGCTTCAATTGTTCAGCTATTAGATAAGGGCAAAGAAGGGAGGGGGAAAATGAACACAGGTAGAGTGTGTGTGAGAGAGGGACAGAGAGTGAGAGAGACGGACAATATATTCTTCAACTTCATTCAACTTTAAATATCGCTCTTATTACGTATTACTATATTTATTTATATAATTTTAATTGAATTATATATTTATTGATTTAACAGCTGTTAAATTCAACTTTTTACTAACCACAATTTCATAGGATAATAGTGTTTTCTAGTTGCGAGATATCAGAGAGCGAAGCTAAATTTAATAAAGAAAATAAAATAAATAGAAATTAAAGATAGATAAGATATTGTAAAAATCGCTGCTAAATTATTGATATTTTTTTTTTTTTTTTTTTTTTTTTTTTTTTTTTTTTTTTTTTTTGTTGGGCTGAGGTAGGAAAAAATGCTTTATGCACCGTCAGTCATGTCGTCACTTTGACCGGTGTGTCGGACTGCATAACTGCTTACCGACTAAAAAATCCTCCTCTTCTGGGGCTCAAATCCACCTTGGAACCAGGAGATATCCCGCATTAACCTTCAAGGTGGAACCCCATTGTGTGCTCTAAATGAGCGTTGCCCTCTGTGTGCCTGCGTCCAGGTCATACTTCTTCCGCCGCAGAACCTTTTCGGCGAAGTCATAGACTTTTTTCCAAGCGTCTATGCTGCTGCACATTTGCTGTACTAACGTCTCTACTTTGACTTCACCTACTGTATCTGCCAGGTCGATTCTTTCTTCCGACCATCTTTTGCAATTGAAGAAGGTGTGTTCTGCATCGTCCATTGCATTTTCGCAGTAAATGCAGCTGGATTCGGCAGTTTTCCCCATTTTATTTAGGTACTTTCGAAAGTATCCATGTCCGGAGAGTAGTTGTGTCAAATAGAAAGACGTTTCACCGTGCTTTCTATTTATCCACTGCTCCAGATCGGGGATTATTTTAGCGGTCCATCTTCCATACCTTTCGCATGACCATCTCGCCTTCCACGAGACTATGGTTTGCTGTCGTATGCTCTTTGCCGCATGTTCTGAGTATTCTCCTCTTTGCCGAAGATTCCATATTTTTTTGCGCTCTTGGGCAAGCAAGTCAACCGGTATGACTGCTGCTATCACAGTCACGGCCGCCCCGGAGACTGTGCGGTACGCCGATGTTATCCTTAAGGCTGCTCTTCGTTGCACAGCTAGCATCGGTTTTCGCCTTACATTCGCCTCTAAGGTATCCGCCCATACTTCACTGCCATATAGCAGTATTGCATTTGTCGCTTCCATGAGGAGTCTCCGTTTTCCTGCCGTCGGGCCGTCAACGTTTGCCATCAGTCTACTCAGAGACCCCGTTGCTGTCGCTGTTTTCCGCGTGGCATACTTCAGCTGTTCCCAGAAGGTAAGTTTACTGTCCAGCCTAACGCCTAGATAGTTCACTGTCCTCTGCGTCCTTATCAGGTTTCCGCTTACTCGCATCTCTATTTCGGTTGGGATCTGCTTCCCCGTGAACAGAAGTAACTCTGTTTTATGGGTGGCAAGCTCCAATCCTCGAGAGCTGAGCCATGTCTGTGTGCGGATCATGACTTGGGTAAGTCTCTTTTGGGCCTCTATGGTGTTTCTGGCAGTAATGACGGCTGCGATATCATCGGCATAACCAATAAGGAAGGTGTCTTCAGGCATTTCCAGTCTTAGGATGTCGTCGTAGCTGATATTCCACAGGTCTGGTCCCAGGATTGACCCCTGTGCAGCTCCTCCAGTTACTCTGTATCGTTTTGTTCCAGTTTGCGTGGAGTACAGGAGTATTCGATCCTGCAAATAGCTCCTGATCATATTCATGAGGTACTCCGGTATCTGGAAGCGGTGTTCCAAGGAAGTAAGCATATCAGTCCACCTTACACTATTAAAGGCGTTTTTAACGTCCAGCGTTGCTAACAGAACAACTGGGCGCGAGTATGCATTTCCTCTTTGCGTAGCTCTGGCTGCCTGAACCACTTCATCGATAGCTCCCATTGTGGATTTTCCAGCTCTGAACCCATGTTGCCTAGGGCTAAGTCCTCCAGCAGCCTCTACTGCTGCGAGTAGTCTAGGTCTTATGAGCTTTTCTAAAAGCTTCCCAGCTGTGTTTAACATACACAATGGGCGATAAGCCGAGGGTGTATTGGGATCGCCTTTGCCTTTGCTAATGAGCACCAGTCTTTGTTCTTTCCACGCTTCTGGGAATATCCTTTCTTTTAGACATGCGTTATACATCCTAAGTAGAAAAGTGGGACGTCCTGATGCTATCACCTTCAGTATTTCTGCCGGTATATTATCTGGTCCCGGCGCTTTCTTGTTCTTCAGGGAGAGAGCTGCAATATTGAGTTCTTCCTCGGTGAAATCTGGGACTGAACCATCGAGCTCTACGGGTGCTCGCTCATGCGCCTCGTGGATGTGTGCTGGAAATAGTGTTTCCACTATGTGATCCATCGTGTCATCATCCACGTTTGGCACTGCTCCGTAGTTTCTCAGCTTTTTCATGACTATCTTGTAGCCAAGTCCCCAAGGGTCTTTATTTATATCTTTGCAGAGCTCTTTCCACTTGTCATGCTTACTGCGTGTGATAGCAATCGACAGTTCTTTTCTCGCAATCTTGGCTGCTAACGCTTCCGTCGTGAAATTTCCAGAGCGTCGTGCCCTTGTTAGCCTTCTTCTACATTGTATGCATACTTTCCTTTTTTCCGCAATATCGTGGTTCCACCAGTACGCCTGTCGTCTACCTCCGTGTTTGCTGTGCGTTTTTGGCATCGATACGTTACACGCTCTTTCCATAGCGGTTAGGCTTCTTTCGACCACTTGCTTCGACGTCAATGTGCCGTCGAACTGTCGTTCTCGCCTATCTAATTCAGCTAGTAGTTTGCCTGTATCCACCTTACTTATGTCCCATCTATGAGAAGTCTTTCTTGAGTATGATGGGTGGTTTTGCTGACTGGTATTTTGGAAGTCATATGATATATACTCGTGATCACTTCCCGTGAAGTCATCGAGTATCTTCCAGTCCTTTATCCGATCTACGATGTGTTCGGATCCAAAGGTTACGTCAGGTATTGTGCCTTCACATCCCGGCCTATGGAAGGTAGGTCTGCTTCCGCGGTTTGCTACCACTAACCCGGACCTAGCGGCCATATCCATAATTTTTCGTCCTCTAGAGTTAGTAGACGACATTCCCCAGTCCACTGCTCGTGCATTCAGATCGCCTGCCACAATGAAGGGCTGCCGTCGATCCACGAGGAGATCCTCGATTGCATCGAGTTTATTCTGGAAGGTGCTTATGTCATCGCTAGGGGTTAGGTAGCAACTGACTACTGCGACTTATTATTGATATTGATACATTATTAATTTAAATAATATTTTTAGTATTGTTTTTGTATTTTGTAACTATTCTACTTTAATATAATTATTATACATACATATATATATTTTTGTATTATTATGAATTTAATTATAAAACCCACCTATTCATAGCCAGACCAAATCATAACAGTTTTTCTCCTTATAGACCTCTTTCAATAATTTGCCAAGTAAAACCATCTCTCTTATTCTACTTACCTCAACTTCTCCCAGCCAAGCAAGCTGCTTTCAATCGCAGAAGTTTATTTGATATAGTGCTCAGACTTACTCAACCTACAGAGTGCCTCATTATCTGCTTTGGTATCATATCGCTGCCATCGCAAATACAACAATTTAAATGCATTCGAAAATCCACAGCGAAACAGAAGCGAAGAGGAAGAAAATATCGCATTAAGCGCATTACGCTTCAAGATTCCAATTGTCATTACATTCTGTTGCCTGCCTGTTGTATTTACCGCATAGCCCCACAATAAAGTGCTGTGGGTGGGTAGAGAGATAGAGTGAGAGAGAGGGACAGGGAGGGAGAGTGAGAGAGAGAGAGAGCAAGTAGATGCTTATTGCAGGCAGAGTGACCGCAGTTTTTACTTGCATAGTCGAGCAGTTCTAGTCCGGGCTGCTGTCTGCCGTCGTTTTCTTTAAGCGCTGTGAAGCATTCTGCAATTTTTCATTTAGCGCTGCTGTAAATTCCAGATGCTCAGGCGCTGCATGCTGGCTCCACCTCCACCTCCATCTTCGGCAGCCCAGCTCCCTTCCGTTTCGTAGGGGTTGGGGCGGACACAGAAAACTTGGTCCTTTTGCCGCGTGCGATTAATGCGACAAGCACGATGATGAAGAAGTAGTGGAAGGCGCTGGAGGACGAGTCTCTTAACTTCCAACTTCCAGCGCTGAGCTGCCAAATTCGCTGGCATTTCTTGCCAGCCTTTATAAATGTGCGTGTGTGTGTGTGTGACTGTGTTGGTGTGTTTCTTTTTTGCTCGGTGCAAAATGCCACAAGGTGTAAAATTGAATAATTGAAATGAAGCGAGTACCGCGAGGACTCTCGGCAGGAGCCAGCCAGCAGTAGCCGCAAGGACACACAAAAACCCAAGAAAATTGTTGCAACAAAGTTTAGTTAATTGTGGTTAATTCTGATGGATTTGTGCGTAATTAGTGAGTAATTTAATTTTGCAGTTCTTTGTAAAGTTTGGCAGCAGCAGGACTTGCGGCCTGCCAAATCCCAGCACTGAATGACAAGTGGACAGCCGCAAAGGCAGACAGGCAGACAGATAGACAGACTATCAATTGTAGGATGAGAGATTGAGATTGTTGAGATTGCTCAAGCTGATGAAATATGAATTTGAAAATGATGCTGTAATTGACTGACAGAAAGAGTGGGAGAAAAGCAAGCAAAGTAATTATTGAATATAAATAATATATGAGACAATTTAAGTAATTAAATGAGGAATGGAAGATGTAATTAAATATATTTCAAGTGTTGAAAATTAACCTAATATATTAAAATATGAATCAAATCTAAAATATTTCTGTACTTAAAAAGAGAGAGGAAGTGAGAGAGACATATAGAGAGAAAGAGTGGGAGAAAGTCTAAATGAAAGATGTTATTTAATATATTATAATTGTTGAAAGCTATTCATATATGCAAAAATAAAAGGGAGAGAGAGAGAGGGAGGGAGAATGGGAGAAAAGCAATCAGAGTAATAATTTATATAATTAAAATATGGTATATTAAAATGAGAAATAGAAGCTGTAATTAAATATATTTTAATTGATAAAATTTTTGAAAATATAAATGAAAATTTGCATAAATTCTAAAAAATGGCTGGACAATAAATCATTTCATTTCTCTAACCTTTTAGAAAAGTAAATACAAAAGTATATAAAATATTAAACAAAAATAAATTCAATTAACTGTTAAAAATGAAATAAAAAAGCTCAATCTATAAAGTTTACTTTTACATATGCAGTTTCATAATTTTTGACCAACTTTTAATGACTGAATAGGCGTCAACTGTAAAACCTTTTGGCATACTTGAAAAGAATCTTAACTAGGAGCTGAGAGCCATAAGTTAACTCACGCAGCAATTTGCAAGAGTAGCAAAATTTTGCAATTTCTTAATTTTTCAGTTGATTTTTATTGTATTTTCCCTCAGCTGCCGCAAGGTATGCAACGCATTTTCTTTATTAGCCGCAATGGCACTTTTTGTTGCTCGAAAATTGCGACAGCAGCAACAGCAACAACAACAGTCGAGTCAGCAGCTCAGCAGTTTTTATGCTCTCGTTGTTATGCGCCTAATGAAATGTGACATTAAGTGCTGATGTTGCCACGCCCACGCTCACGCCCACACCGACGCTCGAATAAAAAGAGTGTCGCACTGTGGCGCACTTTTAATTGTTGGCAACGCCATAGCAGCAGCTGTAACAGCAACAACAACAACAACAAGAACAATTTGCCGCTCATTGCGGTGGCTCCCAAAAGGCAGCAATGCCTTGGGGGCGCGAGAAATGGAAAACGGGGAAAACCCCTCGAACCGAACAGCATCAGACAAGCGCCAGCCAAAAGACGCATAAAAAATAAATAAAACAAAAAAAAAAAAAAGCACTGAGAAAAAACGAGTAAAATTTGAGCAAGAGACAGAGAGAGCGAGAAGGGGAGAGAAATACGTTAAAAAGCAAGCAAAACAGTGTAGCGCACAAAAAAAAGTTTTTAATTAAAAAGTTTTGTTTTTTAAATCTATGGATGCGAAATGGTTAAAGCTGATGTGAATTTTCGCTCAGCTCCGGACGAAAACCCCAAAACAATTTTGAGTGGATTTCTGGCAACGGCAAAGCAACAGCTGCAAATTTAATGATTAGCCCGAAATTAGCCGCGATAATGAAGATCTAATTAATGACCCACATTAAGTAGCTGTGTCAATTTGCCCGACACACGAAACAGAAGCACAAAAACAAAAACGAAAAGAAAAAAATGTTTATTGAAATTATGGCAGCTACAAATTGAAATGACAATGAAATTTATCCACATAAATTGTATAAATCAAATGTGAAATCTTTTAAGCAGCAGCAAAGGAAATATATATTTGATTAGATTATCATATGATATTACGTCTTGTTTTATTATAGATGCATAGATTAGAGATCATTAGGGCCATATCAACTCACATTGAAATACTCCAGAAGGTGATACGATAATAATTATGTAATTATATTAAATTATATTTATTCTGATAATCGTTCGTCGAGGCATAACTGAAACATGAATAATTTTGATAACAGTAGTAAATAAGCTAATGATGATAGCTATAATGACTTAAATATAGACAAATATTTTGCTGATAATTGACAGAAGTCCCTTAAATTTTATGTAACTCAATTGACTTGAACTTATCTAACTGGATAATCAAATAATTGGGCTAATCAAATTAATTAAGAGCCTGCGTTTGCATGTTAATATTGATATAGCAAGCTGCAAATTAAATGGGTTTGCTGCACGGCACAAATGATTTTGGCTTTCTGAATATTTTAGGACATATGCGCAAGGCCGAGGCTGAAATTGAGGCAGTATCAAAGTCTATGAGTGGCTGGCTCTGCCTGCTGCCTGATTATTAAACATTAAAAGCTAGGCAAAGGCTTTAAAATGTGCACGGCCTAGAGACCTCCCTCCCTCTCTCTCTCTCTCTCTCTCTCTCTCTCTTTGGCTTTGCAAATTGAGTTGTTTGCATTTTATTTATGGGCCATGGGCAGTGAAACTTGCACAAACACCGCCCAAAAGTCAAACAACGGCATGCAATTTAAATGCAATTGTTTTATGCTCAGCAGCAGGCATACCACTACACACACTCACACACACACACACACACACACACACTGGAAAATCATTGCATTTCACGCTGCGCTGACAAGCCGAAGGGCTGCATGGGCCAATGTGGCGTATGCGCAATATGCAGCCAGCAAGAAGTCGCTGCCACAGCAGTAGCAGCAGCAGCCACAACAGCAACAACAACATAATGTATATTACGCCAGCGCACCTCTTGCACTAATAAATTATTAAATGCATGCAATAAATTTCAAATTAATCGCTGATATTTATCTCTCACTGCAACGTCGCGATGCGCTGCGGCCAACGACTGTGCATAATAATTATGTTGGTCAGCGCACACGGGCCCAACTAGCCCACCCAATGCCCTCTCGCCTCCTTCCCGCCATTTAGCCCGAAAATATGAGCTGCACTCCTGTCGCTAGTTTCTGCGTTATTTAAATTTTTAATCATTTCTCTTTTTTTTTTTTTTTTTTTTTGCTTGGCTTCAACGTGAATTCAATTCCATTTATAATTGTTCAAATTAAATTTCTTTTATTATTATTATTGCTGTTGTTGGTCACATTTATTATGATGGCGCCGTTTGGACAGGCATATTTTGCACATTGTTTTCACATTTTATTCATTTGTTTTTTTTTTTTTTTCTTTTTTTATTTTATTTTATTTAATTTTTTTTTTTTTTGCATATTTCCTTTCCATAGCTTTGGGTATATTGTTAATTGAATTATATGGCTGGGCTATAACCATTTTCTCTCTTTTTTTCCATGCTCATTCGCCTGAGTATCTTGTATTATTTATTTAATCATAGTTTTAATTGTTGCTGCAATTATAAATTAATCATTTTTAAGTAGCCGCTCATTTGCAGCTTCGACTTCTTAGTTCATAAATTTATTTATATTCTTTTTTTTTTTTTTGTTAATAATGAATAATAATGAAAAGCCATAGCTGAGTGGTTTTGTTTTGAATTAAATTGAAAATAATTTACAATGAAAAGTAGGACTAAAAATCTTAGAGAAATATGGGGACTTAAATTTAAACTTATGAAGCAAACATAAAAATAAGTAACTAAAATTTATTTTGAGCAGGAATATTTTTGCAAGCAAATTAAAAATATTTAAATAATAAATAAAGCATTTTTAGATTTTTTTTGTGCTGCATATATATTATTAATTTAATATCTTTAATATAAAATTATTAAAAATAAAAAATTCCTTCAATGCACGAACTTAGGTTGAAACACTCTAGAATAATGAATAATTAGTTATAAATAATGAGCTTAGAATTATATAATGGCAAACAGCTAAGATATGAAATTAAATGGAGTCCTACATTACAAATGTTGATTTTTTTTTTTTAAACCGAAGACAAAAATGATAAATTTTCATTTGAATGAAATTTGTTATGTTTACCTACTTTTTTTTAGTATATTGATTAGTTTTTTCATGTTTCTAAAATTTATATTTCTTTTCACATAAAATATTGGTACATTAAGATTAATATACGTTAGCTTTGCTGGACTGTTTTATCTCAAAAGGTCTGCTCCTGGCCGCTCAAAGGTCGCACAAATCTTTATGGCCAGTCGGACCCTCAAAGAGCTTCAATTTGTTGCTACCCCTATTTCGGTTGCCACTCTCTATCTTTCTCCCTCTGTCGCTCTCTCTCTCCCACTCCAATATTGGCGGTAGCTAACGAGCACAAAGAGCAACAGCCAGCCAACAAGCGACAAATATTTCACATTGTTTTTTGAATTATAGCGCGCAAAATGGCAACAATAAAAACTTTTTGCCAGTTGTCATATGGCCCCAAACAAATTCTATGTACACACACACACGCACACACACACAGAGTGAGAGAGGCAGAGATAGATATGGACATATGTGCACTCTCTGGCAACATCAACCTGCAAATTAACACAATAATAGCCAGCAAAAGTCACACACAAAGGGAATGAGCAACAGCAACAGCAACAACAACAACAGCAACAACGAAAATCAACAACAATATTGTCACATATATGCAAATGGCATAGAAATTGTGGTTGGCCACTGGACTCGTCGAGGCTGGCTGGCAGAGCGAGCGAACTGGCTGGGAACGGATATGCTTGCATATAAATTATAACACCGGCGTGTCTATTAAAATGATTGTATCCGCTCGATTATGCACACAGAGACAGAGACGGCAGCACAGAAAGGATGTGCGAGAGTGAGAGTGAGAGCGAGAGAGAGAGAGCGAGAGAAGGCTAAAAATTTAGCAGAGCCCAAAAACTTTTTGACTTTATAGATACAGATACAAATGCAGATGCAGACGGGCATAGGGCACTGATACAGCTCTATATATGTAACTCATGTGAGTGTGTGTGTGTGCATATTGTGTTTATTTTACTGCCTGCTGCTAGCTGTCTGCCTGCCTGCTGTCATGTGTGAGCGTCTGTGTGCTAACATGGCACAGGTTGTTAGCAAGTGACTCTCTGTGTGTGTGTGTGAGTGTGTGTGCTTGGTTATGCAAGCTTTTTTCTCTCTTCCCCTCCGTGCGTCCCGCCTGCTGCCCATGCTCATCGCTTCTTTGATTAAACAAATTGTACATAATACAGTTGCTGCTTTATTTGTCATTCAAATTTTGTGTGTCTGCTGTTTAAATCCAGTTGATATTATGCTGTTTTGACAGCTAATTAGTTACGTTCAAATATGCAAGTGCGTGTGTGTTAGTCTTACACCACTCTGGCAGCCACTGCTGCTCCCCGCTAGACTGCTTGTCATTGACTCTAATTGACAGCCAGTTTCTGGCCTGCTGCTTTAGCCAAATTGCATCATGCACAAAAAGTTTAGGCAAATCTCTTGGCAATTTTCTAACTCGGTGAAGTTTGAGAAGGCATTTACGAGGCCGGAGCGAAAACAATTAATCTTGCTGTGCGCGCAGGCAACCGCAGCTCTAAGATACATATACAACAGATATGCCGGGAGATGCACATGACAATTCTGCAGGTGCTGCAGAGTAAATGCAAAGCCACACTGAATGGGCGTGTGGGCGTGTGGGCGTCAGGCTGCATGGCACGTCAATTGTGGGCCAATTTAAATGGCAGCTAATAAATTTGCAGCAGGCAACCGCAGCGTGCGAGGGACGCTCGAAAGATGCACGGCAATGCGATAAGATACGCACTCAGCTGTGCGCCGGCCTCAAAGATAAAGTGCAGACGCCCAAAAGTGTGCAATACATGTATGTGTGTTAGTCTCTCTCTCTCTCTCGCTCCATGTGTGTGTGTGTGTGTGTGTGTGTGTTTTGTGGAGCGTAATTTAAGCCATTTATAGCTGGGAAATTAATGCTGCCAGCCAGACTACTGATGGCTGTTGCGTCTGCTGTGTCCTGGCCGCAAGTGCATCCACTTGCCAAAGCTGCCATTCAAAATAAATGAGCTAAATAAGCAGCCTGACATGTCAGACAGCAGACAACAGACAACAACAGCAGCAACAACAACAACAACAACTTGAACAGAAGACAACAACTGCAACAAACAAGCAGCAGCAACAGCAACAACAACAACAGACATTAATAAACAAGCAAACAGCAAAGTTTTCAGTCTCTGCTATGTGTGTCGCTGTATATGTGTGTGTGTGTGCGTGCGTGTGTTTGTGTGTGCGCGTTTGCTATTTGGCATTTGTTTTAACTATCAATTAAAGCTCCCGATGCTAATTATGTTCATATCTTGCTGTCTCGCTCACTCTGCTGCAGTCTGATGACCCAGCCCCCAGCCCCCAGTCCCCAGCCTGTTTCTAATAAAGCGCCAGCCAGCCAACAGCTCTGGCAATAACTTTTGTTTTGCGGTTTTGTCTGATGTCAAAAGCATTTCTGGCCTTTTGTAACTGCTTTAAAGATTACACATACATGTACAGTAAATTTATGTATACATATATACATATGTGTATACATATAGCTGTTTATATATCTGACTCTATCTAACTGCATTCGTATCTATTTTGGTAATCTCTATTGTTGCTTCTTGTTCTTGAAATTAGACAAATATTTGTATTTGTGTGTGTGTGCCGTATAATTTATGCGTGTGCGTGTGTCTGTGTTTTCTTGTTGTTCTCGCTTTGTTATTGATGTGCATAAATCACAGAAGGAAGACGAGAAAGAGAGAGAGAGAGAGAGAGAGAGAGAGAGAGAGAAGGAGATAGAGCTAACAAGGTATATGAACAAAGCGTCGTTTGGTTCTTTAATGACACCAATTCAATAAGAAATGTATGCGGAAATATTAGTTTAAGTAATTAGAGTGCACAGCAAGTTGATGTGGTTATCGATTGCTGATACTGTTATCGATGCTGTAGTGGTTTATCAATGGAAAGGTTTCCTTTCTGTGAACAAGTGGAAGCCGAGACTAATATTATCAATATAATCGGCTACATATATGCAAATAAATTGTTTATCGATAATAGATAATTAGAAATAAGAAACTCTTTATTTATTATCAAATATCGATTATTTACAAAGCATTGATAGCTTATCGATAATCATTAAAGTTCTTCAATTGATTCTTGTTCAGATGCTGATTCCATATAGTATAATGTAAATACCGATATTTTATCGATAGATAATATCGATATTATACATAAAAAGTGTTGCTGAAAGTATTAACAATCTTGCATCGTTCACCATCGATAGCTATTCAAATTGATATCATAACTCTCGATAACAATGCGAGCAATACCCTATAAGGTCATGCTCTCAGAGTTAATAACGTGACTCGTTGTTTTGGAGCTTTTAAAATGCATTTTACAATATATTTTAGTTTATTTGCATGCACATTGTAATCTTGAATCTACTTTGGCTTTAATAAAAACGTTGCACAAATAACACGTTCAGCATTTTTATCTCGGCTCTTCCCGTCTTGCTCACTCTTATTTGCACTGCACAACAACAGCAACGCGTCAAAACAATAACAATAGCAATAAACGCAACAACTACAACAACAATGATAGCTACACAAATGATGTGCAAAAGGCAACAAAGTTTTGCGGGCAACATGCGTAAATTTATGCAAAAGCAAATTGTTATTTAAAACACTAAAAACTAAAACCAGTCGAGGATATAGACGAAGCGGAGTCAATGAAAGAGATGGCACTGGCACAAGCGAGATAGCAGCTGCAGTCGGTTGGACAAATGTGCCTGTGTGTGTGTGTGAGAGAGAGAGAGAGAGGGAGTGTGTGTGTGTGAAATATTAATGCACAACATTTAAATGATTGCAGCAAGTGCGCAAACAGAATCAGAGAGAGGGTAATAGCCAAGAGAGGGAGCGAGAGAGAGAGAGAGAGAGAGAGAGGGAGATATGGAGTGAAAGGAGACAGGGGTAGACTGATGAACTGACCTCTGCAGCAGATGACGCCACAGTTGGGGCTGCTGCTGCTGTCGTTGCCACACGCAATGATCTGATTAAACATGGTAATGAAGTAGTCAAAATGTGGTGCAACGTGGCGTATGCGTAATTTCATATATACACAGGCCCAACTGACCATACATATGCATCATCTGCACACACACACACACACATGTGTCTGTGTGTGTGTGTTTGGGTCTCGCGTGTTGCTGCTAATTTAAATTTACGCGCTTCGGCTGGCCACGCTCACGTGCTGCAGGACAGCCACAGCAACAGAACGCACTGATGAGTATGCAAAAAGTAAATCCCAGTTGCAGCGCAACGAAAACACAAATACGCAGATGCATTTCGTGCCGGGAGGCGACAGCAGGGCTACAGAAGGGGCGTGTAGCTGTAGCTGTGACTGTAAATACTGCAAAACCCGAGGCACATAAATAAACATAGTGCCTGTTATATGTATATGCACGATTATTTATTTGGTTTATTGAGTCTTTGCCTTGCAAGATCTGCAGGGATAAAACTTCGTAAATTATCGTAGCTTTATATATGCCACTGTGAATTCGAATTGAAGTGTATTTTCGCAGATTTAATTTATTATTTAACTATACAATCTATTAGCTGGAGAAATCACTAAAATATCACTAAAAGCTGCAAAGTTTTATTTGAGTTATTATATATTATTTTATATTTAATATAATAATGCTTTCAAGAAAGAATTGTATTACTTTCTATTATTTTGATTTTATTATTTTAAATTTATTAAATCTAGCTCGTTTAAGCTTTTTCAATTGATTTTTCATTACCTAAGTTATTTACATAATTTTTTTTTTTTTTTTTTTTTTTTTTTTTTTTTTGTTAAGCACAAATTTCAGACTGCTCCAATTCAGTCAATATGTTTTCAATACACTTTCCATTTTACATGGCTGCCATTTTATTTTGCATTATTTTGTATTGATTTCGACTGAGTTTTTCACAATAGTATATGTATATATATTTTTACATTTGTTAATTTTTTTTTGTTTTTTATTTTTTTTTATTTTTGTTTTTTTGCTGTCGTTCATTATTTTGAAATTACATATTGAAGTACGGCGAAAAAAAGCTTTTAATATTTATTAGCTTGATTGCATTTAATGCACTTGGCTATATCCCTAGATCTATGTTTTCATGTATGCTCCTGTTTGTTTGTATTGGTTTATAGAGAGTGGGCGTGGCTGTGGATGGTTTTCTATTTGCATTTAGCATCCACACACGTACCACGCTCAGTGTTTGGGAATACGGCACGTTATGCCATTATTTGTTTTCGCTGATTGCATTTGATTTTTGGCAAACGACTGCCGTTTGCTCTATGGCTAACAATTCACAAGCAGCGGGGCGCTTGGGGTAGTCCTAAAAAATACAAAAAAAAAAAAAGAACGCACACAAACAATTTATATATAAATATATATAGTAGTTGGCTGCCCTCCGGACAGCTACGGCGCTTGAACAGCCTCTCAGCTGCCTGGTTTGTTAGCTAAACAAATACCACATTGTGCCACACAGCAAACAGCTGCAAGAGCACGAGTTGCACACGAAATGCAATTGCTGTGCATTTTATAAAAAAGTTATGTAATTCGCTGAGATGAGGAAATGACGGCGCTTGTCAAGAATATTAAGTAAATCAAGCCAAAGGGAAGGTTGGGCAAACGCAGCATGAGGTTTAAGTTCATATTGTTTTTATTTTTTATTTTGATAAATAAATTCATATTGCTTTAACTTGAGTCCCCAAATCTCAATTATAATTGGGACAACAAAATTGTTTTTTCCACTTTATTAACATAGGTAGTCCAGCTTAGGTTTCGCTGCATGCAATCCACACTCTGGCTCCAATGGAAATTCCATTTGGTAGCCCAACGAACACCCAAGCCCCAAACAAGTCTTAGTTTGCTTATAAACTAACTAATTAGGCCCATGTGCTAACCTTATAACTTGATATCGCTTCACAAATGTTGACCCAGGCACAAGTTGCGTCAACCAAACACCAGCACCCAGCCGGCCAGAGGGTCAACAACAAGTTACGTGGCCGAGCTCGGCACGTAGCAGCTCAGCAGCTCGGCTACCTATCCCAGTTTCACTTCACGTAAATTAGCAATTATTTAGTCATGTTATTAACTCGACTTCAGTCTGGCTGCAGCTCAATAAAGTTGGCTTAGCTCACATTTCATTCGGCTTTAAGTTAATAGCCGGAGAGCTTCTTCTTCTGCCGCTTCTGTTGATGGACTAATTTCAAGTATCTGCAGTAGATTGACCTAAAAATGTATAATAGAGAGAGTGAAATATTAAACTGAAAAGACCTGAAAAGAAAGAGAAAAGAGATAGAGAGAAATTATTGTATATTAATTAATGAAATTATAGCTTTAATATTCACCAAAGACTGAGCAAACATGAATAAAATAAAAATACAATTTATAATACAATTCAGAAACTTAATTTAAATGTAATAATTTAAATTTATATTAATTTATAATATATTATATTAAAAATAAACATCACTTAAATCAATTAAAATAAATAAAATTAAATAGATTAAGATAATTAAAATACTTTAATTAATAACTTTAATATTAAAGTAAATCAATTTAATTAAACTAATATTCAATTAAATACTTTAATTGCAAAATATATTTTATAAATAATAAATATAAAATCAATTATAAATATTAATGCTAGAGAAATATTTCTCATCTAGAACACAAAAAACATGCTCAATGCAATTTCTGAATTATATAAAAATAAATCATACATTTATAAATTATTATATATATCAGCATTCAACTGAGGCCTCTCTCTCGAAATACCCTTTCCAGTTTCACCTATTATTTTATTTTCAGAAAATTATAAGAATTTTTAAAAATTATATCTATTATACTTCAACTAAAATCTCTCTCTCGAAATACGCGTTAAAGTTTCACATTTATTTACACACGTTCAACATAAAATATCTATTAGCATTATTCACGCTCACTTAAGCTAATAAGCTCCCTCTATCTTATTATACACACTTAAGTTCCACAGGATAAATCCGAGCATTTGCCAACTGACTTTTGCACTAATATTCTACTTAATTCTTCTTCTTTCTAGGTAAGTTGAATGGCAATCGCTCTGGTCATACTCCTACTCCAACCCCCCGAAATGGCTTTTGACCCACGTAAGTGGCAACGGAATTTTTTAATATTCTTCAAAACTATTTAGCGCATTTTTCTCTTGACACCCTCGGCGCAGCTCATTTTTCCTCTCTCTCTTTCTCTTTTTTGTTGTAACGTGCCACGTGCCGAAGGGGCAACATTTTTCAAAGTAGTCAAGCTGAAACGACTTCACGAAAATCGCTTAAAGCAGCAAAACGACAAGAATAATGATATTTGCACGAAATGCAAGCCACAGGAAGAACAAGGCAGAGACGTCGAAAAATACTACAAAAAATACTGACAAAAAAGTAGTAGTAGTAGTAGTAGTAGCAGAAGAAGAAGAAGAAGAGTGTAGACATTCGATGTGGGGTTGTGCGAGTCAGCACAGAAAAAAGACATGCACCCTAAGGAAAACTTTGACTGCTTTTATGCACACGCACACAGACACACACACACACTGTCACTAATACATATTGGTTTTGGTTATGCACTTGGTTTATGGGGCGAGGGGCGCAGCAAACTTTGCGCTGATTTTCTTGGAGAGTAAAAAATATCTTCGTTTTTTTTTTTTTTTTTTTTTTGTGCTCGCCTCCTTTTGGTTTGCGTGCAAAAGTCACGACTGCAAAAAAAAAAAAAAAAGGAAGGAAAGGGGAACCCTAGAAAGAAATATAAAAAATCACAATTTTTGTTCGTGTACGGTAGAAAAATGGCAAAACTTTAAAGAACAAGATGAAATAAAAGTGGCAGACATTAAGTTCCACATGGAGCCAGAAAGCATTAGTGAAAAGTTCATAAGCAAAAGTTTGATGCCAGCGACGAGCCAAGGCGTCGCAGAGCTCTTAAAAAAATGACAGTTAAACTTTTCGGGCTACCATTTTTTGGGGCTAACAGCATATTTGCCCTGTTTTCCTTTTTTGCGTTTTACAGAAATCAAAGTCTGGCCACATTTGTATAATGTCTGGCAGGCACACACATACACAGTCACACACACATCCATAACTCATCCTGCCGAAGGGGGCTGTGGCAGTTCCTAATCAATGGAACGCTCGTTACCCAACGGCAACATTTTAATGCATTAAGTAAATGCATCTGAATGCGAAAAGTTTTTTCTTTTTACAAATATTTTCTGCTTGATTTTGCAGCACACATTGAAATGGAGTGGGGGAGTGAATGGGTGTGAGGGGCGCAAGAGAGAAAGGCCTTAGTTGTGAAAAAACTTGCAGCATACTTCATGGCGTCTTATTGCCTACCTTTTGTGTTGATTCATACGTTTGCCGTCCAACTCTTTTGCACTCAGTCCAACACTGCCTGCCAAAAGTTTGTTCATTTTAAAAATGCACTTGTTGATTTATTGAAATTAATATTGAAATGTAACTTGCAAGCTCAACTTGGCTGGCCAGTTGTACTGGGCCCGAAAGAACGTCATGCATGGGCGAAGGCAATCCAATCAGACTAAGTGTTTTGTTTACTTGCCATTTAGCAAATATATATTTCTTTGTTGGCTATGCTAAATCTACAACAAAATATAATATTGGCAATATCTATGGCTATTTGTGTTGAGATTTAAATTTAATGAGAAACTGAATTCTTAGATTTAAATTTTTAAAATTTTAAGTTTTCTTTGATATTCTACCAAACAATAACAAAAAATGCAAAAAATATTTAAGTATATTTTATATTTTAAATTTTATTTATTATGTTTTATATTTTGTATTTTATATTTTATATTTTATATTTTATATTTTATATTTTATATTTTATATTTTATATTTTATATTTTATATTTTATATTTTATATTTTATATATTACATTTTATATTTTATATTTTATAATTTTTATTTTTTATTTTATATTAATTTTTTTTTTGTTTATTTTGTTTATTTTTTTTTTTTTTTAGTTTATTATATATTTATATTTTGCCTTACGTTTATCATTTATTGTTGTTAGTTCTTGTTGACTTTCTCTTCCAGAACATATTTTACTTTCTGATTTACTGGCATAATATTTATTTATATATGACTTCATAAGTTCTCAAAACGAATGTCATATTGTCATTCACTATTAAGTATATCTGCCGCATTCTCTTTATAAAAAACATGTAAAAATCTCGCTCTTAAGCTAACCTCAAATTAAGCTGCTCACTTTGTAAACTTTGTCAGAGCGAACATGTTCCACAACACTTAGACTGTACGTTGTTCGTCTCTGATAGACAGCTTGGCCATTTAAAATTCCACTTGTGGCACAACAGTTAATCCAGCAAAAGCCAACAGACAACAGCAAATCTCAAAATCATGACAACAACAACAACATCAACAACAACAGCAGCAGCAGCTTTGACAGTGTGGATGCCAACAGATTCATTTTTTGAAGTACAACATTTATTGTAAATTTTGATTAATTGCGCTGTCAGACACGCGTCAGGCATGCTCAGACGCCCATCCATGCCCAACGTTGCCACGCCCACTGCATAAAAATATTTCGAGCGAGTCGCTGGTTCAAACGAGTTGACACTTGAAGTTTTTCAGTTCGAGCTCGGCGACAACAATTTGAAAATATTAAAAAAGTTTTCACTTGACATGTTATTGACTTGTTAAAATGTTTTCCTCGCTTGCTTAATATCATTTCTATTTTGTTTTTTCGCAGTAGAAGCTTGTTCTTCTTCTATTTGCGACTCTGGACTGCGAAAACTCTATCGAGAGGGTAGTTTTTTCTTACTTATTTGTGCCTCTTTGTCGTGTTGGCTGTGTCGGGCTGCTTATTTATTTATAATGTGGGACTTACTTGGCTATTCGAGCCACGTTTTTGCGTCATGCACGAAAATTGCATTGACTCATGCCAGCGGCTGGGGTCGCAAAACGGATCAAGCTACATATATATATGTGTGTGTGTGTGTGTGTATAATTCGCGGAGGGTTGCAAAAATAATGTCGACTAGACTTTTATTAGACAAGCTTTACTGTGTTCTCATCCTCGCCGTTCAGCATCTTGCATATATGTTGAATTTTTTCCCTGACGCTTCTGGTATCTTTGAAATTGCCAAGTAGAAACACCAACAAAAGTTTGCCCACAGCCAAGGCACCAAAAACAAAAAAATAGAAAGGAAAAGTAGAAAAAATTGAAGCCCAGGCACGATTTGCTATCGTCTAGCCGCTGACAAAAAAAAAAAAAAAAAAAAAAAAAGCGAAGAGTGTGTGAGTTCTTTATGTAGATGCTGTTTATTTGACAAAGCATGAAAAATGCATGCGGATTTTGTAGATTTTGGATCAGTGGCTGAGGCCCGAAAGGCCGAGCCACAAAAATGCCTTTTTGCGGCTGGCTTAGTCTGCCAGGAGGGGTGCATCGAGTACTTTCCAGAATAAGCAGAAATGCGGGGGCTTAGGGGTAATAATAATCTGGTTAACAATATGATCCTACAATAAAATTTGTATTCACTTTAGTTTCTCTGAAATTATAATGTACTTTCTCACACTCTAATAGTAATCATATAAAGAAAACTTAAGTTCCACATACGTTCCAAAGATTCTCTAGGCGTATTTCTATATAAGAACTATATCTTTTTTGTGTATTTACAAAATATCAAAAGTTCAAATAAAGTGGGCATTCTACTAAATTATAAAGCTCTTGTATATTAATGTACTGTCTAACACTCTAATGGCAGTTATATAAAGAAAACATATGTTCCACATGTATGTCAACATGCGTTCCACATAAGTTCCACAAGTATTCTATATGCGTGCTATATAAGTACCACCTGCATTCCATATTCATCCCACATAAGTTCCACATACGCTCCACTCAGGCTCCACACTCGTACAACATATGTTCCATACCAGCTCTACTTGCTTTTGTCAGACGTTCCACACAAGCTCCACAGCCTCTCTTGGCAAAAACTCTGTAAAAACTAATACCGTTTTGCTTATTCACAAATACTCAAAATACAAATAATGTACGTGTTGGTTTTAGTTACACTACTATTGCAATGCACTGTCTGGCACTCTAGTAGTAGTTATATAAAGAAAACATACATTCCACGGCCTCTCTTTGCAATATCTATGTAACAACTGTATCTGCTTTGTTTATTCGCAAATGCCATGTTTCACAATGCATGACTTGTCCGTGTGCCGCTGCACTCTCTGCTCTTTCAAGCAAAGCCCAACAAAATCTAACGTAACAATTCAACTTTATGGTTGTCAACACATTTTCTAAGCCAGAGCAGCAGAGCAGCAGCAGAGCAGCAGCAGCCAAAAGCTGCCACATAATAGTGCCCCATAGTAACCGACAACAGCTCAGGCGATACCATAACTGTTATCTAAAGCTCTCTGTTTCCTTGTCGCTGGCGCTTCACAACAACCACTCAAAAGTGTGGAAAAAGTGTACAAAGAAAGGAAAGTGCATGGAGAAAAAGTGTGGAGAAAAAAACTAGTAAATTTTCCGCGCATTATTTAAATTTACTTGCGTCTAATGTAAATTTACATTTTTACTCCGAGCTGTGTGCGAAAAGACGAAAAATCCCTCGAGCTGGCAAAAGCTTCTTCAGTCGGTGACATGTGTAGAGCCGCAGGGGGAGCAGAAGCCGAAGCACAAGCAGGAGCAGCAGCAGGAGCAGGATTGCTGCATTGTTGTTTCTACTACTACTGCCTCTGCTGCTGCTGCTGTTGCTGCTTCTGCTGCTATTTTTAACAAAGACGCAGTAAACAAGTGCACGAAAACAAAACAAAACAAAACCAAACAAAAAACAAATCTCTAGAGATCTGAGCGAAAGGAATTGTATTCAAGTGGAAGTATTTGCAGGCTACAGAAGAGGAAGACGAAAAAAATAAAAATAAATAAATGCCAACCACTTTTGTGGTGCAGACAGTTCGGGGTATATACTAATACAAACACAAGTAAGAACCTATACATATATATGCATATAAGTTTATATACATTTGCCTTTAAGTATGTGCGAATTAGTCTGCTTCTATTTGGCTTAGTTATGCATATATTGGAAACTTTATCAAAAATTTGTGGCTGCTTAGCAGCTTCTGTTTACGTATTGGCAAAAGGCAAAAAGCATCCAGTCAAACACCACATAAAGTGGCAGACTGTCAGTCAGGCAGTCACTCGAGCTGGACTGTCGACGATGGCGTCATCATCCAAAGCGTCCTGCTCACCCCCACACATCAGCATTGTCTGAGTGGAATCGCCTCGTCGGCGTTGGCGTCGGCGTCGACGTTGACGTCGCTTTCCTCTGTGGAGACCCTTTGTATGGGCTTTTTACTCATTTGTCGTTTGTCAGCTTTTTGGCGCGTTGATTTGCCGCTGTCATTGTTTTGGCATTGCCCATCGTGCATTCCCCATCGCCCAGCGTCCATTGTCAGGGTCTCTTCACTCAAACTCTTAAGCTATACACTAGCTTAGTCTTAGCGACTCAGCTCTGCAGTTTGAGCTTTATTGACGTTAGAGAAGTTTCTTGTTGAAATGAAACCATAAATTATAAAAAAAAAAAACTAATAGTAAATAAAATAAAAGAACATAAAATAAAGTAAAATAAAACAAAAGAAAATTAAATTGATTAATAAAAAATAAAATGCTAAAAAATGAAATAATAAAAAATAAATAAATAAATAAAAAATAAAATAATTAAAATAAAATAAAAAATTGAAATAAAAATAAAAAAGAAAGAAAGAAAGAAAAGATAAAATTAAAATTAAAATAATTGTTAATATAAAAATAAAAAAATAAAAATGTAATATATTTTTATAAATTTATGACTTTGATTTGTCAAATTTTGAGAATTATTTTGTGAATGAGACAGAGAGATAGAGAGAGAGAGAGAGAGAGAATGAGATTGAATAATATTAATAAATATTCTTTCACCTACGAAGCCTATAATCGTTCATTAACCAATAACTTTTTCTTATAAAAATATAAGTAACTAAAAATGTAAATCATGGAGGCAATAAAATAAATAAAGTTCTCATTTCAATTTTACATTAATTTATTAAATTCTTTACGCATTCAGATAAGCAGCTCAAGTTATGTAGATCACATACGAAGACAACTTTGATTTACTCGCAGTTGGCCTTCAATATATATGCATGTATATACATATATTTGATAAGCCTCCCCCAAGCACTTCGTTAGCTATGCAAGAGCATTTGAGCTTCGTTTTTGTTTTGCTTCTTTTTGAGTAGCATTTCTAGCATTTATTTTTATTTATCTTTGCTGTCCATTTCTTTTTTTTTTTTTTTTTTTTTTTTTTTTTTTTTTGATTTTTGTGATTTACTCGAACAATATTGTAAACGTTGGTTTGCATCTACTATATATCCCACTCAGGCAGTGAGGCAGTCAGACAGAGCAGCCAAGTTGATTGCTTTTTCGTGTATTTATTTGGCATATCCAACAATGCAGTCCACTAATGTAGAGACGCTTAAAGCTGCCCTAAAGCCGCTCTGTTGTTGCTGGCCATTTGGCGATTCACGGGCTGGCGAGCTTTTGCCAGCAGCGCGCCATAAATTCTAATAACTCACAGTTTAACATAAATTACCAGCCAGCCGCATAATTAAAATAACCAAAATGAAGACTACTATCCCCACTCTCTCTCTCTCTCTCTCTCTCTCTCTCTCTCTTTCTCACTCAATATCTCTCCCACACTGTCTCCATCTCGCTCTATTATTGAGCTAACAATTTCAATAGGCGAGCATAATACTCGCTCGTAATTGAAATTAAATGACATAAACATCAACATAAACTTTAAACTGGCGTTGGGGACTCCTCCCCCTAAAAAAAAAGCCCCAACAACTCAGTTGTTGGAATGCAATCCACACAAAAATAAAAGTAAATTAAACTGTCATATGTTCCAAAAGAGACAACAGGACATTCGGACAGATGGACAGAGGACAGTCGGCAGCCAGACAGCAGCTTGCAACTGCCGGACTGGTCTGCAGGAGGAAGGAGGAGGCGCGAAGGCGGGGCAGAGGCAGTAGAAGGACGAGTGCAGTCGTCTGTCTGGTTGTTTGGCTCATCTGTCAGTGTGGAAGATATGTTGAAATACGCCGCGTGTCATGATAAAGTATGTCGAGAGTGTATGTGTGTGTGTGTGTGTGTGTGGGCTGTCCTGTCTGCGCGCAGGGCCGCAGCGCGGGTGCGGCAGGGCCCAAGTGGTAATGAAAGCTCTGCCAACTAGATTTATAGCAACAGGCAAAAAGTAACAGAAAGAGACGAAAATGCGCTCTTGATAATTAAGAATAAATGCGAAAATGTTTTGAAGCAAAGCACAAGAAAAAAGCGAGAGTGTTGAATCAGCAAAAGTTGTGGCCTGTGGCTCCAAGCAGCAGCAGCAACAACAACCACTCGAAATGTTGATCATCAACAGCAGCAGCTTCCCGCTCTGCAGCTCCCCCATCCCTGCTGCTCTTCACAGTTGCTCCCTCAGTTTTTCCACTGTGTGTGGCTTCAAGCATCAGCACTTTTTAAATGTTATTACGTGTTTGGCCCGCAAAGTTTATTTCTATCTCTGTTTATTTCGTCTTCGTCTTATTTTGCGGTTTTTGCTCGCGATTTTTCATTTATTTATTTATTTATTTTCTGTGCTTATAATTTGTGTCTTTGTTTTGCCAAAGTTTTGTCTCTGTGTCTTCTGTTTTGCTTGGATTTTATTTATTTCTTTTTGACTAACATATTAAATTTGAAAATTTGTTAAGCAAATTTAGAGCATTGTAAGAAGATCTGTTAGACGCGCGGGGCGGGGCGAGGGTGGGCCCGGTGGGTTTTGTTGGTGCGTTGGACTTGGGCTTGGACATGTCGTCGCCGAGGCACTCAAAACAAATTTGTGCTTGGCCAGCTGCCAGCACTGAGGCAGCCCCAAAAGAAATGGCGACAACAACAGCAGCAGTAGCAGCAGCAGCTGCAACAACAAATAACAACAATAACAAAAATAAAATAAAAAATAAACAAGCACTAGTTGTAGTGGAAGAAGCAGCAGCAGCAGCAAAAAATCAATCTTTTGTGGCATTTGCCTGAAACTAGATTTCATACCACGGCGACGACAACATCTACGAGTATTTCATGCGGCACAGAAAAAAAACCTTAAGCATACATATATAAATATATAAGGAAATACAAGAGCAACAAATAAAAGAAAAAAAACCGAGAAAATAAAACAACTCATAGAAATGAAAAATAAAATGAGGCTTCAGCAAATATCAGGGGCCATGTGAAGTATTGCAGCAGCAGATAGAAAAGCGCTGCTTCAAACTAGGAAGACTACAGGAGAGGCAGAGAGAGAGAGAGAGAGAGAGAGAGAGAGAGTGGGAGTGGGAGAGGGAGTGAGGGAGACAGCGGCGAGTGGAAAATGCAGGCAAATTGCAGCTCATTTTATGCAAATGGGGATTGAGCGAATGCCGAGCTAAACAGCTAGAAGTAAATTACAATTTTTTCCATTCTTTTTTTTTTTTTATTAAGTTGCAGTATGTTGCAGTATTTTCATAATAATAAATAAGGCAGAACTTTTGATATTTAAAAGTGTAATTCATTCTCAATTGAAAATTGTTTCATAATACTGCAAAGGGAATAGAATGGTAAACTTAAGTTTTTAATTGCGTTTACGTAAGAAAGAGAATAAATAAATAAATAATGTAAGACCTAGAGAGAAAAAAGAGAAAAGTGAGAGAGAGAAAGAGAATAAATAAATAAATAATATAAGACATATATACTATATAAACACATATTTATATATAAAAAAAAACAAAATGTATACCAAGAAGGTAAATAATTTGATTAAAAATACATTAACAAAGAAATGAATGTAAAAAATATATAATAATATAATAATATTTGCATAATAATATTTACTATATTTATTATTTTTATTGTTAATTTTATTTGCATTGATAAAAGTTGTATTTCACATTTGAAATAAAAACTCATTTTTGTATATATTTTATGAATTTACATGGCCTTAAGAGCTGCCTAACGAGAATACTTATATGCTTTAACAAAGAGACAAAGCGTAATATGAAAGAGCCTAGGCTAGCATAAAGCGTCAGAGCAGCACGAATAGGAACTCAATGTTGCTATGGGAACGCAGTATTATCAGAGAGATAAGGCTTAAGAAGAGGGCACGAGTGAGAACGAGCGAGAGAGTTGAGACCTTTATTGTTGCTGTAGGTGAAATTGCTTTATGCACCGTCAGTCAGTTCGTCACTCTGAGCGTTGCCTCCTACTGCATTTTCTGCAACCCGCTCTTGAGCTGCCTTCCACCTACACAGTTACACAAATTAACCTTCAAGGTGGAGTTATTTTATTGTTTTCAGCTGAGCACTGACATTTATACTTCTGTGTCCCCACAAAACCTTTTCGCGAAGGACTCCTTTAAATTAGGTTTATTATTATTATTATTATAATTTTGTTTAACATTTTGTTTTTTTTTTTTCTTTGGGCTGAGGTAGGAATAAATGCTCAATAATAATAATAATAATAACAATAATAATAATAATAATAATAATAATAATAATAATAATAATAATAATAATAATAATAATAATAATAATAATAATAATAATAATAATATATAATAAATAATATATACATATCTATATATATAAAAGAAAGTTGTGTAAAAGTGAAGACTGCTTATAACTTGATTTGGGCTGAACCAATTTTCATGGTTTTTGATTTGTTGGATTTGTCTCCGCAACGAGTTTAGTATAGGGTCTTAAAAATACTGAAAAAATTTGCCGAATACTTGAAAAACGCGGTTTTTTCCCCAAATGTTCAAATTTTTTTTATACCCAGTAGGCTTGGTAACAGTGACAGTTTTGACAATAGTGTAGAAGTAAATAAACAAATGTAGTCAGTCAGTCTACGGTCTCCTGACCTCGAGCAGACCTGACTATTCAAAAAAAAAAAAAAAAAAAAAAAAAAAAAAAAAAAAAAAAAATTTTCAAATCAAAAGGAAAAATATTTCAAATCAAAAATCTGCAAAAAATCAAAAGATTAAAACCTGACTGTTCAAAAAATAAATAAAAAATTAAAAATTCGAAATTAAAAAAAAAAAGGTAATTATTAAAAAGTGTATTTTTGGCTTTTTATATTTTCGGACTTTTAAACTTTATAAATATTTCAAATCAAAAATCTGCAAAAATTAAAAAAAAAATCAAAAGATTAAAACCTAACAATCAAAAATAAATAAAAAATTCAAAATTCAAAATTCGAAATTAAAAAAAAAAAAGTTAATTATTAAAAATTGTATTTTTGGACTTTTACAAAAGCTAAATATCTCGAAAGTTCAGGTATTTGTTTGTCTCAAACATAAATTTGTGTAAATTATTTATATTTATATTTCTCGATTGTTTTATATGGTTTTGTGCGAGGGCAGTATTACTATTAATAAAAATGCCGCGTCCTAGAAGATCTAATCTTTCCCGGCGGACCCATAATGCAATTAGGCAACGGAATAGCGCGAGTCAATTATCTGACGAAGAGCGAGAAATCGCCCGAGAAAGGCTCCGCGTTAGTACCCAGGGAAGAAGGGCCTTAATTCGTGCTTCTCAAAGAGAGGCAGCCCGTGAAATGGCAATAAGAAATGGTTCAAGGATTGATTTGAATCGAGCAGCGTTTCGATATGATTGCACCATTGATTACAGCTTGAATCGTTTAGTTTGCATTGGTCCAATGGACGTTGTTTGCTAGCATTGTGGCGCATTGAAGTTTGCTGGTGAAACGCCCGGTTTGTGCTGCCTTAGTGGTAAAGTGACATTGCCATTAGCGGTCACCATAGCCATTGCGTTCCCTGCTTTATGGCGAAACACTAGAATCACGACATTTTCTAGCGAACACTCAAAAATACAATGCCTGTTTCCAAATGACATAATTTGGGGCGGAAAATATTGGAGACGGATATTTAAGGTAATTTACGTTAAAAATTTTATTTTCCAAAAAAAAATTTTGAATAATGTAGTTTGTTAGATTTCTGTAAATAGTGTTTGTAAATATAACTATAACTATGGCTTTGAATTTAAAGATTCAAGGCCAGATTTGCCATCGCATTGGATCATTGCAACCTATTGAAGATGCACAGCAAAAATTCTTGCAAATATACTTCATGGGCAATATGGAAGAACAACTTGACCGGCGTCAAGAAATGAACACAGCTATGAAAAGAGCAATTCTCCATGATTTGCATGCTTAGAAATTTAAACCAACCAAAACTGTGCAATGGAACGCGTTTGGTGATAAGAAAACTTATGAGCAATGTGATTCACGCGTTGATACTCAAAGGAAAATTTAAAGATGAGGAAGTTCTTATTCCTAGGATTCCGATGAGCTCAACAGATATGCCCTTTGAATTTAAACGAATTCAATTCCCGCTTCGTCTTGCCTTCGCCATGACGATCAACAAGTCACAGGGCCAATCTTTGACTATTTGTGGCCTCAATCTAGAAAATGCGTGTTTTTCTCATGGTCAATTGTACGTGGCATGCTCACGTGTTGGCAAACGATCCGCATTATTTGTTCTTGCACCCGACCAAAAAACGAAGAATGTCGTTTACAACAAGGTGCTTGAATGAAAATCCGATTAATAAATTTATCAGTGTATCCCAGCCTGAACAACATAGCTTTCAACAATTTTTTACCTAGAAATAATATAGAGGGCAATGCAACGTTTGCCGGGCCAGCTAGTATAATAATAAATTAAGCATTTTTTCTTTAAACTTCTCCCTTCAAACTCTCAATAATATTGCCCACTTCCCTAAGTACTTTTGATTTTCAGCGACAGCCCCCAACTTCCCCACGCCCCCTACATAGTTTTGTAAGCCAAAAAGTATACTTGACATTTTTGCGCGAAAAGTATTTGAAATGCGAGCTCACACTCCAGCGAACCAGAGCCAAACGAAATCAAACCGAACCGAAATGAAACGAACCACTTGAGTTGAACTTGACTGAGTTTACTCACTGCAACGCCTGGCGACAGTCGGTGGGCTGCTTTAATGACAGCCAAAGCAATACATAATAATAAAGCCAAAGAGCGTTTGTGCAAATAAATATGCAGCACTCAAAATTACTTGGGATGAACTGATGATGGCGATGGCGATGGCGATGACGATGCGGATGCGGACGACAACGTGGATGGGGCGGCGGGAAATGGGCGGGGCGAACATCTAAATAACGCGCTGCTGACCCAAACTCAATTTCCAGCAGCCCGCAACTCAATTGTCAATGAATAAATTTACTTGCTGCCAAGTTGAGCTGGCACGTCCTCGCTCTGCTTCTCCTCCTCCTCCTCCTCCCCCTCCTCCATCACATTGTCGTCAACGTTGTCCAGGAGTCCAAATCCATTATCCTTATCAGTGCACGAGCATCGGCGCTCGTTCGCGAAACTTTTTGCTGCTCCATTATTTCGACTTTGCTTCGGCTGCTTCAGTTTTTCTCTGCATGCCATTCAATTGGTTGGCGGCTGTGGCAATGCCGTTAACCACTTCCACTTTGAATCATTCTTTTTTCTCGCATTGCTACGCTCTCATTCTCTCCTTTTTTTTTTTTTTTTTTTTTTTTTGTAAATTAATGACGCAAACGGCCGGAAAATTTAGTAACTTTTAGTCATGGCGTGTGGATGATTCGCACACGATATACGAGCATCCCCCTCCCCATCTCTCATCGAGTTGGCATCAGTTGCTTTGATTCCAACTCCATTGGCGCCGGGGCTCATCAGCTTTTGGCTTTCGGCTTCTGCTTTTGCTG
Source organism: Drosophila arizonae (assembly GCF_054131065.1). Classification (NCBI taxonomy): domain Eukaryota; kingdom Metazoa; phylum Arthropoda; class Insecta; order Diptera; family Drosophilidae; genus Drosophila; species Drosophila arizonae. The sequence continues at coordinate 19,661,647 of NC_142925.1, read as the reverse complement.
TTGCTATTGCCTTTACTCTCGGCCAGCCTCGATATGCGTTGGTAATGAAATCGATATTTATGAGCTTTCGCTTCGTTGTGTGCATTGTGCGTTGAGTGCGTTCCAAATCTCAGCATATCGAATCTCGAGAGGTTAATAAATTAAGCTACCGAAAACTTTTGCCTCTATTAAAAAGTTTAGCTTGGGCTTACATTTCTCTTCTTTACCGTATTTTTTGTTCCTCTGTGAAAAGTTGTTGTTGTTGTTGGCGCTGGCTCTATGCAAATGAATTCCACAAATCATTGGCCTGTCACAACTGTCGAAATTGGCCAGGGAATTGCGATAGCCTAGCCAATTGGCTAGACTAGCTTTCTAGTCCTTGAACAAGATCGATGCGAATCGAAGGTAAAGTGAGCTTCAGCTTCGACGAACAAGCACTTTGGTGCTTTAACTTGCTCTAGTTCTTGGTCAAGATCAATGAAGTCACCTACATTATTTGCCTGTAGAATTCCTCTTAGCTTCTCATCATTTTTGGCCCATTTCAATTTACCTGTCCGCTCGACTACCTAATAATTGACCACTCTAGCACTCAGCATGGCCAACCACTAACACTCCACTCGAGGGCAAGCGGCATGCTGGCCACAAAACCGCACAATGATATCCACCCTCAGTTGGTCGCTTTAAAGTCATTACGTTCAGCACTCAGATGACCCCGCCCACAATGGCACAATATCAAAAGCCAATTAGCATACATTTTCATGCACCCACACACAGACACACACACACACATACAGAGCGACAGACATTGACAAAATCAAACAAGTCCAAAAATGTTGACAGCACTTTAAAAGTATTCATAGCAGACAGAGAGCCACAAACACACAGTCGCATTCACAGCTACTCTATATACACATACATATACGCTCTTCCCAGTCACAAGTCACTAGTCAGCAGTCACTAGTCACCAGTCACTAGTCACTGACTGGCATGTCAACGGGAGCATTTTCATTTTGTTTGCTCAGTCACATTTATGCATGGCACGAGCGTAAGTGGACAAGTCAACGCAACTATTCTCGGCGAGCTTCCTGCTCGACTGAGAAGTATGCCCTATCAAATTAACAAAACAAACCCAAGTTCTGCAGAAACTTAGAAACTACTTCAAGCAGCAAAATAAACTAATAGGCAAAGCAGCAGCAGGAGTAGCAGGAGGAGCAGCAGCAGCAGGAGGAGCAGCAGCAGCAAAAAGTATGGAAAAGCTCAGCTCGAGCCACGGCTGTGTCCTTGCTGTGGCCCAAAACTACGACGGGCTTTGCTAAGGCAAACAGACAGACAATGCCACGCCCACTGGCAGCCCCGGCAGTCCCGGCAGTCAGCACCCAAATAAGCTGCTCGGCATCGTCTTAATAAGATAAATAGGCACTTGAGTGCAACTGGCTGTAGTTGTTGTTGTTGTTGTTGCTGCTGTTGCGAAAAACTTGAAATGTAAGCCCCGCTCTATGAGTTCTGGCTATTCGGTAGGGATCTTTCCACTTGCCACTGCCACTGCCAGTGCCACTGGCTCTGCCACTGAGGCATGTTCAATATTTTGTTTTGTTAATGATGAGCAAAGTTTGCTTTTGTTTGGGCCGCTCTCCACTGTTAGCTCTCTATCATGGCGCCTGCCCCCGTTTGCTGTAAGCAAATTTTTTGGTGCTACAAGTTTTTGTGTTGGCTCTGAAAATAGCTGGACATTTGAGCTTTAATGTGGTCAGCAGGCTTTTACGCCCCAATCTCTCTTTCACTCTCTCTCCCTCTCCCTCTCTCTCTCCCTTCCTCCCTCGCTCACTCTTTCGCTTTGCTCCATATGCTAGGCTTTGACTTTGATTTATGGCACATTATAAGTTGCAGAATGCGTGCCTCTGCTCTAAACTGAGTGTGGCACCAGCTTAAATCATCCACATCAACATTAATACTTGAGGTTGTGCGTGTTGTTGTTGTTGCTATTGTTGTTGGGCTCTGCATGAAATATATTGCACGGAAAATCATTAAGGTTCCAAGCTGCTCCTGAAAAATGGCTTAAAGTTGCCCGGAACGGGGTTGCGTTAGCTTTTGCTTAGGGATATTAAAGCTGTGCGAATTTTAGTTTTCTCTTAAATAATTTTTTTTATACTTATATTTATTTTTAATTTAATAATATATATTAATTTATTTTTATTTTTTTTTTTTTTAAATATATATATTTAAATTTAAAAATAATAATAACATTAAAATTTCATTACTGAGTATTATTTATTTATTTTTTTTTTAATAGTATATTTTATTAACAAGTTTACAGCTAACTTTAGTGGCAGCTTAATTTCAATAAATATTCAACTCGATTGCTGAGCATTCACACAGTTGCTTCGCCTATTTAATTCAGCACTTTCCAACACTAATTGTTATGCTTTCTCTCCATTTAGCAGTTGCTTAAATGCTGTCAAGCGGATTGCTTTTAATATCTTGCGGAATGCATTTAATGCGAATCGCTCTTTTTCTCTCTCGCTCTCTCTCTCTCTCTCTGTCTATCTCTCGCTTCAGTTGACTAAGAAACCCCAACGGTAAATATCAATTTCCCTCATTGACACTTGCAGCCTTTCGCCTCTGCCCAGCGCACGGCACGCCCCAATGTGTTTTCCAATTACACTTGACTACGCTGCAGAAATTGTCATTACTTTGCGCTGCTGCGATTTACACTTCAAAAGCCGCCGCGAATCCTTTGAGAGCGTTTCTTACACTTGGCGACTTTGTTCGCTGCTTTTCGCATCTTTTTGCGCTCTCTTTTTGCTTTTCGCTTTTCGCCTTTCGCTTTTGTCAATTGCAATTTTTCAATTGATATGCCAAGGGACACAGATGAAAATTCGCCGAATATACATATAACTCTCTCTTTGTCTCTCTCTCTCACTCTCTCTTAATCTCTCTCTGTCTGGCCAATAAAATTCGCAGCGCTGCTTTTGATTTGACTGATGCGACGGCAGTGGTGTGGGCGTGGGGGCGCTGGGCGTGGCATAGTTGCAAAAATATTGGCATAAATTATGAGCGAAGGATTTCGTGGCGTGGGCTCGCACGAAGCCAAAAGGCGAAATGTTTCCGCTTAATAAGGCTTTCCGTTTCCGTTTGCGTTGCACGGCTTCCGGCCAGCTACCCACTAGCCCCAGCTGGCCGCTTCCTTCCGCCGCGTCCATTGCCATCAGCATCTTCTACGCTGCCATTACACTTCAGCCTACTTGCTATGCATCGCGGCGGCCTTTGTGGTGCCCGGACTTCGTGGTTCGTGGTTGAGTCTCAGTGGCTGTGGTTGCTTTCGCTTGGCCCATCCTTCCGCCACGGCCTCTCTCCCTCTCTCTACCTCTGAGAGTCTTCGTCTCGGTCTCGATGTGGCCATTGTTAAGCTCGTTGTCAGCGCTCGGCAATTGATAATGATTATAATGGTCGTTGTCGTTGTCGTTGCCCCACTCGGCTCTCGTCCCGCTCAAAAACTACTTAGATTACAATGCACAGAAGCAGTTGCCGCCCATTGCGAGGCAATTTCTTTGGGTCGGAGCCATTCAAAGCGCATGCAAATGACTTTGGATTTTAATTAAAAAGCAAGTGGCTCTGGCTGCCAGTGGTGCATTTGATGAACCGGCGATGTCCTGCTGCTCCTGCTCCTGCTGCTGATGCTCCTGCTCTGCTCCACTTTGTTGCCACTTTGTTTGCGCTGCGTGTGTCAAAGCGGAATCTGCCACGGCCCAAGTAGCTGCTAGCTGATGGGCTAGAATATCAGCTGAGTGTATTTATTCGCTTCCTTTGTGTGGGCTGCCAGTCGCCTAAATGTGCTCCTCCACAAAACAAAGTCAATGATTCGCTCTCCACTCGGCTTCACTGCTCAGCCCACTCAGGCAACTCTTTCGTTTTATGAATTATGCTGGCAATTATGCTCGGCAACAATGACACACACACACATATACATATACACAATGAAAGGGTTCCTTTTCTTTCAAGCTTTTCCTTCCTGCCGGCCTCAGTCCCTCCGTCTGCCTGCCTTTTGCAGGACACACAACTCCGAACTCTGTGCTTCTTCGGTCGTCGCTCGGTTTATTGAACTTGTTTAATTAAGCGTAAAATGTGTCGTTATTTCTCATCTACTGTTATGCAATCCTTTGAACCACATTTTTCGTTCATTTTTGTTACGTTTTGAGTGTGTGTGTGTGTGTGTGTTTTTAATGGTCAGCGCGAAGCTATCAAGTTTTAGCACAGAGTGGCAATTCGCCAAATGCCTTTCGAGAGTACTAGAGCCGCAAGAGCTATGCATTAACAAATTGAAATGCATATTCGAGAGGGCGTTTGGCTTTGAGTTTGAGGATATCATTAATTAAGAATGAGATGTGCATATAGATATGTATATAATCAATTCACACCTATTTCTCTGTAATTAATTTCCTTTTTCATTTCTTCTCTTTGCAGGTATGTTTAAATTACTTTCTATTATGCTCCAGAGTTTTTTTTGGTCAACTCGCGTAAGTCAAAGCCAACAAATTTTAAACGAATCCAAATTTCTCCACAAATAAACAAACACATACTTATCACACATACTTATCAACAATAATACAAACATCCGCCCCAAGCAAAAATATTGCAGCAGCAAATTTTCGTAATCCCATTTAATGGAAGAAAATAGAAGCGACTGTTGGGATACGCTGTAAGAAGACTTTACAAATGAAGAAACTGTCGAAATGAGTATTGAAAACATTAAAAACAATTTTTAAATATTTTATATCAAAAGACATCAACAAAAAATAGTTTGTTCTTTCTTAGTTTATCTTTAGTAAAAGATTTGCTTATCTCAATGAGCGAATTATGGCTTGAGTGTAAAGCTTACAGGGTAGCTGAGCTGAGTTGAGCTGTTGCTGTTGCACTTTATGGCAATGCGACACGCGATGCTGCAGCAATAGCAAACACCAGCAACACACACACACATTCACACACACACCTCTAGTCAGCAATTTTGCGCAATAAATAAAATTAAAGGCGCACGCGGCAACTGCAAACTGTGTGAAGGGATGTAGATGCGATAGCAGGAGCAGCAGGAGCAGCAGGAGCAAAAGCAGCAGGAGTTGAGCAAGGCGGCAGGAGCAGGCAGCTGCCAGGCTGGCAAAATGTAATTAGAATTGTACAGTGCGGTTAATATTTCCGCCTACTTGAATGAGTGTGTGTGTGTGTGTGTGTGTGTGTGTGTCTGTGGTTCATAAAACAATGCCTACAATGTGGCTGCTGTTGTTGTTGTTGTTGTTGCTGTTGGTTCTTGCGCCTGCTGCGTGTAAAATGCAAACGCGTCGCGTGTCAAGCGCTCGTTTTAATGCCCACACACACACAGAGACACACGCAGACTCACTCACTCACACACCTGCCCAGCCCACACAGAAGAGAGCCCACTTGAGCCCAGACATTTGCAGCATTTCTTTGGCTGCTTCATTTTTATGTTTTTTTTCTCGCTTTCGTCTCTCTCTCTCTGCTCATTCTGCTGACTCGAAGACTTTGGCTTTAGCTCTGCTGCTGCCTTCTGATCCCACGCCCATACGCCCACCCCACCCCAATGTTGGTGTATAAAATTAATTTTATTTACTTTTTCGCCTTGTTGTGCCTTGCCTTGCCTTGGCTCGGCTTGGCCGCAGAGGCCCCCAGGACCAAAAGCAAAGGACCATGACTCGCCCTTCAAGTGGCTACTTTTATTGTAGCTGCTGCTCTTGTTGTTGTTGCTTCTGTTGTTGTTGTTGTTTGGTACGTGCGCATGTAATTAGTGCCATTTTTCTCTGTCTAATTGGAAAATTAACATATGCAGTGCTTGTTTTCGTTTCTTTGGTTTTGTTTAGGAAAACAGCACAAAAATTGCCAAATGGGAGAAATATATATACATAAATTGTAAAATGAAACAAATTTGTATTTCAGTTAAGTGTTTCTTTAGCGAGATTAATGAGTGTTGAGCTTCAGGGGCAAATTAGAGTATAAAAAATATTGAAGTTAAAATTAAGGAATTGGACTTTCCATATTATTGAATATTATATATTAAATATTCATTTTAGTTTTATTTATAAACTATCAAAAATAATTTTAATAAATTATTAAAGTATTTATTTTGAAGACTTTTTATTCATATTTGAAAAATTTACGCAATAATTGAAATAAATATATTTCTTATGTATTTATTAAAATTTTTAACGAAATTTCTCTTTCAAAAATGTGAAAAATATTCTTTAAAATATCTTGAAAACAGATTCGGCACTAATGTGTTTTTTTATTAAATTATTTAAAAGCTCTCCCATCCTCTATCATGTCATTTGCTGCTAGCTCAAGTCCTTTAAAGAAGTATTATAAAAATGCAGTAACCTGAAACGAAAAATGAAAATGAAAATAATATTAAGCACTAGCAACTTGTTCATATTCATTTATAATTCAAAAATATATTCACACATTTTTCCCTGTGCTTTTAGCTCACTTTAAAAAAGTTAATTAAAAGCTTTCATATAAAATATTCTGTTTTAAGCTCACTTCAGTTGCAGCTTTAATACAGTGTCAGGGTTACTTTAAAGTAAAATAGCCAAGCAGAAGTAAAACTACCAGAAAGGGAATGGAGAGAGAGGGGGAGAGTGTGTGAGAGAGCTGCAGCTAACAAAGAGAAGTACGAACTTAAGGACAGCGCAGACAAGTTGTAAAATATATAAAAAATTTCATAATACGCTTAGTACAAAAATGTGGCAGAACATCTTCCTGGCTGCTGAGTCTTTTGTCCTGCTCTACACAGATTCTATCTCGCCCTCTTGTCGCAGCGTGTGTGTTGCTTGTTGTTGTTGTCGTTGTTGTTGTTGTTGCTGTTGCGGTTATCATACTTGTTGGCATTTTGGGTTATTGTTGGCAGTCGTCGCCACGGACGTCGTGGCCTCTGCGGTGTCTATGTGCCTCCTCGATGCGAGTCCAAGTGTGCCCGCCCACTCGACTAACTGCAGCAGCTCTGCTGCTGCTCTGCCGCTCCGCTGCTCGTGTGTGACAGCATATAAAACAAATTTTTATGAAGAGCAACAGAATAAAAGCCAAGCACAAGCTGAAGAAAGAAAATAGATGTAGCAAAAATGCTCTGCAACATATTCAAGCAGCATTTTTTTGCTTTACTTTTTTATGCTTCGTCACACGAAATTTAATAAGAGCGGCGAATACTGTGGCTTGGCCATAAAACAAATGCGTTTGCGTAAGTGGGCGGGGCGAGGGTCGCACTCGGCAGGCACGTCGTGCCCATCGACGGCTAGGTATGCGAGGTATTTATTGGTCTACTAAGTGGGCTCTAAATTTGACTTATGCACCGGATCCGTTTCATTCAGCCTGGCCCGCTCAGTGAGGCATGCATAAATTATGCCACTCAGGTCATTTCGCAGCGACATAAAAGCGGGTGCTCAGCCGCCCACGAGGGCGTCTCATAAGTAGGCTCGCTGCTAACGCACAAAAGTTTCGCTTCCGGCTGGCCCAAACGGGCCGCAATAAAATCAAATCAACGTGACGACATTAACCGACCTACGGACCTTCAACTTAACGAACAGCCCATAAAACGGACGTATTTAAATTAAAAATCAATTGTTTTCGCAGAAGCCAAAGCGGTCGAAGCGCCACTGTGGATGGCTAAGCGAAAAGCAGAGATAAGAGTTTCCTGGAAAATTGACAGAGCTACGCTCAAGTCGGGTCAGCTGAAACTGATTTTAAATTGAAAATTAAATTGGCTACAAGTAATTGAAGACTTGAATCAAATTTAAGAATGATTTAAAGGTGTTTAAAGTTGAACTAAAAATTTGCATTAAATTGTCAGAATTGATTTATTAGAATAGAATGGATATGCTATCGATATTTATCGAACAGCTTTATAGTTCATTGAGGATATTGGTTAATATCATAATCAAAGCAAACATTTTGAATGTACAGTGTCTGAACTCATATGAAGCCATGCCCTCTCTAATTATTTAGTTGATTACTGCAAAAATTGAGAGCTATGGAACAGCTCTCTATTGCTCTATCGTTATTCGATTTACCAGAATTCACAATTCGAATCATCAGAGTCAGGATTTCTCTAGATCTCTCTAGAGCTATACTACACTCACTCAGTCATTGATTTATATTTTGTCATCTGGCTTCCAATCAAATTCCTTTACTACTATTCTCTATCGATAAGCAGATCGGTAGAGCTTTCTATTTCACTATCGTTATTCGACAGCCAATCAGAATTCCTCTAGCGCTATACTCTCACCCAAGCTGCTTTCTTTACACATTCCGACATTCGACGTGCAATCACATTTCTTTACAGCCACCCTCTATCGATAACTATCGATCAGTTTCTCTAATGCCACTGGACAGTCAAGCGCAATTTACATTCCGAGTGTCCACTGTCTGAATCCCCTCAGAGCAATTCCTCTCGCCCAGTCATTGCTATGATTTGGCCCTTGGTGGCAGTTACTCGCGCCACGCCACGTGTCACATAAAATGTCAAATTGGTTTGTTTTCCTTCTGACCAAGTGCTTGCATACAAATCCAAAAACTTGTGCCCTTTGGCACATTTTATTGTCTGGAGTCTCGAAGTCTCGTGTCCCCACACTGGCTGTCAGTTGTTAACCGTTATTTAATGCACATTTAATTTAGTCGTAAACAGTGAAAAAATCGCAGCCAGCAAAAAGTTTGGCATTAGAGACCACCCGCCCAAACGATACGCCGGGGAGTTAATTTCGCTTTGCTTCGAGCTGCTGCAAGACGTAAAATTTGAAAAGTCGCAACTGGACGACTGGACGACTGGACGCGGCGACCCGCATCGCTGCTCGCCATTTTCTGTGGCAGTAATTAACTAAATATAGCTTGTAAATGGGGGACCCGATGGGCGTGGCCACTGGTGGGGGGCGGTGGGCGATGGGCGTGGGCAACACGCACATGTGCAGCATAAATCTGAGCTGCGGGCATTTGTTGATTTTAGCAATTAAAGGCAACAAAGAAATAAAATCAGAGGGAAATAAATTAGTTGAGAGTGAATGACTGTAATATAACCTGTTTAAGTAGCTTACTTCGATATTTATCGATAGTGGGTGGGCAGAGAATGATATAGAGGCTACTATGAAGAAGCGTTGAATGAAATAGAGACCGTAAAATGGACAAGGAGTCACTGACTTACCGTTCGATCTAATCACAGCTACTTTAGCAAATGCTAAAAGCTATCGATAAATAAGCTATCGAATAAGCGATGTACATCAATGTTCATCTGTTTATAAAAGATGTTTTTTAAGCTGCAAACCATATATAAATTGACAATAGCAATGAAAAACTTAAAGTGATAAATCTCTTATGTCTCTGCTCTGTGTATACCCACTTTTGAACATTTCTCCGCTAGAGGGTATCTAAGCTGGCAAATTAGGGTGGCTTAAATCGAAAGTTCATTAGTCGTACCCTGCAATCGATGCCGCGCACCATCTTTTGCTGGCTTGGCGAAATGGAAGGCGAAAAACATCTATAGTGGGGTACATTGTTAACTTGGCTAATTGCTAATTGACGGTTGTGTGCACTTTAAGCAGTTCAGTTGTTGGCCAAGAACTGTAACCTTTAAGCTGGGCCAATCTGCGCAGCGAAATCGCGACAGCAGCTTATCAACGTCTCCGGCTTGGTCTTTGTTGTGTACAGACGTTGTCGCTGTCTTTGTCGTTGTTGTTGTTGTTGTTGGTGTTGTCGGTGTCCTTATGCTACTTTCGCTGGCGGCAAATTGAAGTAGCTGGCGCGACAGGAACATGGCCAGGACACTGGCTAAGGACAACGCGCCAGCTGGCAACTGTTGCCGGAAGCGCCATCGGATGTCCTCGCTAAACCGAATGGCATCGTCGCCTGCCAGGAAATATGTCCCAGCATGAAATTAAAATGCGGAACAGAGCAAAGACAGCAGGGAGAGAGAGAGAGAGGGAGAGAGAGGGAGAGGGAGAGAGAGAGCGAGAAAGAGAGAGAAGAATATATGCATATATTAATAATTTTTAACTTAAATAAAAAATATTATAAACAAATATTAAAAGGTGTTAAAAATATTTTAAAAATATATTTGAGCTCAGCTAAATTTTTATTTTATTAAAAGAAAATTTGTAGAGAGTCTCGCTTGATTTCTCGCAGTGTAGCTTAACTGTCTGCTGTTGCATAATATTAGGCACTTGGGCTTCAGGTAAGCCACAGCTTACAGCAACAACAACAACAACAATAGCAACAACAACAGCCTTTGTTAATTTTGCCTGAGCTGCCAAATCAAAAAAGGATTATTAGCAACGCGCTCATTCAAATTTTATATTAGCTGATTATACGCGTTTTATTGCTAGAGGCTCTGCAAGTATGCGTGTGTGAGTGTGTGAGTGTGTGAGTGTGTGGGAACTCACACAAGTGACGGAAATTACTGCATAAAGCGCGCTTGATTGAGTTGACAAGTTGTAATTTCGTTGCCGTCGCGCGTTTCATGTGCCTGAGTGCGTATGCGGTTGCAGAAGTGTGTGGAGTGAAGCAATCAATATAGCCGCAGTAAGCTTCACTGTTGGAGTAGTCGTTGGAGGCCGTTGTTGTACGATGGAGAGTCGTGCCAGAGTCCAGGCCCATGAAATCGAGGCGACAGCTGTGCGTTCGCTGACATAAAACGCAATATTTGGTTGCCAAGCAAAGAGATGAAATGTTAGCCAATGCTGACTTGTATTTAAAGTGTTTAAGCTGTAGCTGGAGTGAAAGAAAAGGCCAGAGATTGTACGTTTGACTATAGACGGGGGCCTAATCTATAAAATTTTAAGCCTATTTAATTACTTAATTCGAATTAAAACCGATTGTAAAATAAGGCTAATAACAGCAGAATCTATATTTATTGACATTTTATTATGTCACATATATATTTATATTCGAGTAATATCAATAAGAGAGGAATTTATATATATTTTTATTTATATATATATTTTTTTTTATTTATCTTTATTTACATTTTATTATATATGTTTATTTATATATATATTTGTATGAAATGAATAACAGCGGAGTTTATATTTATATTTATTTCATTTAATTCTAAATTATAATTTTATTTAATCATAATATCTTTCTATATTTATTTAAGCATCTTTAATTTCATTTGATGCTCTGATATTTTTATGAGGGTATTTTTATGAGACAATTTTTGTTTCTTAACTCATAAATTCTTGTAATTATTATCTAATCTTAAATCATTTCGCTTTAGTTCACTTCAAACTGCAAGTAAATATTTTTTCCGTTCTTAATGCGCTGCGGGTCAAAGACTTTTTATCTGCGGCAACTTTATAAAGAAAAACTGCTTAACACTTTTATCTAAAAATAAACCTCAGCTTCCAGTGCGCGTAGACGCCAACTTTTCCCACGCTTCTTTGCCAGCCTACGCAATGAGAAAAAAATATTTATAAAGAAAAAAAAGAAAGAATATAAAACAGAAGACAGAAAGCAGAAAAGAAACGAGGCAAGGTCGCATCCATTACGCACTTTTTCAATACTTTTGCATCTGTGCTGTGATTTAGTTTCAAGGTTCTTCCTTTAGCTCTATCTCTTGTACATTGTTCGCCGTCTATTGAAAGCCGAGCAGGATGCACCTGTTCCTTCGCGCAGGTCGAAAAGAAGAAATCAACACTTTCGCTTTTGGCAAAAGGCATACGAAAAAAAGAAAGAAAAATACCAAGCAGAAGCAAAACAAATTTTTTGTTGCTTAGGCAGTGGGGAAGAAAAGGGTAAAGAGAGCTTTGATGAATGCGTAACGCTTTTGGGGTTTCCGTGACAGAGTCTTTTGTTGGCCAGGCAACAAAGGAGCCTGCCGGCAATGGGACACGCACAAACGCACACAAAGGCAGTGCCAGCAATTAGCGGAACAGACGCACAGATCTAAGTTGTGCCATTATTTGATTGGTCCAAAAATTGATTCACTTTGCCCGGGCCACTTGTCAGCCGCACTCGCAGGAAGCTGCGGCAGCTCTCTAATGTCCTGTGCTATCTTCTTGCCCCGGCTATCCCTTCCGGCTCTGTCTGTTGTCTGCTGGCAGCTGCCCGCCCCACGCTCCCTCCCTCCCTCTCTCTGTCTCTCTCTTTCTCTCTCTTTCTCTCTCTGTCTATTGCAAGCGCCTTTTGTATTTGCCTAACGAACTTGCGAACAGACACAGTCGACGGCTTATTAATGAATCCTGGCAACCCCGTTGGCTGCCTGTTAACTGCTTTGTAACTGCCTTCGCCTAAGCGAAAAGCTATTTAATTAGCCAAAGCTGCTTGCGCTTACAAATCGCCAAGATGTTGTTCTTGCCTCATTTCCAATGCCTCACCAGCCAGCCACTAAAAATTTACAAATTATGCAACACATGTGGCACACGCACCGCCACGCCCCAAGTCAAAGTTTAGCCTGACTTTACGCATGATTTATGTTACCCCCATTGCCAGCATCGGCAGAGGGAGCAAAGGCTGTGTTTCTTTTTTAAATATCAGCAAAAAAAAAAAAAAAAACAACCTTCCGAAAAGAAAGAAAAAACAACTTTACAACAAATAAAATTAGCAACATGTGAAGGAAGAGAGGGATGAGAGAAAAAAAAAAACTTGTGGATATATATATATATTTTTGTACTCACTCTCCTTTGTCTGGCTGCTTTTATGTTTTTAGACCTTTTTTTTTTTTGCTTTGCTTTTGCAGCCTGCAGGCGTTGTGCACAATATATATATATATATCGGCATGTTTAACATATCCTATAACCTAAGAAAACTTATTAAATTAAACTTCTACACATGTTTTGCCGGCGTGCGAGCGAACGGGCGCGTTTTCTTTCATTTCCCAGCAGTTCGTGTCCAAAACTTTTCACACACACACACATATGTATATCCATACATTCTGGCAGCGGAAATGCTCAATCTATTGTGGAAAATGTTATGCGCCATTCGCTACACTCGAGCCAAGTCTATTGCCAAAAAGTGAGCTCACCAACTGAAGAGATAGGGTGGAACAGAGGGGAGGGCTGAGGCAACGTTTCAAGTTTCGCTTTCTTTCGTTTATCGACATGGAAAATAAATCATTTTCATGTGCGTGTCTCTCTGGCTGTATGTGTGTGTGTGTGTGTGTGTGTGGCAGCTTTCATTGAAATCTCAAATGTGGTCCCAGATTATTATGGCACAAAGCCTTTGATTTGGGCCGCTTCTCACTCTGCTTCTACCCCTCTTGCGATTTAGATAGCTTTCTGCAAATTTTACTTGGCTTGTGTTTTTCTTTATTTTTATTTTTGCTTTGGGGTGCTGTAAATCTTGTCATTGTCAGAGGGTTTCCGACTTGGCAACGCGATGTTTATCGAGCATGTAGCTAGAACAAAATGAAAATAAATAAATGGACAAACGTTGCGACAACGACTCGCATTATCGGATGACAAACAAAAATATTAGAAATCATGTGAAAAATATATATGAAGGCTTAGATGAAGTGAAACTTCGAGAGAGGTCTGCTAGGTAAATGGAATATCCATTGGAAATATCTAATGAAAAATATATAGATGAAGTGAAACTAGGAGATAGGCCTGCGAGGTAGTGAGAATATCAATGGGAAATATCCAGTGAAAAATCTATGAAATGAACTACGAGATAGGCCTGGGAAATATTAATGGGAAATTTACAAGAGATCAGAAAATTTCTAATGGAAATACTTCTCGCTCAATTCAGTCAAGCAAAGCCACCATGATTTTTCTACATCAGCATATATATAGCATATAGTATCTACCAAGCAGAAAAGTCTAATTTGTGGCTATAAAATATGATTTTTGTAGAGCTTCCGCGTCCATAACTTTATATGAAAATATATCATTTAAGGCAAACAGCGAACTGAGCATTTGGCTCTATTAACAGCAAATAAACACGGCCAACAGACACTGCAAAACAACACTCAACACTATTACTTACAAAAACAACAAGAGCAACAACAACAACAACAACACGAAACACTCATATATTACACAACGCAACACAAAGCAGAACTCGAGCACAATAAAAGGCGCGTTGGCTTAGGTAGAAGGACTTGTGGTGGCTTGCATGATAAAGGTGGCGCCGGGTGGTGCTGGGTGGTGATGGTGGCGGTGGTGTGTGAAAAGGGATACACAAGCGCCACATTGTGTGTAGCAGTAGACAACACGCCGTGCCACACAGAAGAAAAAGGGGCGAGGCGACATTATGGCGCCAGTCAGTCACTTTACTTGGTGTCCTTACGATGTGTGTGTGTGTGTCTGTGTTGGTAGTTTTTAGAAGTTGCAAACTACGTTTCGGTTGGCTCGGTACACACACACACACAGATACCGCCTGTGTTGCCAGTTGGCGTGCCAGCATTTGCCCTTTTTACCGTTGCCAGTGCTGGTCGACAAAACATTTCCAAGTCGCGTACAAACACGAATTGCGCTTTGTTCTGGTCTGTTGTGGTCACAGCGGGTCAATGGCGTCGTTTGACTTTGCTGAACGCCAAAGAGGGGACGCTGCTCAGTTCAGGTTTAGCGAACTTCCCATCTAATGCAATCATTAGATTAGTGAGAAATTACAACGGTTTGCTCTGCAGACACACGCACACACACATACACTCTCTCCCTCTATCTCAAGTTTGATGCCGTATTTTGCACTTGAGCAAAGTTGCGTAAAGTTTGATTCACTTGCAGTTGCGTGCTATCGATAACGATAACATGTCTCTGCAAATATATCAATTGAAAACTTTAGAAATAAGTTGCGCTTGTATGGGAGAGCTGTTGGCGGAGGTAGAAATAACACTCGCCAGCAGGGTTTAACTAAATGAAGTATGCAGCTGAACAAACCTTAAGAATGGTATCAGGTTATGGGATTTTTTCGGTATTTTGTATCTACCTAAAAGTGTGGAAATTTTATATTCGTGTAAATTTCAGTTGTGATAACTTCAAAGCAATATATGGGGCAACAAAATAGACATAGTTAAGCAATTTCAAATTTGTATTTATTTATTATTACTATTATTTTTTTTTATGCACTTAAAAGTTTTAATAATAATTCAAGCCTTGTAAATGCAAATGTTTTCAAAATTAATTTATGTTCCTAAATTTTTTTTTCTCTTTTTTCTGATAAACAAGCAACTGAAATTTTGATTAATAAATTTAAATGAAATTAAATGTTATATAATTATTACATTTTATATAATATAACTGTTTGTTTTTTAATTACCTAGATGATTACCTAGATGATATTATACAATATAATATATTTATTATTATATTTATTTTTAAATTTTTACTTGGAATACTTTATTTTTAATTTATTTTATTAGTGCTTTACGTTATTATTTTTTTATTTAAGAGTATAATATATATGATTATTTTTTATTATTATTACTCGATAAACTAAACTTGCAATTTATAAAAAATGTTTACCCTACAAACTGGAATGTGTTCAGACCAGCTGAGCAACGTTAGCTATGCCATAGGTCTCTTCGCTTGGACTCTTACTGTAGTTACCCTTCAGTTATCCGTTAGTTAACCCCTTTCCATATTATCAAGCGAACTATGTCCAGCTGCTCGTGCTGTTTGCTTTCGCTGTATATAATTTTCGTTTGAGCCTTCTAACCTATAATTTGCAGCAGTTTTAGCGCCGTGTTGCAAGTTTTCTTTGCTTTTTATTGCTGTCAGGA
Source organism: Drosophila arizonae (assembly GCF_054131065.1). Classification (NCBI taxonomy): domain Eukaryota; kingdom Metazoa; phylum Arthropoda; class Insecta; order Diptera; family Drosophilidae; genus Drosophila; species Drosophila arizonae. The sequence goes on along the minus strand of NC_142925.1, from coordinate 19,645,965 downwards.
CCTGTGCTATGGCTTCTATATACAATATATATTTATATATGTATGTATGTGTATGTGTGTGTGTGTGCTTAGCTTTGATATGTAGCTTATATGGGCATATGGGCTTTGGCTCGGCTGTGCCTGTCGCGGAAATGTACCGCAGACATGCAAACAAAACTTTTTCGCGAGCACGCAAGCAGCCAGCAGGAGGAGCAGCAGCAGCAGCAGCAGCAAAAGCGGCTGTCAGGATTCAGGATACGACGGGGCCGAGCTCTCGCTGCAAGTATTTACTAGTATTTGCCTGCCAGGACGCGTCGCATTCCTTATTGTTGTGCTCTGGCCCTGGCTTGGCCATGTTTTATTATTACTTTTCTTTTTTGTCAGCCCGCTCTATGCTCAGTTGTTTATGTACGTGTTGTTGCATTGTCCTTTTTTTTTTGTTGTTGTCTTTCGAGCTGCTCTTTCTTTTTTCTATTTTTCGATTATTTGTTTTTCGTTTGCGTCGCGCCTGGGCCACTTTTCTTCTCTTTATTTCGTCGCCTGCGGCTGCCTCGCTACGTGTGAGTTGCAAAGTGCTTTTTCCGCTTCTCCAGCTGAATTATAGTTTAATAAATTTATATATTTATTTGTGTTTTCGTTTTTCTGTTGTCTGTGCAAAGTAAGCAAATGAATAAATTGCATTTGGCTGCCTAGAACTTTTTGTTGTTACCATAATTGAAGTTACGACGCTCTCTCTCTCTCTCTCTCTCTCTCTCTCTCTCTCTCTCTCTGTGTGTGGCTTAAAGCCGCCCCAAAAATGTATAGAGTGTATATTTTTAAAGCCCTGCTACATGGACGTTAATTGCATTTTCGCCACACTTATCTGGCTATAAATAAAATTATATAATTACCTGGTATTGTGTGTGGCATAATACCACACGAACAGGGCTCATTTTGTTGTTTTTTGGGTGGTGCGCTGAATCCACTTAACAGTCGTATATGTCTGTGTATGTGTGTGTGTGTGTGTATGTGGCTCATTCGTTAGCATTATTTAACGCGTTGCCATGGCAAGAGTTGGCCAAAACAAAACAAAGCAAAACAGCGCAAAGCAAAGCCCGAACCAAAAACCTGAGACAAAAGAGGCCAACAAAAAGCGCACAGCCAACTAAAATGCGCAAAGGTAAAAGCGAGAGGCAGAGCAAATGGCTGATGAGACAGACAGACAGACAGACAGACAGTCAAAAAACAGAAAAAAAGGAAGACAGATAGTCAGGCGGACGGACGGACAGACAGGCAACAAAGTAGCAGCGTTACATTAGTAAAATGGGTGAGGGGGTGAGGCGGGGCGGGGCGGTTGTGTGGAAGGGTAGGCAACTTATTTTCCATTTACATGCAGCAAAGCGCCTTTCTAGATGTTTATCCTTGTAGGCCCAGCAACAACAGCAACAACAACAGCAACAACAACAACAACAACAACAGCAGCAGCAGCAGCATTGGCAACATTGGCAACAAATTCAGTTGAGGCACGAAAAAATGCGCCTGGCAAAGCGTCAAAAGGCGCCGCAACAAAGCAAAATTCCCATTCCGAATTCTATTCTCTTCCAATTGTGTTTTTTCCTACCTCTTTTTGGCATTTTGCTTTTGATTTTTGTGCGCTAATCGACCGGTCCTAAGATGAACTGTGCTAGCCAACTGAATTAGTGCAAATTAGCTGAAATTTAAGCAGCTGTTCTAGCAGCGCAATTAGCCCGGCGTGTGCAGCTCGTCAAGCAAATCGGTGCGAGTCGATATATCGATAGGCATATGGTAAAATGAGAGCAGGTGTGTTCATGTATATTCTATATATGTAAATATATACGACACATTTTAAGAAACTCTTGTGAGAAATTAAATTTTAAGATTTTCTATTTTACTTTTGTTCAAGCTGCAAAAATAATTAGATCAATGGCAATTTATAGGCCAACGTTTGGTATTTCAGTTTGCATTGAAGACTTTTCTACTCCATCAGTGTTTATAAAGGTCATAATATAAGTCAGACCCATAGAAATCAATAGATCATTGTCAATATATAGGCCATTCTTGGTATTTTAAATTTAATAAAAAACTTTTTTACGATACCAGCGGGATAATATAATGATATAATATGTATATAGTTTAAGTCAAATCCGTAGATATCATTAAATCAATATCAATTTTTTAGGCTAACTTTTGGTATTCTAAATTTAATTGAAAATAAAAAACTTTTTTGGTAGAAACCAGCTATTATTTAATTTAAATTACGGCTATAGATATTATTAATTTATAGGCTGATTTTGATATTCTAACTTCACTCCAACAGTGATCATATAAGTTTTAAGTTAATTTAGATGAAGGCTGTAAAGATCATTAGATCTTCATTAGATCAATATCAATTTAAATGCTAGCTTTGGGCATTTCCACTTGACACGCCCACCTTATACACAAAGTCAATTCAAAAGGACAAATTTTGGATAATCAATCTGCCATAATTTCAAAATTAATTTAATATAAATTAGATGGTCAAGAAATTACTATGAATAATAATTTAATATTTAAACAAAAATCAATTTTCCAAGTCTTTTCATATTAGAGATTTTCCTTAAAGATAGTAAATATATTTAAATGAAATGAAAACATCCCACATAACTTTTGAGAGCACTCAGTGGACCGCAACCGAAATGCCCGAAAATGTTAGGCAAAGCTATAACAGTTAGGCGTCCTATGGGCCCGACAATCTTGGCCAACTTCAAGTCGTGGCAGCGCCAAAAAGCCTGCTTCGATTTGCTGGGGCTGCGTTGCGTTGTCTTGTCTGCGCGCAATCAGTTGCCGATGAATTTACACGAAACACGCATTAGCCAAATACATGAACTTGCATTACACAACTTTGCGTGTCAATAACGAGCCGCGTGGCTGACTAGCTGGCTGGCTCTAGCCCCATCAAGTTCTGTGTAGCCAAGATGTACTTGGCGGCCATAAAGCAACCACCAAATGCAGTTTGCAGGCTTTGAGCCACATCAGCTAAGTGATGTTGGCTGGCCATTTTGATATTATGTTGATTTCCATGGGGAATACGACACATGTGCATGAGCACACAACATAAGTACTAAGTAGTGTGTGTGTGTGTGTGTGTGTGTGTGTGACTCACTCAATTATTTATGCAACATTTTCTATTTGGTTTCAGTTTAGTTGTGCTGCACGTTTTTATGGCACAATTTTCGATTCGGCCAGAAGAGAGCGAGAGAACTCTATTTTTATGACGATTTCGTGTTTAGCGCATTTCAATGAACTTTAAGTAATTGCAAATTGATTGAAAGCCCAGCCCACTCTCTAGAAAAGGTAGTTCGCTCTCGCTCTATCTCTCTCTTTCATATACTCCTTTGCTAGTCTATGAAAAGCATTTGCAGCGTATTCCACGCGCTTCTAAATTGTTTGCGTTTAATGCTTTCAATTAATTTAATGCATTTGCCCATTGCAATGGCTCTTTCATGCCAAGGACTTGCTTGCCACACTCTCACTCTCCCACTCTCTCTCTCTCTCTCTCCCTCTATTTGTGTGATAACAAGCAGCCTTTGTGCACGTATGGGCGTGCGCGTATTTAATTGCTTGTAATTTGCGCTAATGACGCTGCCAATAACAACAACAACAACAACAACAACGGCAGCAGCAGCAAGCCGTTCATTATGCATGTCATTAAATACGAATTATTATAGATTTTTCGTATACAGATATGGATATACGATATACATAGACCTATATATATATGCCGGCTCTTCAATTTTCAATTTCTGCTAATATCAAAATCAATAGACTGCAAGTTGTGTAATTTAATTTCCTATTTCTAACTGACTGCCAGCGCCCCGCTGCTTAAGCCGTCCCCCGTCCCTCCTGCTGCCCACACTTCCTGTTAACTCAATTAAAGTTGTAAACAGAAATAAAAAAATAAAATAGAAAACACAGGCGAAGAACCACTTAAAATAGCAGCTAAAATAAAACTTCACTTTTCGGCAAGCAAGTCCATATATCCCTCTCGCTCTCACTCTCCCTCACTCTATATCCAGCTCTATCTACAGCTTTGGCACTCGCTCTGGCCGCCCACTTTCTGCTATTTACGCCATTTTTAATTGCTGCATGAAAAAGTAATTACAAAATTTAGCTGTGTGCCGGTCGCGTAGTTTTCGGTGGTTCCTATTGCACTGGCTGCCGTTTGGGTGGGCGCTGCGCACTGGGCGTGGCAATGCAACTCAAACAAAATTATAAGCAAACACGCAAAACTGCCACAAAACTTGAAAACCGAGTGGCGGCCACACACAAATACACAGAGAATACTCCAAAAAAAAAAAAAAATAAATAAAAGAGAAAAAAATATTTTAAAAACTCTGGAAAAAAAGGGTGCAAAATATAAACAAAAAATGCGAAAAGCACGCAAAATACTTCCTGGAGTTAGGAGTGGGGGCGTGTTGGTGCGGGAGTATATTTAGCCGGCTGGCTGGCTTTATGTTGGGCCCTGCAGGTGGTCCCGTTTAGCCAGACAGACGACGCATTGACTCCGGCTCGGCGTCGGACTTCCACTGGGCAATCTGACCGCAGAGCGCGTCCTTTTTGGGACCAAAATGAAAGGGCTGTGCTCCGCCGTTGGAACAAATTAAAAAGCAACGGCAAAACGCTTGGCCTTCAGCTACTCCTAGTCCTCGTTGTTGTTATTTATTACTAGACTCCCACAACAACAACAAAATCGCAAAATGTGGAAAGGACTCGTGTAGTCCATGACCCTCGGACATGTTTTGTTAAATGTAATTTGGCAAATTGTGTAAAACCAAAAAGGGGATCAAAGCGAGACAGCGCCATTAAATCAACTTATCGATAATTAAAATGTTTGTCAACTTAATTGTCTCTTGGGGTATTTATGAATAGATGAATAAATGTTTGTATATATTAAAATGTTTAATTTTATATGAATTAAAAGTTTTTAAATTAAAATTATACTCTTCAAAATTAAATTAAATTTTTAAATATATTTGCAAATTATGAATAATTATGAATAAATATGAATTATAAATATTAATTGAATTATAAAATATTAAATTATATTATGAATTACAAATATTAAATGAATAATTAAATATGCATTTAAATTGTAAATTTGATACATTTTAGAAATTTTTAAATTAAGATTAATATTTTTAAATATTATCTTTTTGTGGTATCATCTAATTTTATATTATTTTTGCTAATTATAATTTATTTAAAAATATAATTTAATAATGTTATTAATATAAATATATATATATATTTTTTTAAATTTGATTTGGTCTATTGATAGCTATAATATAACTATTTTAAATTGATACAAATATCAAATATCAATAAATTAATTTATCTATAATATAATATTTGTCAAAGAATAATAATCTTTATTTTTAAACTACTATTTTAGATATACATTTTTTTTTTTTTTTTTTTTTTTAATTTATCAAATCATAATTTGTTATAAAATTATGATTTATAAATATTATGTATTTTGATTATCCTCTCTAGCTATAGATTCATGCATCATTAATATAATAGATAAAATAGTAATTGGCATAAATAAATTTTGAAATTCAGATTAATATTCTCTGAACATAAAACGAGGTTCATTTTTAAGGTATTCTATCCTAAGTTGGCAAGGAATTTGAGAGCTGCTTTTGAGTAACCTAAAGTTATTTAGCATTTTGCTGGTCCAGCAGGTGTTATATAGACAGAAATATCTTTACAGTTAAATTTTTTGCTCATGATTAGTTAAGCACATAGCTTATTAAAGAACTCTATTAATATACGTTATATATGCAGACTCTATATATGTAATACTCACTCACAGGCACACACACATACTCGCTCGCATACTCAAATTAAATACTTTTTGAGAAGTAAGAAAAATTCCAAACTAATTGCCACCACGTAGCTGCTGCTGCTGCTGCTGCTGCTCGACTCTTTGCCTTTTGCTCACTTGTGACTTTCATTTTGCTTTAGCTGCACACACATACACACAGCTATATATGTACGTGTGCATGCAGATAGAGTAGAGTATCTATAAGATACTTGTATTCATCATAGAGCATAATGGCGCAACATTTGCACTCAAGCTGCCGCACTTTGCATGCCACAAGGCCCCAAGCCGAAGACATCGCAAATTTGTCGCAGCGAGTGCGGAAACTGCCCTGCCCTGCCCTGCCACGCCCCCCATTCGGTCTGTTCCTTTGGCATGCCTGACACGCTTGACAAATTCGCTTGCAATTATTTATAGAAGTGCCGAGCCGAGAGAGCCGAAGCGAGGCGACGAGGAGCAGCGGGCGACGTCTTGACTCCAAACTACTTGACTGCAACAGCAACAGCAACAGCAACAGCAATAGCAACTGCCGTGTGGCATATGAATAAATGAATGTATGAATGAATGCATGAATGAGTGCGTGTGTGAATGATGCGAGCAAACTGTCTGCCAGCCTGACTATCTGGCTGGTCTGAGTGTCTGTCTGGCTGTCTTTGCATATGCCACGGCGTGTGATCCACTTTTTGGGCAATTTAATTATGAAATGCAGTCGAATTTTATTTTTACGCTGGCCTCGCCTCATCATTTCTGCATATGTATTTGTAGTCGTATCTGTATCCGTTTCGATTTATGTGCCAAGTGTCAGTTGTGTTGCAAATTGCAATTTTTCTGTCTCAATTTTGGTTTTCTTGTGTTTTTTTTTTTTTCAAACTCATTTGGCCGTAATAAATATCTATGCTAAATTTATTTGCATTTGCTTTCAGCTTTTCGATAGTTTTGTGACTCGCTAACGGTTGGTTAATTAAAAAACTTTGTGCTATCTGTACAATGTTCATAATTTACATGCGCCAGCTACAAGATAGAAAAAACAAGTAAGAAAGCTCCAGTCGAGACTGCTCGACTAGGAGATACCCTGAACCCTCCAAGCTGATATTCTAATCATTCTGCACTTCTTTTATGCACACATACATACACATGCATCCACACGCACGCATAAGCCTGCGCTCTGCTAACTGCGCAGTAAGCAGCGACTGCGCTTGGGCTGCGCTGCAGTGTGGGCAATATTATGAGAATTTATTTGTTAAATAATTTCTTTTGTAGACATACGATCTTAATGAAACTTTTAGAGCGTAATCATATGGTGAATATGTGTGTATATTCCAAAGCCCAAGTCTCTAGTATTTGAAATACGCTTTTTACAAAAGTGAGGGTGAGGGGGTGAATTTAAGGGTGGGGGGTAAATTTTAACAAAAACCGAAATTGTAGAAATTGCATATAAGCATACATTAAAAATTTAGAGACTCTAGCAATAAGGGTGTAGAAGATATAATTTTATAACTGGTTTTCGATAAGGTTTTTTATCGATAAAAAAAGATCGGGATGAGTTATCGATTTTTAATGATAAACTTGATATGCGCGCTGTAATTACGGACATTTTAAAAAAAAATTGAAGTCTCTAGCTCTTATATCTTCTGAAATCGACGCGTTCATACATACGGACGGACGGACGGACGGACGGACGGACGGACGGACGGACGGACAGACAGACGGACAGGCCCAAATCGACTCAGCTCGTCGCCCTGATCAAGAATATATATACTTTGTGGGGTCTGCCACGCCTCCTTCTGCCTGTTACATACTTTTAACAAAACCATTATACCCTGATTTCCCATTTTCAATGGGTTCAGGGTATAAAAAGGGGAAAACTGATAAAAAATATGCGAATAAAACAAAATCCAACAAAAGGAATGAACTGCAGCCAGTTAAGCGCAAAGGTTTTTTTTATGGATTTAGCTCTGTGTAGTCAGTTAGTTTTTTTTTTTTTTTTCTGTTCGTCCAGTAGCTGGGCTAATTAAACGACGCAACAAGTTAATTAGCAGCGACAAAGGACGAGCACACAGGACTCTGGTCCGAGTGCCATTATGTGAAAAAGCCAAAGCATACTTGCAGGCGCTCGCTCATTATAATACTAATACAAGTGCTGGCCGGGCGCATCTTTTTTTTTTTTTCAACAGAGTTATGCAAGTTATTAGTGCGGCTTTGTGGTTGCGGATAAAACTGACAAAGTGCAGCGAGTGCAGCTGCAGTAGCTCCAGTTAACAATATGCCAATGATTAGCTAGCTCTCTCTCTCTCTCTCTCGCTCTGGCAAAGTAATCAGCGCGCAGTCAAAGCGGAGGCCAAATGTGCACTGCCACGATTTGCCTTCAAGCAGATTGGCTTTAAGCCACATATGTGTGCATGTGTATGTGTGCGTGTGTGTGGCAGCTCATATGACAGCTGTCGTTCAGCGGCAATCTTCATTAGTCCACGGCACAATCAGCCAAATGCAAGCCATTTGCCTTCATTTTGCTTTCAGTTCTCTGTTTTGGCTAACAATTTGTGGCAAGTATTTTTGCACATTTTCGTTTCATTTATTTGTATTTTTTTTTTCTCCAATTTTTCGGGCAATGGCGGCGCATCCTTTGCAGGGCACTCGTAATTAACTAAAATGCCAAGTGTAGGTCACCGAGCAGGACGAGACGCGCGCCCGTTTGGGTTTGCATAAATACCAAATGCTCGACAGACAGTCAAGGATTTCATTTATTTGCCAGTTTCTCCATTAAGCTGTAGTTCACTCTGTCTCTCTCTCTCTCTCTCTCTGTCTCTGTGTCTCTGTCCCACTCTATTTCCTCTATTTCTACTATTTTGCATGTGTATCTGTGTGTGTGCCGGTTTTATTCTAATTTAATTCAGTTTTAAGCGACATGCACAGAGTCTGCCTCAGTGTGAGTGTTGCAAAGTGCCGCTGGCAGTCTGCGCTGTGAGTGTTGAGTAATTGATTTTATGGACAGAAATTTCGTGTGTTGCCAAGTGGAATCGCAAGCTAATTTAGCTTAGTTCCTTTCGTTAAATAAAAATGTTGTCTCGAGCGTCGCTAACCAAAAACTAGACATAATCGGCTAATCGATTGTCAAAAACTGGACAAGCAACTGTCCAAAGCACTTAGAGCCAACTGACAACAATGGCTCGTTCGAAGAATCAAAGAGTAAATTGCAATGACAGCAACTGCAGGGCATCAGCTTGCTGCGAAGCAACGCAATGCACTAAAACGCAACGAGCCAAATAAAAAGAAAAGAAACAAAAAATAAGTGGGAAAAGGGCGAAAAAAAAGTCAATTTCACTAGCTTCACGTGGACCGGCGGGTGTATTACGTTTTTCAATTAGCTAAATTACAATGGGGGAAAAAAAGAAAAAAATATTTGAGGCAAAAGACAAACATATACACACGCTGAATCCGAAAAGTTCCTTTGTGGCAGTGTTGGACAACGAGCTGGAGTGGGAATTTAATTGCATCTATTGAATATTAAGCCAGGGCAGCTTACTTGCAGTTGCATGAGGAAAAGTATAGCTTAACTTGCCCCACCATAATCCTAATCAGTTTAAGCTTCATTTCGGAAAGTTTTTGCAAACCTTTTTCAGCTTCAGTTTGCAAAGATTTTCACTCCAAACACAGCTCGAAATAAGTTTTTGGGCATAGTTTTTAATTTAGTTAGGCCAGCGACGACTAAGACATCCAACTTGTGACGGCACACACAGAGCGACACACACACACACACAAACATTGCCAAAGGGTCGAGCCAGATTTGTGACTCGCACGCATCTGTCGCAGATTTTGACATGTGGCAGCTGGAGAAAAACGGCAAAAGTCAAGCTAAAAGAGTTTGTAGCTTGAGCATTTGCCAGGTGTGCTAAACAAAAACAAAAAAAGGCGACAGGTGAGTTTTTGCCAGAGCCAAAAAGTTGAAAAGCGGTAAACAAGCTGAAAATGTCGCGACTGTCAAAACTCTGGCGCCAACAAAAGGGTTCACTTTTTTGCTCTAACTCTAGCTAAATATCACTCTAAATGTCTTCATATCCTGCTGCCGCTGCTGCTCTTGCTGAATGTTTTGCACTTTGTCTGTCAAGTCTTCTGCTTTCACGGCAAGTGTTGCTGCCAATTTATTGCAGCAGTTAATTTGCATGAAATATAAATAAATGGCAAACAACTTGAGACAGTTTCGTGCACTTTAAGCGAGACCCGACTGTGTGGCCTCCACACTACCACCGCCCCCAACCCGAACCCATCCCCATTGCCGCCGCAGACACCCTACTCGGGTATGCCAAATTTAAAATTAAATTAGAATTTCTCCAGCTACTTGCAGAGCTCGGCACAGCACGGCAGAGCACGGCTCGGCTCGGCAGCTCGGTGTGTAATTTAAAACTATTTTACATGGCTGCTAAAGAGAGTCTCGCTCATGTGTATGAGTGTGCGTCTGTGTGTGTGTGTGTGCGTTAGATAAAAAGGCATTCTGCAAGCTTTTTGAGCTGCAGCCAACTTAAACTTGTTAAGCTTCAGGGAATTTCAGCTTTGCAAAACAGCAAAAAATAAAAGTGCTACAAAAAAATACTGAAAATGGTTGGGTTAAAAAATAAAAAAAAATAAAATAAAAAATAGAAAAAGAAGATGTTAGAATATTTAAACTCAACTTGATATGCGCCTGGGAGCTTACAATGTCTTCCAATTCGCTCTCCCTCTCTCTGTCTGCCTGTCTGTGTGCGTGTGTGTGTGTGCGTGCGTGTGTGCATCTGTGTGATTTATAGTGAGCTGGGATTAAGCTGTCTTTGTGCTGCACAAGAATGTTGTAGGAAATTTTTAGTATAATGCACATGATAGAAGACGGCGCCTGGCCTAACAGATCTCAAATTCCCCGAGGCGGAAGTCACAGACAGCCAGGGATTGCAATTGTGAATGGGAATGGGAATGGAGTATTCTCTTTTCTTTTCTATATTCATTTTTGTGGAGGTGCAGAGCTCAATAAACGCTTAATGCATATGCCATTTGGCATTGTTGAGCATACTGATGATAGTTTAGGGTGAAGAGGGAGAAAATACCAAAGCTGACATTATTATAGAAGATGGAGCAATAATCAGAAAATGTTTATTATTCAGTATTTTAATTTACAGTAGGAAAACGCAATATTCTAGGGTTATAAAACGCTTTAAGGAATACTTTAAATGTAGAACCATGTTTGACCAGCTTTTGTGTTCTTTTCTATATACACATATGCATATGTATTCATACACACCCACCTATATCTTTAATTGAGTTCAATGCACTTTGAAACCAATTAGCCAAAGTACAAAACAACAAATACTCCGACGAGAAAATACTGAAAAGCAGCGCACACGAGGAATCAATAGAAGAGGAGCAAGCGCAAGCTAGAAATAAACAAAAAACCATATGAAAAATGGCGTCGCATGGCATAACGGTAAAGGCAAAAAAGCAAAAAGAGGGAGAGAAAAAAAAAAAAACACAGAAAGAATGAAAGAAATACTCGTTTATAGTCGGTCTATGCGTGGTTAGGCGAAGCAAAAGCGATGACGACGCTGCCGCCATTGTTAATAGGATTAGGAAGCACAACAGCCAACAACTAGCACAACAGAAACAACAACAGCAACAACAACAGCAACGACAACAGCAATAGCAGTAGCAGCAGCAGCAGCAACAGCAACAATAAGAAGAGCGGCTGCTATACATTTCGCAAAGCAAAGCTAACGGCATTAGCAACGGCCAAAACCCACAGCAACAGTAACAACAACAACAACAACAATTAAAAGCAAACGAATCACTCACACACACACACATAAAACAGCGATAAAAAGCCAGCGCACAGTGAGAAGACGCAAAAGAGGCAGAAAAAATAATACAACTACAAAAATACAGAAAATCATTTATAGTAAAGACAGCGAAATAGCAATAGACAGAGACAGCAAGCGAGGAGAGCCGTCAGACAGACAGAGAGCGCAAGTCAGAGCAAAGCAAACAAAAGTAAATTAGATTGTGTGGCCCATTAAGGCATTAAGATTTCATTGCTGTTGTTCTTGTTGCTGTTGTTGTTGTTATTGTGTTTCTCTTGTAGCAGTGTGTCTAAGGCTCGGCTATCGGTCGCTGCGGGTGGGAGGGGGACAGAGAGGTGCCCAACTGAACTGTGCCCTGCGCCATATGGGACATAAGTTGGCCAAAGACAGTGCGCTACGAGTGCACAGAGAGAAAAAACTAATTCAATTAATTAAAGTGGGCAATTTAATTGAAGCTGAGAAAAATCTGATTAAATTTCTAATGAAAGTTATAAATAAAATATATTAAATTCTGTAAATATTAAAATTGATTTTTCTTTGTTAATACTAGTTTATTAGTATTACGTATTACTAGTTTAACTACAGAAATGTTTATATTAAATATAATTGGCAAATTTTATTGAAAGAGGGAAAAAACAGATTACATTTAAATACAAAGTTAAAAATTAATAAAAAAAAAAGAAATTAAAAAATTAAATATTTAAAAATAATACAAATTTTTTGATTTATATTAATTATTTAGCATGCATTAGAAAAACAGATCTTAGTGCTAGAAAAATTCATGAAATTAAATATAATTTAATGGAAGCAGAGAAGAAAAGATTAAATTTTTCAATGCAATTTATAATTGAAATAACATATATTAATGATTGAATATATTCATAAATATTACAAAAGCGGATTCTATTTCAACAAGAAAAAATGCAGTTAATTAAATTTTTAATAAATAATTAAATATTAACAAATTTATTTGGCAAAAAAAATCTTAAAATCGTAAATCTAATAATAATTGTTAGAAACACAGATGGAAAAAATCTATTGAATTAAATTTTATTACTTGATTGACGCTCTAAAAAATTAATATTTTTTTAAATTAAAGTAAAAAAAAAAATAAAAAAAATTATTTTATAAAAATAATAATATCTCTGCCAGAAATTGTAATTATTAATATATAGCCTAATTAAATCTGACTAAATTAGACTACATTTCCAAGGAAAATTAATAATAAAATAATAATTAAAATAATATTATAAATAGTTTAACATATATTTATATGTATACAGAAACCAAGTTTAACCCAGTTAACTGTATTAGTTTTTCGCTCAGTGCATCTGCAGTTACGTGCCCCTCGCCGCTCTCGCATTGAGCACTTAAAGCGTCGCCGTTGCTAGCGCTGCCAGGCACTTTAAGGGTTTCACTTAAGACCCCAGCCAACAGGGGTACGGGCTGGGTAAGGGATAGGCTACCTACACTATGCTACACAACACTACACTGCACGCATCGCACATGTACCCGCTGCGTTTTCACACATCCATACATATATGTGTATGTATGTACATGTGTATATATATTGAAACACTTGAGCATTTTGTTGACTTGTTAAGGCCGCCATTGCCATCTCGAATCGCAGCGCGCAACGGTTCAACATCTCATCGGGCATCTCATCGTGTTGCACGAGCCGCTGGATACGTGACTTTTTGCGGTTTGCTTGGATTTGGCTGCTAAAAGTGCTAAAAATTGCCAACGCCGACGCCTCTGACGCCTCAAAGCCCATTTTGTTGTTTTGTTATTTTGTTATTTCGCTATTTGCCTGTTTATTTGTGCGCGCGCGCTTAATGGCCTTGAAGTGAGCGCGAGTCCGAAATGTATCTTGTATCTGCTGGATGTCATTGCATGGCCAGCTAAATTTAATGGCCCACTGAGGTGTGTCTAGCTATATGTGTGTGTGTGCGTGTGTCTAAGTGCCTACTGCTGGCATTTGCCATTGTTTGCCTACTTTTAGGAGATGTCATTCTATTGTTGAGCATTTGACTTAATTTAAAGTGTGACGTCCACTCAAGTCTAATTGTCTGTCTATGTGTATGTGTGTGTGTGTGCTCGAGGGGCGACAAAGGGTGAGCTGCAAATACACAAACAGTTTATATACATTTGTAAACTGTTTAGCTAACGTGCCGAATGCTCCATCGAACGCTGAAATTCACCCCGAATGCGATGCTGTTTGTATGCTCTGCTTAATAGTTTGTGTTGTGTCTATAACAATTAACATCCATCGCTCCATTAAATCACTAAGAAATTTGATGTGCCCGAACAGTTGGCACTGTGACGAATCCTATGCTGTTTAGTTCTATGAGCTGAGCATGGGTTTAGCTGCGATAATGGGAGTTCTGATTTGTTAAGGGTAGTTGAGCCAGAAGAAATGCGGTTCGGATTGCGAAATATAAAGTTGACATGGTATATTGTTTTTTTTTTTTTTTTTTTTTTTTTTTTTAATATATAGTGGGTATTAGATTACCATATTATATATCACTATGAAATAAATTGTTTTTACACAATTTCATTACATTCAAATGGAATGATATTGAGTAGGTTAAGCTACTCATGGGTTCCATTGAGTTATTGTATTTTTTCGGTAACTAAGGATAATTAAATTTTAGCTTTTATTTACCTGTATAAACATTATAGTGTTATATGTAAATTTTCAGTACTCTTATATGATTTATTCATAATCAGACCCTAACTAATTATTTTCTTTCATTTTTTCTTTGCAGGTAAATAATCATTATCCCTCTATTCACACTTCTATGTAAGGCTCAGGCTTCTGTAAGTAATTTAATCAGCTTTTCAGAAAAGGCGCAAAATTTTCAATTACACTGAAATTCTCACACCCCAATCGAAATTTTGACAACGTTCACATTAAATGTGTTGAAACCCGAATTTCTTATAAATGCCTTAAAACAAATCAACTCCGACTGCCCACAAGTCTTGCGAGCCACATATTTATGCAGATCATCATTAACGAAGCCAAAGCGAACCCTCGAAGAAAATCAAACTCAGCGAAGAAGAAAATTAATTTATGCATGTGCATATGCAGCAGCAGCCAGACGAAAAGGGTTGACCGAATAGCTATACGAAATTGATTGGAGTAGGGGCTGAGGCTGGGGAGGTTGGGAAAACTAAACACAAGTTGAACTCCTCTAAGCAGTTTGGACAATGCATGGCATCATTAATATGCTGAGCTCTGCATGTGACAAAGGACACTCGGACGGACAGCCGGCGGACCAGGCAGACCTGGCCAAGTCAGGCCAGGGCAGCTCAGGCCACTGGCCGGCAGCAACAACAATGCATTATAATGTGCTTATAAATATATTGTTGTGCGAGTGCTTAGGATGCTCAGCATCTCAAGGGTTGAACTGAACTAACTGTCTTTCCCAGGGCCTCGAATCATTAGAGACCCGAAAAATTTCATGAAAAACTTGTTTAGAATTTCATCATTTCGATTGTCTCTCGTCTCGTCTTTTACCCACAATAGCAGCGAGCGTGTGTGTGTTTTTCGTTGGATTTTGCGTTGATAACAAGTTCAGTTCGGTTTTTATTGTATTATTGCCACTAAAAGGGGTAGAGTTTTGAAGGTCAAGCGAAAGTCGTTCACACGTTTCACAATTAGCAGCTGGCGCTGAGAGTCGGTCAAGTCGGTCAGCTCGGCTGATTATTATAAACTGAGTTGGTTCGTTCGGAACACTAGGCTACGCTTTGCCCACTCCTTACAGCGTGCAGCCCATGTGCTCTTGCATAAATTGAGCCTCGACAACCCCAAACAGTTCCCTTCCGTTCTATATATATTTTATTGTGCCCCGAGCCTTATTCGATGTCAAAGGGCAACCCATTCCGCAACGGGACACGCGCCCAGCAGACGCTGCCCTCCACTTGGTGCTCGCTGTTGATTCTATCTCTTGGCAGTTGTTTATGCAGTGGCTGAAACTGTAGCTGAAATTGGACCTACATATATTTTATAGTTGCCCTCGGATTTGTTGTTGTTGCTGTGCGGATTTTTCGCATTTTATTGAGATGAATTACATGAAATATACGTATAAATGAGGGTCAACGATTGCCGTTCACAGTTGCCAAACCCAATGCCAATACCAATACCAATACCAACACCAACACCAATACCAATTCGAACTCGAATCCCTAGTAAAGTCTCATATGTATTAATGATTGTGGATTTAACTTGATGTACTGACCATGTTGCTCAATGTGACTTAAGCGACAACAGCAACAACAACAACAATAACAACAACAACAACAACATCACAACAGGGTACAAATCAATAGAACACTGTGAGACATTCCGCACACTGGGCAAACATTTCGGACAGCTTGGATAGGCGCAAAATTTTAATGTCCCTTTTGCTGCGTTCATAAATTTTTATTATGTAATTGAGTTTGTTCGGGACTTTTATGAGGGCGGTGGCGGTGGTGCTGTGGTGCGGTGGTTAGGCGGCGGGGACGGGGAGGTGTCTTTGTCGAATGTCTCCAAATAAAACAATAAAACCAAATGGCAAAATGCTCGAATACCAAACAGAAAAAAATAGTAGAAGATAGAAAGAGAAGGAGAATGGGAAGGAGAAGGAGCAGAAAAGCAGAAAGGGAGCATATTAATAAATAAAATGGGGTTCACACAGCGGCGGGTTAAGGGTTCTTTTGTTGTTATTTGTGGGGTTTAGCACAATATCTTTATGATACGCATGTTATGTACAAATTCTGGCTAGCTGGGGGTAGCAGCGATCAATAAATGTAAATACAGCTGCAAATGTGCAGTAGCCGATTGCTCGCCACAGCGATAAAACTTCAGACATGTTCCGATAAGAGATAACGACTGTGTCTAATTTAAGAGCGTGCCAACTGCGTGAGAGAAACTAATTTTGTAATTGAATCGGATATTGGCAGGCTACGAATTTGATGGAAAATGTGTACTAGAGTAGATATAAAACTGTACTATTATTGCTGATCTATATTGGGGGTAACTTGGATTGTTATAATATATTTGAGGAAAATGTTAAAAGAAAACAAGTAAGAAAGCTCCAGTCGAGACTGCTCGACTAGGAGATACCCTGAACCCTCCTAGCTGATATTCTAATCATTTTGCACTTCTTTTATGCACACATACATACACATGCATCCACACGCACGCATAAGCCTGCGCTCTGCTAACTGCGCAGTAAGCAGCGACTGCACTTGGGCTGCGCTGCAGTGTGGGCAATATTATCAGAATTTATTTGTTAAATAATTTCTTTTGTAGACATACGATCTTAATAAAACTTTTAGAGCATAATCATATGGTGAATATGTGTGTATATTCCAAAGCCCAAGTCTCTAGTATTTGAAATACGCTTTTTACAAAAGTGAGGGTGAGGGGGTGAATTTAAGGGTGGGGGGTAAATTTTAACAAAAACCGAAATTGTATAAATTGCATATAAGCATACATTAAAAATTTGGAGACTCTAGAAATAAGGGTGTAGAAGATATAATTTTATAACTGGTTTTCGATAAGGTTTTGTATCGATAAAAAAATATGGGGATGAGTTATCGATTTTTAATGATAAACTTGATATGCGCGCTGTAATTACGGACATTTTAAAAAAAATTTGAAGTCTCTAGCTCTTATATCTTCTGAAATCGACGCGTTCATACATACGGACGGACGGACGGACGGACGGACGGACGGACGGACGGACGGACGGACGGACAGACAGACGGACGGACGGACAGACAGACGGACAGGGCCAAATCGACTCAGCTCGTCGCCCTGATCAAGAATATATATACTTTGTGGGGTCTGCCACGCCTCCTTCTGCCTGTTACATACTTTTAACAAAACCATTATACCCTGATTTCCCATTTTCAATGGGTTCAGGGTATAAAAACTCAGATGATTGGGTTTTCTAATGTAAGAAAACAACTAGATATAGCTTCAGCTTAAGTTAATGCTTTCCTAGATAAAATATTGAGTTACTATATAAGCTGAGCTATATACAGTAAAATAGTTATATTAATTCATTAATCAAGTGAAATAATATAATCGTATAAAATGACAACACTTTCACTCCAATTAATAGCTCACTTCATTAAACACTATAATTGTCCAAATAAATATCGAAATCATTCAGAGAACTCTTTCACTCACTCTCTCTCTCTCTCTCCCCCTCTCTCTCTCTCTCGCTTTGTGCAGTGTATCAATACGATATTCATAACCATATTCGATATGTGCTCGTACTTTACTTCATGACATCTGCAGTCATTCACATTCTCATTATGAATTGATTAAGCCGCCGCAATAGGCCACCAGAACGCAATATTTTGACAGCAAACACGCGCCGGTGGAACGCGAATCAACGAGAGTCCCAGTTTCAGATAAAGGCGCAATAAATTTACATAAATTACCCGCATGAATGCAAAGAATGCCTCTCGAGATGGGCCTTTCAGAGAGGGAGGGAGAGAGGGGCGAAAAAAAAAGGAGAAGTGTCCCAAATGCGCAGCAATTCAATAAGCAGAAGCGAGTGAAAGGCAAACCTGAAATATGCGGCACGTTCCACACGTAACTCGAGTTTTGGGCTTTGGTTTCAACGGATCGCAGCGCCTAAGGGAAAACATGTCCCGTAAGCAGACGCCGCACGCAATTAGCATGCTAAGAGCAAGCCGAAGATAAAGCAGCTGGAGCAGCGGCTCAAAATGATAAATAATAAGACATCGAGCCGGGCACACGCTCATAAATCTCTGACGCACTTCGTCGCATTTGCTGCCTTCGATCTGGTTCGCCCGGTTTCCGTAGCTTCTTTATATTATTTCTTTTTTTTTTCTTTTTTTTTTTTTTCATTCATTCTTCTGTTTCAATTGGTGTCCCATATCCGGAACCCTTCTCAGCTTTTGTTATGTGCCGCGGCACAATGCTCGCCCGATACGGTGAAAGGTTAAGGTGTCATTTCATTTTTTACGCTTCTTCATTTTTGTTGTTTTTTTTTTTAATACTTGCCCTCCGACAATCATCAACAAATTTGTTTAACATTCTCACTTGAATTAGGGACTGCTCATCCTCTTTACTTTGGCTCTATTCTCTGCGCAGAGTGTCACAACCCTTAAGTTGACACGGGACAGTGGGTGCGCGTTTGAGGGCATTTCTTTAGCCTTTAGAGCGTAGGGTATGCCGGGCTTGTAATGAGATATGTAACGCAGTAAGCAAAGACGACTCTGCATTTCTTGCTTCAAGGGATTCATTTAGAATTATATTGTAATTGCTATATGTATTTTTGTATGATGTATGGTATAATTGAGCAATAGCTATAATAAGTTAAGACTTTTTAATTACAATCGATTCTCGATCATTTATACACCGCTAAATCGAAAATCGTGATAAATCGAACAAAAGTTCGTTTTCAATCATTTTAATTTTTGGGTAAATCGAAAAAAATTTAAACCATTTCGAATTATCGGTACTCGACTGTTGCTCTTCTTCTTTATATCAGTTAGTGTGTTTAGTAATTTTGCTACAATTCTTAATCTGTTTTTCTACAACATTTAAAAAAGTTTCATTCAAAAAAGTTTCGAATTGTTGATATATTGGTATAGTTTATGAATTGACTACGTATACAAAATAAATATTGAATCTAATCTATAGTTTAGTTCTATAAAATACAAACAAAATGCTTGGAATCTTTACCATATCATATATGCCAAGAGAAGGTTCGACATTTGCAAATCACACTCTGAAGTTTCTGCCAAACCTCATAGACTATCAACTCTCTTTCTCATTTCTGTATGCTCTAGAAACCATAGTTCAATATAAATAATTTCTAAAACTTGTACAAACATCTATTAAGAGTATATACTTGGTAACATAGCTAATTCTTTACTTCCTTGCTCTGACTATATATTTTATTTTCCCCTGTAATTGTTGTTGTTGCTGGCTGCCTGTCACATTGCTGTCAAAGGCCTTGGCTCGACTGTTCTTTGAACTGTTATTGTTGGCCCAAAGTTGTTGCCGACAATACCAAACTCTTTGAAAGTTTATTCTTTTTAATTAAAGTTGAATGCGAGACAAGTCGCGGCTAGGGCCGTGCAAACTAGAAAATTACGCAACTCAGTGGGCTGGCGTGTAAAGTAATGTGATTGCCTCGGAAACTTTAGTTTTCCACAGCTTCTGGCCTATTGACACTTTGTAATTAGAGTTTGTTTGTGAGTTAACAGCGCCGGGATCGAACGTTGCCTAGGCTCTGCTCTGACTGTGATGGCTTTTGTGTGGTCGGCTAATTGGATCACTTCAACGGCTCTACCCTCGATACCCATGTCAGAGGCAAGCTCTTAACTTGGACTCTTCGACACCCTTCAGGTTTTGACTCAACTCTCAGTGCTCTTAGGCTCAACATATCACTCAAGCTCAGAGGCACGCACAGACACGCATATGTAAATCTCTTGAGCAACCCCCAATTGGCTGTTAACCTCTGTCTCTCTGTGTCTGTAGTCTCCCTCTCTCGCTTCCCCTCTCGCTCTCACGCTCACTCTCTTATCGACTCTATCTTGAATATCTTATAAGGAGACTCCGGTTGGAATTTGCCTCAGCGCCTTCTCCAATACAAACTCGCTTGACTTTGATTTGTGCTTAGCTGTTGGCCAATGCTCACCCTTACCCCTGAGTGAGTTGAACGCGCTAAGCTGACGTCATCAACACCCGGTCGAATGTTGTTTGGGTGTGTAAATTGCATGAGTCACTCGCACCACTCGGACCCCTCGAAAAGTGGTCTCAGAATCCGTCGCTAAACTAAACCCCCCACACACACACACATACACACACACACACAGTTTCAACCACTATCCGATTTCAGACCCTTTTCAGGCCACCGCCCACGTAATTGCTTCCTGCAGATTTCGGCCACTGGGCAAGCAGGGGGCGGCACTGGCGACGGCTGGGCTCTACGCCGTAGGCCTCAAGCCTGCCTTGTGCCCTGCATAATTAAACAGTCGACTGTATTTTAAACCACTTAAAATTGGCAAACGGAAGTCCTGCGCTGCGTCACGCCCTGCAGCAAACACCTGTCAAATTTAGCTGCCAAAAGCTGAGCACGAAAAAAAATAATATAAAATAAAATAAAAATAAAGCAGAAAACCTGATAGAAACAGGTCTAGTCCTTATTAGCAGCGCCCTTTGGCCTAGTCATTGCTGTGTTTCATTGCGACAATAAAATCGAACACCCGCCGCCTCCGCTGCCAATCAAGCCTTGGCTGCCCTGCCAGTGACAGCTATCGGGCTAGCAGGGGGAGGGGAGCAATAGGCGAGGCGGTGGAATGTCCACCTGACGTCCCACTTCATGAACTAAGTGCAGGTCAATCGATATATATTTTTGCCATTCCCTGTATTTATGGGCATATACGTACAATATATAGAGAGGGAGAGTGAGATATTTGAGCCAACCCAAACGGCGACAATAACAGCTGAGCTACTCATGAGAAATTCATTGCGTTCGCCCCTGACTGGCCAAAGCCAAGAAAAGCAGCATTAAATGGCTTTGGGATTTCGGTAGAGCCTTGCACAACAGCAGGAGGCACATGAGGATAATTCGAGTACTAATCTAGATGGACAGAGAAATCTACTCCGAATGGCTAGAAATTGTGATTGATTATTCGTTTAAGGAAAACATTTATTGGATTTATTTTAATAAGTATTAATGAAATACAAAAAAAGCGAAGTGAAGACTTTTAATTAAAAAAAAAAATAAACAGAAATAAACGTATAAAATATATGATATATTATACCGAATAAATTAATATATAATGTATAATATATATGATTACAGATGTTTCATAGATGAATTTAATGTCACAAAAAATTTTATTAATTAATATTGATTAATCTAAATTATATTGATATATCAAATATTGTGTAAAATATATAGGATAAAAATAGAGGATAGACCCATAAGAATTTATTCCAAATTGTAGCTCTTTTCTCTTAGCAAAAGTATTTTAATTTTCCCATCTATAAAAAAGTTGAAATTTAAATATAAAATTATTTCAATCAATTTATCAATTAGTGCTTGAGCTAACGCTATTTTTGCCGGATTTATCAACTTTCCGTTTCTTGACTTTCTATTCCTCAATTTTTATTACTCACTCAAGGATCGAAGTTAACATTTCACTACGATTCCATATCAGATCTAAACTCAGACTCAACAGCAAAATACACTAAATATTTCAGTAAATTAATTTTGTCATTCCTTAATAAAATAGCTAAGGTCGCATGCTCATAAAGCCATCAAGTAGAGGTCATTATTTTGGGGCACACAAATAACTGTATTTAAAAAGTTTGTTAATCATTTGGCCTCACAATCATTTGTCATATTTGCTCATTCAATAATAAATTGTGGGCACTTGAATCATAAATTCAATTATGCGGAAATATAGTTGATGGTGTTCGGCCCTGGTCCGGCAAATTGATTAAATAATAAAGTGTCATTTGTGGTATATAATATTGGCCAGCTGTTGGTTGAATGAACCCAAAGGCCAGAAATAGACCACCTCACCCCTTAACAAAGTGATAGAGGCATAATCATTGGACTTCTAAATTGATGTGGAAGCCAAGTGTTGAGATGGTTTTTAGTTTTTAATCAAGTTCTTGGGTCTTGGCTATCATTAACATAACTCAGTGGTCGTCATCATTAGGCTGAACTTTGCGCCAAAAATAAAAACTGAACCCTCAACAGCTGTTGCACAAGCACACACACACAGATGCACACGCACACAGGGAGTTCTAATCGAACAAAAAGCTAAAGTTCCAACAGTTTCTTAACTACCCTTCCGGGCAGCCAATGACCAGGCAATGGCAAATGCTGCCGCCCCAGGCACAAGTCTCATTACAAATAAATATCTTGGACTATTTATAAAGCCTGGACCTGGGCAGCCTTTTGCTTTTTCGTGTTTTTCCTCTTGTTTCTCTGCTCTTTGCGCAAATTATGCAGATTAAGGGGTCAGTCAGTCCTTAGACTCGAATCTACACAGCTGGCGGCCGTTAAGATCTCTCCCTCTCCCTCTCCCTCTCTCTGGCTCTGTTTATTGCACCTGGTTGGGCAAACAACTATTGCTTTGCTGCATATAAAATAAAAAACGCAAATTTACATGAAAATCAAATTTTCATGTTTTGGCTCTGCATAAATTGTTCGAATAGCCAAAGCCGTATAGCCGTAGCCGTCATTAAACGGCAGCCATTTTATGGCTGTAGATATGTATGTAAATTGAATACACCGGAGAGTATCGCTAGTCGCTATGTAATAGTGAGTGTAGTCTCTCTCACTCCCTCTCCCTCTCTCTCTCTTTCTGTCTCTCTCTTTCTCTCTTTGCTAATTTAATTGTGTTTCTGTGCCAATCCACAGCAAAGTTTATAGCATTGCATTAGGCGCTTGCCAGTCCGAAATCAGTTCATAATAAGCTCGGCACAATCGCAATTTACAGATGTGCCTTACTTTCTGGGTCACATGTGTTTAACACACATGCTTAACTTTTGGCCCCGCCTCACTCGGCACTCCTCCTCCTGCTCCTCCCACTCTCTTGCCATGGTAAAAGTTTTGTGCAGCGCCAAAAACTATGCCGCACTCTCATATTGCATTGCGCCAGTTGTGGCTATATTTGTCTATCCGTCCGTCCGTCTGTTTGCCTGTGTCGGTCTGTGTTTGTTTAGTTGGCTGGTTTTGCCTTATTTTTCTTATTTTTTTTCAGATTTTCTATGCCGCTTTCAATGCCAAAAATTTGCGCGTTAATTTGTCTGCAGTTTTTTCCTCTTTTTTTTCTTTTTTTTTTTGTCGACTTTTGGGCTTATCAGCCAAATGCAAAATGTTGCAGGCGCAAAAGTTTTTCATTTTGTTTCTTTAGCGTTTTCACGTTAGTTTTTAAGCCATTTTAATTGAGTTATGTTAGCCATTTTGGCCCATTTTTGTTGCATTTTTATGAGGTTTTAGACAAAGATTTGTTTTAAAATTTATCGTTTTGAGTTTTTAGTTAGCTCGAAATGGGCTGCAGATATTTCTATGCAGATGCTTGTATTGTTTGGATTTAACATATATATGTATGTATATACCCATGAATGCATATGGGTTGTTAAAATAATTCTTGGTTTATTTTTAATATAATTTATAAATATATATATAAATATGTTTCAAATAATTTATGGTTTATTTTGAATGTATTTTAGATATATATAAATCTATTTAAAATCATTCTTTGCTTATTTTCAATTTATTTTATTATTTATATTTCTTTATTTGCATAGAATTTTCTTGTTCTTAAATACGTGCGAGATCTCTCAATTTAGCAATTTCTTTCATTTGTTTTCCGAATTAAAGTCACATTCGAGTTGTTTGAACATTTCTCTCGAATGTGCTTAAGCCAATGTCCCTGAGAGAAAGTGAATGTTTGTGGTGTTCACAATTTGGCTTAGCCGCACAAGATGTTTGCTTTGTTTGTGCCATGACTTGGGGCTACTTGCTGCCAGATGATTTTTGCTCCTATCGTATCTGTGCAATATGTCAACTCGTTCAATCCACAACAATGCATCGCACACATACACACACACACACACACACACAGATATACGCATATTTTCCATTTGCTGAATGCATTCGCGTTGTCACAACAACCAACAAGAGAAAAAAATAGAAAGAAAATTGAGAGAGAAAAAAGAAAAGCCAATTTCAAATTCGCGCTAGGCATTTTGACATATCTGTTGTCTTTGTTGTTGTTGCTGGAGTTTTCTTTTGTTTTTTGGCCGAACAGAATGCGTCAATGGCAGGCGACAGGCAGCCCCAAAAAATATGAACCCGAAAGCAACAACTATATTCGCATTGAACATTTTTGTTACTCTCTGATTGTTGATAAATATGACAATAAAATGGACACATATCGACCAATAACAATAACAACGACAACAGCAACAACAACAGCAACACCGACTGCAACAGCAGCTGCAAACAATTTCAAATGAACGCAATATTTTTGTGTGTGCACTCTCTCGCGGTACAGTTAAGCTTGGCGCATAACGGATGCCAGGTGTGTGTGACGTGTGAAAATGCTGACAACAATAAGAACAACAACAAGGCCGCTAATAAAAGCAAGCCATGCACAGCTTTTGAGCGTCAAGAGTTTAACATTGAGTACAGACTGCAAAAAATGAAGAAACAGAAACAAAGTTTACTCTGCTTTCTTTTTGGGCTCTCACTGTGCTGTGGCGCCATCTGTCGGCAGGCAGCGTAGAGCAAGAGACAACGTGTGTGTGATTGTGTGTGTGCGTGTGTGCTGGTAGAACGCACGTGATAAGCATGTGAAATTTTATGGCAACTCTATTTGTAACTTTCAACCTATGTGTGTGTGTGTGTGCATGTGTGTGCGAGCTGCAACAACTTTTTGCTTTGAAGCTTGGCAGCCGTCTCGTTTCCGCACTGCACTGTCTGTCCACACACACACACTGTGTCTCCCTCTCCATCTCTCCATCTATCTCTCTCTCTCTCTCTTTCTCTCTCACTCGTTGGCTGCCACTGTCTAGCACTTTTGTGTGTGCACTGACTTGGAAAATACTTTTTGTGATAACATTTTATGGCTTGACAAGCAGCAAGGCAAACTACGCGCATCTCTCCTTTTTTCGGTCCACCCAAAAAAAAAAAAAAAAAAAAGACATGAGATGAAAAAAATTATAAAAGTAAGAAACAATTTTTTTATGTATATTTTGTGTGTTGCAAAGTAAAGCATTATGGAGCCCTAGGCAGGCAGACACACACATACATATTGTATATGTATATATGGATAGTTGGGCGTGAGGCGCTGGCATCAATTTGCAATTTGACAGCTGCCTATAAATAGCAAGAGAAATGACAACGCCAACTTACAATCACTTTGACATTGATGGAACTTGCTAAACTGTTCGAACTTGAAAGCCAAACGGGGCAAAAAAACAAAAAATAGATGAAAACGGGAAAGCATAGAAACAACAGTTGAGAACTTTTCCGAGTTAATTTTAAGCGACTTGATGGGCTCATTCAAAATTTAACGCACTCAAGACAAATATTTAACTATGAAATCTCTGGCTTACCAAGTGAGCAGTGAGAGCATCAAGAGCTATAATATTCATAAATCAAATATTGATCATGCAACGTCTTTTATGCATTGTTAAATGCATCAATAAAAACAATTTAAATATTTATTATAAATTTGCACATGTTTACTCAATCAAATTGAAGCTTGATATAGACAAAATGAAATTGGTTTGTTTTCTTTTTTTTTTGGGCCGGTATTTTCTTTTTTTTTTCTGTTGTCTGTGCACAACAACGCAATACACTGCAACAAAATGACCTCTGTTTTATTAACGAACAAAAATTTTGAATATGTTGATTACATTGCCATTAGTCAATTAGTCGATTGTGAAATTATAACGTTTCTTGTTCGACCAGTTGATGTCCTCTAGAACCCTAGCCTCCTCTATCTGCTGCAGCTCATCGAACTGCTCGAAGTCGTCGAGGTCCATCTCCTCCTTGCTCTTCAAAGCGCTCGACGATGATGAGGGCGGCAGGAGAGCCAACTCATGCAGCTTGAATCCATAGATGCTGCAGGCAGATGAGAAAGGGTTAGAGACGGAGTAAGAGAGAGAGAGAGAGAGAGAGCGAGCTATGAGTCAACTGACCGTGGTATGTACTTCTCGCTGGGCGGCTGGGGCAGCAGGTGCGGCAGCTGCATGAAGAACATGTGTGGAAAGCTGCAGCCGAACATGGCGCCATCGAGCAGGGCGCAGCGCTCGTTCGGCTGATAGATGTCCTGGCAGCGCGGACAATAGACCTTCACGTGCGACTCGCCAATGCGATCGGTCAGGCCCAGCGGCAGCACCGCCTGCTCGTTGCAGAAGATGCGCGGACAGATGCCAAAGTCGCCGCGCTGATACTTGAGGCACATGTCCATGATGCCGCGGCGCGTCAGTATGTACCGTGCATGGATCAGGCCGTACACCTGCTCGGCCATTTCTGGATGCGTGTCCGCATCCGCGTCCCTATCGAAGCCGTACTCTATATCGAACTCCGAGTCGAGTATAGCATCCAGAGTGTCCTGAAAGTTGTCCACCATCGTCTCCAATCCCGTCAAGTTGAACTTGTCGCGCGCATAATCGGAGGGCACGCGGCACAGAAACTCATTCGACGGCAGGTTGACAAACCAATTGATCCACGAGCCGTCTGCCTTCGACATGTTTCAGCTGTTCTGTCGTAGGTCTATATATAGTTCGAGTGAACAATATTTATCGATCGACGTTGAATTTCCGCGCTCACTTGGAGACAGTGCTTATACTCGTCGTTTTTTATACAAATAAATATATATTTTATATATATTTTTTACTTTATACTGGAGAGAGCTGTGTATGACTGAATCTCGTCTAGCTATATGTATGAATGTGAATTTCGAGCAAGCTCCGTAAGCATCTTTCTTTAAGCTGAATGGCATAGCTTACTTTGCTTTTACGAATTTATCTCTTATTTTATAATTTATTTTATTTTTTTTTTTTGTAAATATTTTTTAAAATTAATATTTATTTATTTATTTATTTAGTTGATTTCTTATTTATTTATTTATTACCAATTAATTAATTATTTATTTATTAATTTTTTAAAATTGTTATTTTTATTTTATTACTATTAATTTTTTTAATTATTTTTTTTTAATTTATTTTAAATATGTGTAAAGGACTTATTTAGTTGTTTTCTTATGTATTTATTTATTATTAATTAATTAATTAAATAATTTATTACTATTAATTTTTTTGTATTTATTTTAAATATTTTTATAGGACTTTAACTGAAATAGTGTGGGCTTCATTTCAATATATATTTTTTTGAAGAGAGTTTTGCTACTATTAAAGATAAATTCAGCTGGTTTTCATTTTTGATGTTAAATATTACAAATAATTTGTTTGGTTAAATTTGTGTATATTTGATTTAAAACAAGTTATCTACTATTTATAGTATACCGTTTAATTCATTTCAATTCTGAAATCTTCAGCCTTTCCTTGGCCATAAATTTAGCAATAATATTTCTTTAAAGTGGATTTTCTTTCAAGGCATTATTTAAACGATATTTCTCGCAAATCGCGCAAATTGTATGGCATTAGAAATGCGCACAGCAGAGGACTCTGCACACGCGACAACAAAGGAAATAAACACGCATGCTTATGAGGTCATCAACAGTCATGAAATTTTTGCTTGCCAAGGGGTTGGAGCTCTGCGGCAGAGCTGACAGGACCAAGCGAAACGCGAACGCGAAGGACGCGACAAGAAAGAAGTAGAGGGGATCGCTGGGTCGTCTCAACTAGCCATGTTTGTAATGGGTTTGTGAGTGTGTGTGTGCTGTCACTGTGTTCATGTGTGTGTGTGTGTGTGCAGTTGTGTTTGTCATTGGCACTTAGCCTTATTAGTATGTGCAACGGGCAACAGTCGTTGCCGCTGCAAAGTGCTGATGGAGCTTACCAAAAAAAAAAGTGGAAAGAAATAAAAAAAAAATCAGAAAAGTACGCAAAAGTACGTGCATGCACTGTGCCCGCCGCTCAAAAGTATGCTACGTTTATGTGACTCGACTGCTGCTGAAACTGAAGCTGGAGCAGCAGCAGGAGCAGGAGCAGGAGCAGGGGGATGGGGAGGGGGGTAGTCCCTGTGCAATGCGCGTAATGTAAGCAACGCCAAAAAAGTATGCAATATTAAAAATATACTTGCACATATAAACATATAAATATATATGTATGTATACACATATTGTTATGGCTACACACACACACACACATGTCAGACAGCTGCGCAATAACTGTACATTAAAAGTCATTGCATTCATGATATTATTTTTTATGTATTTCTGCCAGCTTTGACTCGCTTTGTCTGTTTGCGTGTGTATGAATGTGTATGTGTGTCTGTGTGCGCGCTCTTCATATATTTTAAAGTGTTGCCTTTATTTTGGTTAGAAAATTTCATTGCTTTCTGTGTTTGGCATAGAATTTCGAATTTAAGAGATTCTTTTGCCTGTTTGATACCCTGCAATTTGTAGGGCTTCAATACAAATTTAGAATACAAACACTTTTGCCCATTTGAAGGCATATTTGTCAGAGTATTTGGCCGTCGTTCAGTGGCCTTTGCATACTGCAGCTTCAGATCACATTTTTATTTCTATTTGCCGCTCATCATTTGCCGCTGTTTGTTGCAATGTTGCCCTTTGGGCTTTCACATGAGTGCTTTGGCCCCGTCCACTGCACACTGTCATGCCCCCAGGCCACGCCTACTGTGCATTGTGCAACTTTCAGTGAAACAAAACAAAAATTGTTTTTGGCGCTAATGCTTTTGTGATGAGTTTTGCCAGGCATAAGAAAAAAATTAAAATTGAAAATGTTTTATTATATTTTTTTCTTCTGCTAAAGAGCCCTTTAAATAAATAATAAATAGACAAAAGTGTTGAATTTTAAATAGATATTGTTTGCAGCAAATGTCCGGCTCTTAATTGATTTCATTTGAGGCATTTCTTGCATACTTTAGCTCTCATTGTTGTTGCTGTGAAATAAATGGGAGCAGAGCAAAAATTACAGAAATTTTGCGGTTTTAGGTCATTTAATTAAATACCCAGAGGTTGCCCACGACAAAGGTGAACTGGAAATATGCACAGCAATTAAAGCCATAATTTAACAATTTAAAGCATGCAAATATTTAGATATTTAGCACTTGATACCAAATTCGAAAATTAACTAAAAATTCCTTGAACTTGTTTATTTCACATTTTAATTGATTTTCTTTTTCTAATTTCCTTGCAGGTAAGCGTAACAGACGTGCAAATTTATGCCATTCTCTTGAATGAATGCAACAACAACAACATCGAGTCAATCACAGGCATTTATATAACATATTTTTAATTTATGCATTTTAGCTCTATAAGCAAGTAAAAGTAGAAAATATTGACACTAAATTTGGGGAACAATAGTTAAGTGGAGCATAACTGGGATGATAGGAGAATACTCTCTATAAGACTTTTTGTCTGATTATTTAGATAGAGAAAAGTCAATTTAGTTGAGTAAAATTCTCAACAAATTCACAAATAAATATATATATACAAATAGATATATCTACATTTTATATATATATATATATATATATATATTTGGTTCATAGAGCCTCTCATAACTCAGCTTTGTTGTGTGTAGAGCTGTCAAACAAATTGAATTATTATTTATTTTCAATTTGTTGGGCGAAAGCAATGCAGCAAATTAAATGCAATTCAATTTGGTCAAAATAAATTGTTTGCCTGTATGAGTGTGCGACTGTGTCTAACTCTCTGTCCCTCCCTCCCTCTCTCCCTCTCTCTCTCGCTGCTAAAAAAAAAATAGAAGGCAGCAAACAATGAGCGATGCGAATGAAGCAAAGAAATACACAACACATGTTTGCGCATGTATACAAAACAAGAAGCAGACAATAAAAGCAAAAGCTGATACAAGTTAACCGCAAAAGAGCTGCCAAGCGATGGCAACGCTGGCCGAGTCGAAGGACACTGGGAACAGGTTAAGTCGCTTTCAAAATGCTGGACAATTTTCCAGTGGCTGGCGCCGCCCGTTGGCAGTTGCTTCATTTTGAGTCAACACGGCAAAGATGGTATCCATCGCAGCCTTTATCCTTTGGCAAAAATTCAATATTTTCCAAACAAATAACAACAACAGCAACAACAATGGCAGCAAGCAACAGCTACGCACTGCGAAGGATAACATATTAAATTTGCCAATAGCATCGGCTGGCAAAAGGACAATGCCATAAAGACAAGAAATCAATTTTTTTATTTTGTCCTTTTCGTTTCCTTGTGCAGAGAAAACAATTTTCCAACAATAAAAAATGGCCCAGGCGCTGACTTGTCGTAGGGTATAGGGCCGGGGGTTATGCCAGGGGGCGTGGTATGTGGGTGGGTTAACAGCCAAGTCGCACACACACACACACACACACACACACACTCAGACATGGACAAGCCTTTAAAATCGAAAGCAAGGGAAACGAGACCAAGCGAAACAAATCATAAAAACTGCTGCGACGACTGACAGAAGGATTGGAAGGGGGAGGGAGCGGAGTGGGGGCAGCTGTTGGTGTTGGGGACTTAAGGTTTTTGCTGTGGCAAGCCATAAAAAAATAAGGCAAAGTGGCGTGTAAGAAAGCCAATAAAAAACGCACGAGAAATGTGAGACAAGTGCAGGAGCAGGAGGAGCAGCAGCAGGAGGAGCAGCAGCAGGAGCAGGAAACCATAGGCAGCTCTCACTCAACAGCAGTTGGGGTTAGCTTATATGTGTGTGCGTGCGTGTGTGTGTGATGTGTGTGGTATGTAGTGAATGTGGTGCGATTGCCGTTAGCTATTGGGATTAGTCAATGGGTAGCACTTTGTGCCGCATTTGAACACCAAGCATATAAAGCCAATGACTTTAATTGAGTAGAAAGATTGAGATGAAATTCCGGATGTGAAACTATTAGAGCCCTGGCATTTCAATTGTGGCTAGCTGCAGACATCTAAGGTAGATGCTGAGAGATTAAATGCAATTATTGGATTGCTCTTTGCGAAGCTGCTTGAAAACAGCAAAACATAGAGCTTTGGGCGAAAATAGTATAATGAAAACATATGGAAAGGAAAATGTGAACAATTGGCTATTTTACTGGAGGAATATAATGGAAATAAATATTAAAATAATAAAATATAGAAATATTTACATAAATGAAAATGAAATTTTGATATAAATAACAATAAGCATATTTTAATATAATTTATTTTTAAGTCATAAATCATTCTATATTCTGACTAAATTTGAGTAGAATTTATAGAAAAAAGGGGGAAAAACAAATAACTACTTTTCTAATGAAAGAACGAATGTTATATATCTATAAATATTAAATATAAATGTTTAATATTAATATTCATTTTTTGTTTGACTAAAGGAAAAAGAGAGAGATATTTATAAACATTTATTACTAATATTTGTTACTTCTTTGATTAAAAAACATTCGAATTCCGTAAGGAAACTTAAAAAAAATATATATACATATATAATAATAATTTAATACTTTGTATTTATTCATAAAATACAACTTCACAAATTGTTTATTATGATAATTTTTCAATATTATTTAATTTATTATATATTTTTCGTTAGCAACAATATCCAAGAACCTAATCTTATTCAAAAGCATGACAAATTACATAAATTATTTTTTTGTAATTTACTATATTATTTAAATTATTATATATATATATTTTTTTTTATTATGTCTTTTTGTTAGCAAGATAATTCAACAGCTTAATCTTACTATTTAAAAAGCATTTTATGACAAATCAAATCAAATCAGTATTTACCTAAAATTTCTTTTTATCAAAATTCATATACATCTTCGAAATATCCCTAAGACTTGTTTAATAGAATTTCGCACTTATTTATGTACATAAGTTATTCACTCGGAGCGCAGTGCAATGGCTTGTCGGCTACTTCCTGCTTTGCTTGCGTGCCATTAATGGAGAGCAATCCTTTTGGCAGCTGGCGCCATGTGTTGTGCTGGGTTGACTGCTGTGCCGAATGTCCTGAGTGTCCTGTTCAGCAGCTGCTAACTAATAACGAGCCTCATTTTGTGTAAATCGATAAAGTTGTTACTTTTTGTATTATGCACGTTCGACCCGCCCAATAAACTTTCGATGTGAGCAAAAAGTTTTGCGCCTCGTCCGGCGACTTCTGGCAACAAATGCGACTCTGCTGCTAAACAAGTGTAGATGGCCAGATAGGAGTTAGAGGTGTGGATGTGTGTGTGTGTGTGTGTGTGTGTTGACACGGGTGTGAGTGTGTGTGTGTGTGTGTCGATGTGTGCTGCTGAGCATATTATCGCATGTTGCATCGTTCAGCGTGTTGACAATTGAATTATTTATGTGCCCCATTTTGTTGGCTGATCTTGTCTGCATTGCTTCTGGCTATTGGCTGTTAGCTGTTGGCTGCTGGACAGCATTCCCTATCGTTGTGTATATGTTTGTTAGTCATTTTGTTTGTGCATTGATTGAATCCTTTCGTGCTGTCCCTCGACTGGCTGGCTCTGGCTATTGTCATATGCGCTTTGTGCACTTTATTGGCGATTACATTCACTCAATAGCTGCTGCTGGCCGGGCGCCTGGCCAAACCTCAATCAACTCGTTTCGTCTCGTCTACGATGAAGAATGCTCGACTGCAGTGGGAGACTTGGGACAGCGACAGCAACAGCGACTGCCTTGTTTGATTGTCATCGTTTGTGGAAATTTGATAAGCGCTTTTTGTTCGTCTTCTCTGTGTCCATGTCTCTCAGTGTGTCTCCTGTTTCTGTTTCTGTTCCTGTTTGTTTAGCTGCCTTCACTCACTCTCTCTCTATCTCTCTCTCTCTCTCTCTCTCTCTCTCACTCTCTCTCTTCCTCTCACCCCCTCTCTCTGTCTCTAAGTCAATATCTATGCGCTTGTTTGCTAGCGAAACTTTGCTGGTTCGTGCCAGGACTCAGTGTCTTGGATCTTTTTAATAATGCGGGTTATGTGATGGATTTATTAAATGCGTGTCTCTCATGTTCCTCCTATCTCCTATCTCTGCATGTGTGTGTGTGTATAGTAAACAACAACAACAACAACGAGAACAACTTGTCATAAAGTTTGTCCTTGCGCTTTGTGCAGTTCCCTTTTCAATTAGTTTGCCATGTGCACATATCAAAATGGAAAAGAAGACAAAAAAAAAAGAGAGATGCCTGAACATGTTCCTCCCGTTATGCAATCTGTTCCTTTGTTCTTAACTATTTCTACTTTTTGTTCAACTATTGAACTTGAGGCATTATTAAATGCAAGTTGAGGCAATCACGTTATGTGAACAGTTAAATTAAGAGGAATATTCTATGAATATTTTTTGCATGTGTATGAAAATGAATGGAGATAAATAAGATAGTGATTGGGATTATATAGGGATATAGGAAATAATTGACATTGACATTAATATCATTTGTAAATGTTTAGGAAAATAGTATATTTATATTTAGTAATAGATATGTAGTAACTTAGTAGTAGTATCAATGGAGTAACAATGAAAATTTAGTAGACTAGTGGTAGATTAATAGTAGCAGTAGTAGTAGTAAAGTTCTAGTAGAAAAGTAGTAGATTTATAGCAGTATCAATAGAATAGTAGTAGTCTATTGGTGAATTAGTAGTAGAAGTAGAAAAGTTATAATGTAAAAGTGGTAGATTTGTAGTAGTAGTAGTAGTAGTAGTAGTAGTAGTAATAGAGTGTCAGTAGATAAGTTGTAGATTAGTCGTAGTAGTAGATGAAAAATAGTAGATTTATAGTAGTAGTAAAATAAAGTAGTAGAGTTTTAGTAACAGTAGTAGTAGAAAAGTAGTAGATTAATCCTGTAATAGTAGTAGTTGAAAAATAGTAGATTTATAGTAGTTAGTAGAGTTTTAGGAATAGTAGCAGTAGAAAAGTAGTAGATTAGTCCTAGCTGTAGTAGTAGCAGTAAATTAGTAGTAGTATATTAGTCCTATTTGTAGTAGTAGTATTGAAGTAGAAGTGGTAGAAATGTAGTAGATTAGTCCTAGCTGTAGTAGTAGCAGTAAACTAGTAGTAGTAGATTAGTCCTAGTTGTAGTAGTAGTAGTAAAGTAGTAGTAGTAGAAAAGTAGTAGATAATCTGTTCACCAGAATATAAAATCATTCAGGCATTCCGTTGCCTCTAAAGCCCCAAATTCAGTTTACAATATGTTCGCTCGCAAATCAAACTCAAACATTTCATTAGTATTCATTCTCCACATACACACACACTCACGTGTACATTCATATGTATATGTATATTCAATTTATAACATTTTTTATGCGACTCTGACAGCATCACACAATTAGTGCAATAAAAAAAGCGGACGGACAGATTTTGGATGTTTGCGCCAATGTGGCGCAATTGCCGACGACAGCCTGCATGCCCATAAGTATGCAATAATAATTGCAAACGATGGGCGCTTACACATCTCGGCCACGCCCCGGCAAGAGTTGAGCGCGCACACACAACGGCAACAAGATAATAAAAATGTTTATGGCTGCTGAAGCGGTTCGCCTAACCGAAACACGACACAAATTTAATGCTGCCTACTTTGTGTGGAGCAAGCGAGAGAGAAGGAGAGAGAGGGAGAGTGAGCGAAAGAGTGGGAGTGTGGGAGAGGGTCGCTCCGTGGGCCTGATAGCTCGGTCTACCCAATTATTTGACCGCAGTTGGCTGCAAACGCCCGAGTAGAACATGACCCGCACTTTTATTTCTTATTTTATGGCCATGCAAATGTCGCACAAGAGTTGCGGAAGAGCGAGAGTGGTACACAAACACACTCAAACACACACACATGCATAATACACAGAGCGCGGCGCCAAAAAGTCGACAACATATGCCAAGGGCACATGAAACGAAATCAATTTGCTTACAGAGCCGCCCCACACGAAAATGTTGATGACCTTGCCGCGCTACAAAGTAGGCTACACTCTGCGTGACTCTATACTTGTGTGTGTGTGTGTGCGCGCGTTTGTGTGTGTTGGGGCATGCGTCTAAATTATAATGGAACCTCGTTAATTTGTGAGCCCAGTCCGGCTCAGAAATCGCGAAATAATCGCATTACAGCCAAAGCTAGAAAAGTTGAAAGAAAGCAAAGCTGAAATCGATTAGCGACGCGTTCTGCTTTATTTCTCATTCATTTCGTTTTCTTTTTGGGGACCTTTGGGCCAGAACTGCTAGCGCCCTGGGGGCACACTTCTGGGCTGCACTTAAGTCACTTTACTGCCGGTTCGACCCCACCTCCTGCCCCCCTCCACCCCGCTTTCATATCACATTATGATGATGATTATTTTTATCGTCGCGTCACGCGATGTTGTCGCCGCAATGCCGCACTGCAAAAATGCCTCATGGAGGAGCCAGGAGGCAGCCATTTCAGGCAACGGCAACGGCAACGGAAGCGGAAACGCCACCAAATGTGTGCGCCAGTGTGTATATGTGTGTGTGTGTGTGGCTAGGCAAACATTTAGCACGCGCTCGTGTGTGTGTGCGTGTGTGTGTGTGTGTGTGTGTGTGTGTGTGTGTGTGCACGACGCCTTTGCAAATGACTGCAGTTAAAAAGTCATCAATGTCTGCCAAAAAACCGAAACTCGCCATTAAATTTTTGCCGCAATTTATTTGACTGTGTATGCATATGTGTGTGTGGGTGTGGGTGTGTGTGTTTGTGTGTGGGGATATTGCGCTGCGATAAGGCATATTTGCGAGCAGCTAGCTACTCAATTCACGAGCGGCGCCTTTCTTCTGACATTTGCCCAATTATATGACGCCTCGTCCTCAGTGTCCATATCAAAAGCGGCCAAACGGCAGACGGCAGACGTCAGAGCTTAAATTTATCAGCGTCATAAAAGCAAACTCTGCAAATGGCGCAGCTTGAAAAATGCTTTTAAAATAAACACACGCAAAAGAGAGAGAGAGAGAGAGAGAGAGAGAGAGAGAGAGAGAGAGGCAGAGAGAGAGAGGGAGAGAGAAAAACCTAATGAAAATATCTACAAAAAATGAAACACAAAAAGAAGAAAAAGATTGTTTGGGCCAAACAGCAAATAACGTAAAAATGTTCATTGATATTCATTTCCAATTGAAAAATGTTAACAAAAATGTTGCTTATACATATGTATATATATTTATATATGTAATTTATATATGATGTATATACATATACATATACATATATACTCCATATGTGCATAGCACGTATGTATAGAAGCTGCAGGTCCAATCACTTGAAGCAGCGCTTTAGGCTAGGCAAAGAGTCAACAGTGCACCAATTGACTAGCATTGCACAGTGGGCTGAGATATCAAATAAATACTGCTTTATAAATGAAAAGCTTCAGCTGAGTTTTTCTATTTTGCTCAACGAGCCTGAGAATTTACTAATATAAAAAACCTTTTCATTTTTTATAATATACACATATATATATGCTTGAGTTCATGCAAAATTGTTCTTAAAATTCGATTTTGCTTTTATTAAATTGATTTAAGTTGAAACTTTTTAAAATTAAATTTAATAAATAATAATAATAAAATAAAATAAATAAATAATGTTTTAATTATAATTTATTTTAATATTCAGTCAAATCTCAAACGATGTGCAATTTCTTCACTTCTTCACTTCTTCTTTAATTATATTATTTTAGAATATTTTTTCATGTATTTTTTTATTTAATTTATTTATTCGTTTTTATTTTATTTATTTATTTTTTTTTTTCAATTAAAATATCATTTCAAATTTTATTTAATATTTATTTTAGGTAATTTTGTAATTACTAAATTACGAAAACCTTTGGTTGTTGCCATAAAACGAAACTGCTAAAAATTGCATTTATATATTAATTTACTTTTTTATAGACTAGAATTGATGTAAAGACCAACTAAAGAATTTAGCACGCGAACGGGGGCCTTAAGCTTAAGCTGCATATATTTTGCCCCAGTGTACAGTGAAATGTAATTTGTAAAGCGGAAAAAAATAGCGTAGCATGTGGTCAAATCGTATCGCAGAGGCCTATGGACTGGGATTGTAACTGCGTTTGCTCCCAATCCCTGCTCAGCAGCAGATCCTACTTCTACTCCTGCTGCTGCAATGCCTACTCCTGCTGCTGCTGCCTGCTTCCTGCTGCAGTTTGTGTTGTCCATAGAAAAAAAAAATCAATGTGCCACACAAATAGCAACACAAACACACATACAAACAACCACAGCCGTGGCCAATGCAGCGCGTTTCCGCAGCCCTGGGAGGCTAGGCCTCAGCCAGAGCCAGAAGCAGAGCTGGAGCCAGGCGCCATGGCGTGCATTATGTGGCCATATGGGCGCCTCTTGGCCGGCGCATGAGTTTGTATACAAATAAACACGGCAATGCACACACACACACAGGCATGCGCTCCGTTCGTTCTGCTTCAACCACACACACACACACATATGCACGCACGTCAACGCTTTTGCCTGCAGTCGGTTTACGTTTAATGCCCATATATTGTTGCCTACTTTTAGGCGAAATACCGTGCAAGGCCCTCCGGCCAGCGGCCAGTGTGTCCCGGCTTGGCCATTTTTAAAGCCCATTTAAATGTGAGCAAACTTTTGCACGTGTGCATCGGGTTGAATAAAAGGCCTGCCTAGAACGCCTCCACTGCCCACTGCCCACTGCCCACTGTCCAGTGCTGCTCAGCTCCAGCGCCACGTTATTTAAACGTATGCTCCACTGAATGACTCACACACACACAGACATACATGAATATATATATATATAAATATATATATATATATATATATATGTATAGATATATATGTATATGTGTAGAGTGTGGGGCTAGGAGTATATACATAGGTATACGGTATACGGTTTGTGTATTGAAAATTGGATTTTCAATTGGTTTGCAAAACGGAAATTAATTCGGGGGCACTGCTCGGTAGACGGAGTCGATGGTGGCTCCTCTACTCCGCATCTCCAGTTGCATCCAGCCTCCAGAATCTGGACTGGTTGAGACTGGGCAATTGGGAACAGGAGCGAAAATGAAGCAATGACGTTTCGTTGGTTGCTGATGGCGACGTTGATGATGGCCAGATCTCTGGCCAGCAATGAGTTTGACGCCAGCTGGAGGAGATGCGATGCAGGAGGAGGATGAGGAGGAGGAGGAGGAGCAGGAGGCGGGTGCGGATGCCGTACTGGCAATGACCACTGGGCCACGGGCGCATTGCATACTTTTTGCCTCAGTGCAAGTGTGTCTATGTGTGTGTGTGTGTGTCTGCCATAAAAATAATGTTCCAAGCTTGCTTTTTTCCGCCTTCTTTTCGAGTTCATTTCGTTTCGCGTGCACTTTAATTAAATTAAGTGAATTTCGCTGCTGCTGATAAGCGGCAAATGAACAGATGAGTGGGCGGTCTGAGTTAAGGTGTGACATTATGTGGGGGCGTGGCAGCAGCGGAAA
The DNA here is from genome assembly GCF_054131065.1 of Drosophila arizonae. NCBI lineage: Eukaryota > Metazoa > Arthropoda > Insecta > Diptera > Drosophilidae > Drosophila > Drosophila arizonae. The sequence continues at coordinate 19,607,243 of NC_142925.1, read as the reverse complement.
TGAGCAGTGAAAGCGCATATAATATGTTTGTTTGTGCGTTAGTGGCACTGGAAATTTATGGCGCAGTTATAAAGATTTTATAGCAACTAATTGGCATTTGGCTAAAATCAATTAAATAAATTAATTATATATCTGCTGGACAGCATGCCACGTCTTCTTTAATTAAAGAGATTTTTTAGAGTGACCATACTGGAGTTGCCATAAATATTTATAGCAAATCTGTAAATGGAATTTATTATACATTTTATACCAACTTTGCCTACAAATGATGAGTTAATGCTCTGACAATTCTTTATCATATCATTCATTTGCTTTGTGCCATTCTCCGATCATATTATTATCATACACATAAAGCCATTCAGCTCTATTCCATGCACCTGATCACAGTTAAATACGAACCTAGGCAGCGGCAGCGGTTGGGAGCATTTTCAATTAGCACAAAGTCTCTGCTGATTAGCTTTTTGCTCTCGGCTCGCCGGTGATAACTAATCCGAAATCCCCTCGATAATTGTCGCCCGAGCAACGTGAAAATTAAAACAACAATGTGTGTAAGTGTGTGTGTGTGTGTGTGTGGTACATTGTGTCGCCGCACCGGGCCAGCTGGCAGCTAACAGAGGAGGCGGCATAGAATGTAAATCCTGCCGAGGGACGACTGCTGGCTGAAGGGGCTGAAGGAGAAGGAAGGGAGGGCAGCGGAGGATGACATGCTAGATGCACACACACAGATAGAGTTCGCACACACATATGCATATATGTATGCTCTGCGCGGGAATCTGTTGCAAATCCCAAAAGTATGCAATGCAATGGCAGGCATTGAATGAATGAACGCATGATTGAAAAAAAACATTACACACACGCAAAAACACGCACACACACACACACATATTTATACACATACAGTCGCACACTGACAGCGGGGCATTGTTTTGCACACATTTCGCTCGGCTTTTTGAAGCGGTTTTCAGGCATCGAGTTCAGTGACTGCAGAGGCGGGCAGACAGCCAGTTAAAAGGAGAGAGAGAGAGAGAGAGAGAGAGAGAGAGAGGACGAAGACTGAGCGAAAGGGAGGAGGAACCTAACGCCGGCTGTTGCTTTTCCTGTGGCGCATTCCATTTGTGCATTGTCTAAAGGCAAAACGCTTAACATGCACCGCTGCTCCTCGTGCCACACCCACACACACTCCGCCCCCTTTGCCTGACTTGCATTAGTTTTGTTGCGCTGCAAACACTTTGCCTTTGGCTCGCTTAGCGCGCGCTCTATACATAAACAAATATTGACCATTTGCCTTTGCCAATTTGTTTGCATTTTACGAAAATATTTTCATTTTCATTTCCGGGCCACGCCTCCCAAACGCCCGCCGTGTCGTCTGACAATATTGAAAATTAAACCGAACGTAGCGCAATTCCAATTGCAGCGCACGTAAAACTCTTTTCTTTCTTTTCCCTCTATTTTCATATATATACATATATTTGAAATGGAAAATTGTTGTTTTCATTTTGCTGAGCTACTTTTTGTTTAATTTCATATTTTTTCTCTCAATTATTAGGAACATTTTGCTTTTGTCAATTTGCAGTTGTTGCTATTTACAATTGTAAATTGCATTTTGATTTTCAGCATTTCGTGTTAGTGTATGTGTGTGTGTGTGTGTGTGCGTGTGTGTGTGTGTCCTGCCTGGCAAGTGGTATAAATTGAGATGCTTCGTTACACGCTCAAAATAGTTTTCAATAGCAAGTGTCACATGCAATGTGTGTGCGTGTGTGTGTGTGTGTGTGTGTGTGTGTGTGTTGGACGTTTAAGTGCCAAAGCTTGTAGTGCCGTTAGTTCTGCACTTAATTTGCCAACTGTCGCAGCTTAAAAATAAAAAATTAAAAAGAAAAAAAGATAAATTAAATTTGCTTAAAATGTACATGATATTGCTTTTGAATTTTCCAAAGGTTTTCTCTATGAAAATATGCAATCACGTCTATTGTGAATTGAAATCAAATCAAGTTTTAGACTACAAATATGCCAGGCTGAAGAAGAAGCAGCACCTGTCCAGAATTTAGAGCAGTAAATCAATGAAATTTTCTAATTGCTGAAAATAGAGAGCGACAATTTATAGCAAACGTAGTTACAGCTCCATTTGAGCTGCTATAAATTTGGGGAGGGGCACTTCAATGCTCAGCCCATGTCAGCGCTTGGAGCATGCTGAAAATTGCATAATGCAGGCAACGAGCGCTTGCTGGTCATCAATTTCAGCTGAGCAAACAGCATTTGCATTTTATGGCAAACTCATTGTCTAGGTCTAACCCTCTGGCATCTGGCATTTGTAATGCATACCAAGGCAACCAACCGCCAAACAGTTTTAAATTTGCATAAAAATCCATTTTATTAACATTCAAAGCCGATTTCTATCGTCGCCAAATTGAAGAAAAGTAGCTAAACTTGAAAAGGACTCGCACAAAAAGTGAAAAAAAAAATGGGGGGGGGGGGATAAAAAACTAAACAGAAATAGGGGTGGCGCTACCCTCGGCAAATGCCATGTAAAATGCTCGGGCTAGCAAAGTGCAAGAAAAATTCCTTTGCACTCAACAAAGGAGAAATAAATAACTTTCGAGTCAGATTAGCCAACTTGTCACGAAATGCAAAATGACATTTAATACCCAACGTTCTCCTCATCGTCGTCCCCGTCGTCGTTCGCTGAGTGCCTTTGGCCGGGCGTCCTCACTCGATGCCGGTCCGTCGCCAAGACGCATGTCGGCAATGCGATACGATGCGACGATATACATGACTGGACTTGACTTGCACTTGGCATGAAAACATGAAAAATTCCTTAGCCTCCTCCAATGCGGCGGACACAATCCTCACGGACGCACAACGCTCATGCAGCCGTACCGTAGTCGGAGTCGGAATCGGAGTCGGAGTCAGAGTCGGAGTCGGAGGATGCCAGACGACGGCGACAGCCAGCAACATTGTTTCGAGCGTAGCGAAGAAGAAAAATGGCTCTGAAATGCCAGGCCAATGCCAGAGCTATATCAGACCTAAAAAAAAAAAAAAAAATCAACAAAAAATAGAAAAATATATATATAAAAGTAAAATAAAGGGAAAAAGTAATCATTGCAATTTAAAGCGGATAATCTGCACAAGGCTTTGGTGACAACACTGGAAAAAAAGCGAATGTAAATCTCCCTCTCTCTCTCTCTCTTTCTCTGTCTCTCTCGGAAAGGGTTCGAGATGGTGCGGTGTGACTGCTATAAAAATGCAGTGAGAATAACAGCGCGATTGCAGCGCGCGCACAATGCAAATATGCTGTACGTCTCACTGTCCAACTGTCCGACTGTCTGCCTGCTCGGCTGTCCGCCTGTCCGGCTGTCCGTCTATCTGCACGTCTCTTTCCAGCACTCACTCGTTCGCTCTGTGTGCGTGAGTGGACACCATTTGCAATTTTCACACTCGTTTTTCCTTGCTTCGTTTTGGAGCATTTTAAAAATCTTTCTCTACTCTTTTTTTGTCTCGGCCGCGTGGAGGGAGCCAGTCATGCAGATTACAATCGAAATGACATGAAAATGTTTGGTGTGGCACTGGGAGTAAAAAAAAAAGAAGAAGAGACAGAAATCTGAGCAGGAGTAAAAGTGGAAATAGAAGCAGCCGCAGCAGCAGCAGCAGCAGAACAGAACCGAAGAGAGCAATCGGCTAGCTAAATGTGTGGCACATTGAGCCAACAAGAAATTGGCCTGCACGCCCAGCCCCCTTCACGCCCCCTACTGCGAGGCGGCGCACACACTAGACAAGCTCCACTTGCCATTTGAGATAATGTCTGCCACGTCGCCATTAGAGCCAAGAACGTGCGCAAGTCCCTCGAGCTGGTGGAGTCTCTGTCTCGCCTGAGCAAGAATAATATCTTATTTGATTGCAATGCCAAATGCAATTTAAATATTTGCCAAGTGACATTGAAAATAACTAACACGAATACACATATATATGTATGCAGTCGGAGCTAGGTGCCATAATTCTCAACAAATTCAGTTTATTTGTGTTGCAGTGTTGAAAACTGGGCTGCAAATTAGTGTATTCACGTTAATGAAGAGATGCCAGCTCAATTAGTAAAAGTGGGCTTGACATTGAAGTCTGAATAGTTGATGCTGCTTTTGATGTTTTCTATAAATATGTTGCTGAAATTGTTTAGAATATTTTATTCTTGCGGTTCAAGCTAGGACTGTGACTTTATAGAGTATATTTTTTACAATTTAATAATGCAATTCAATATTTTATATTCAAATATAATTTATGAAGATATTTTTTATGATATTATCAATATCTATTAAAAATTAAATTTGGTGTTCCTTATTATTTATAAAATAATATTATTTTTATATATAATTTATATTTTTTAATTTAATTATTTTTTTGTTTATTCTATTTATTTATTTATCTATTTTATTTTATTTTCTACATATTTTATTATTATTATAATATTTTATTTTATATTATTTTAAAATTTTATTTTTTATTTTTCTTTTTTTTTATTATTTTTTATAATTTTATTTATTTTCTTATTTATTTATTTAATTATTATATTTGTTTATTTATTATATACATATTTTTATTTTATTTATTTAATTTATTTTATATTTATTTTATTTATTTATCATATATCTGTTATTTATTTATATTTTTTTTAATATTATTATTTTTGATATTATTTTTTTAATATTATTTCAGCAAGAAATTTAAAAACCTAAAAATTTAGGTTTTTATTGAAAAGTGTGTGTAACTGGATTCTAGTTTTCCTTTTACTCTATTCACAACCATTTCATATTCATAAGTAACTAACCTTGTCCCTAAAGAGTTTCATAATTGATACACTCATACACACTCTAGCTCACTTTACTTAGCTGCATAAGAACTGCATCGATTTAGCCATAAAATTGAACATTCAAACAAAGTATGTTGCCTGCACATTTAGGTAGTGAATTGACCTATTTGATCGACTCGCAACCAAATCGGGCTGAATCACATGGTCGACGCTTCATGGCAACGGTTGCTTGCCAATCAGCTGCAATTAACCCAGATACGAGGCATGCCAACGCAAGCGATGGCAACAAGTAACAGTGCCAGCAACTGTGCAACTGGCAACTGTGCAACTGTGCAACTGCCAAGTGGCACACTAAAGAATCACATTTGTATTTAATTATTGGAAATTAGAGCAGGAGTCTGCGCTGCCGCGCCTGTGAATGCAAGGGGAGCAGCCGCGTTTTATAGACAGTTTGTAAAAGCATTTAAAATCAAGTGACAAACTGGTAAAGAGAGAGTGTTAGAGATAGTGATAGAGAGAGCGAGAGAGTGGGAGAGTGGGATAGAGAGATAGACAGACACAGATGCGACTGGTTTGCCATCATTGAATCTGTTGCTGCTGCTGCGACTGGAACTGTAAGTGCTGCCGTTGCTGTTGTTGAATAAACTCAATCGAAGCATTAAATTACAGCCAATGGCGCCAATAAGCACAAACAAATAATCCAAAAGTGCCTGTGCGAGGCAGCGAACGGGTTTTCGCCATTGCCTTTGAAGCCAGCCCGCATGTTGCCTGCTTTCAGGCTGCTGTTGCTGCTGCTGCTGTTGCTGCACGACTCGCAGTTCGTAAATTGATGTGCAAAGAAATTTGTTTGCTTGGCGTCAATAAATATTTTGTGTATTGATCAAAATTGCAAATCATCGGCAGCAACAAATTGCATGCAAATTATTGTTTGGCTCACAAACATTTCAGGTTCTGTGTGCGACAAATAATTGAGCTAATTAATTGGCAACAAATATTTCTTTCTGCTTCCACTTGTTCAGCAGCCAGTAATTTTATTGTGATGCCAACGGCGCTATAATAGACTAAAGCAAATCCGTTGGCCTATCAAAATGCATTTTATTCACTGCACACAAATTGGATTAAATTTATTTTGTGCAACAATAAAAAATTGCTTTTAAAATCCATTTATACCCAGCATAGGCAAAGAGAGTGGGTGGGGAGTGTAAGGCGTGAACTGTAAAGATTTGTATTGGAAGAGGAAGAGAGAGAAAGAGAGGGAGAAGTAAGGAATACCTGAGATATGCATCAATTATTTTATATAGTATTATTTGGATATACTTTAATTTATTTTTTATTTTTTGTACAGAGAGTATGTAGCTCAAAAATTATTTGATTTAAATTTTTTTAATTTGATTTAATTTTTTTACTTAATCAAATATAATTGATTTTTATATCTAATCGATATCATTGGATCGCCCATTTTTCTACAGGGTATCTCCCAGTCTATCGATTGCCAATCGACCGCCTTCTGTTTTTGCTACATATTTTTTTTATGCATTCGCCCAGCATTTGTCAAGCTGAATTGGCATTGAGAAATATGCAAACAAATATTTGTGCAAGTATTTTTGCAATTCGTGTTATTTGCCAAATAACATCAACAGTGAATAAAATTTTGTTTATGTGTATGTGTGTGTGGGTGTTTGTGCAGACTGAAAAAATTTTTTTTAACAACAATTATATGAAAGTTAGCGGCTGGGAAAAAGTTTTCTCTCTCTCTCTCTGTCTTTCTCCCTCTCTGTGTTTTATTTTGTTCACGCCATAAATCTTGCAGAGCTTTCATTGCGTCATAAATTGTGAATGCCAACAAAAAGAAGAAGCAACAAAAAAAAAAAAAAACAAAAACAAAAAATAAAAGTGAAAATTGTGAACTACGTGCTCCTGTTTCGAGCCCAGGCAAACAATCAATTTATGCATACATATAAATATTTTGCATGCTTTTCGCTTCCTTTTTCCTCTCTTTTTTTGCGGACAAAGGACTCGGCCATGGGCGTAGGCGGGGGCAGCTTCGTTCGCCTGGGCATGTGTAAATATTTGTTAACTTCATTTGCTCTGAATTAAATATAATTTACATGCATATTTGTTTGACAGTCTGCGCACCCAATTCGCCGCACACACACACACACACACACGTACACTCGCTGAAATTGTATTAAATCTTTTTTCTACATGCCACGTTGCATGCAGCCGACTGCCCCGGGGCATTAGTCCGAACTCATTATAATTATTGTTGACATTTAGGCCACCACTCAAAAAAGTACAGAAAAACACAAAAAAAAGGGGGAAAAAAAACAACGTATGTAAAGGTACTTGATGATTCGGCGGCTTAATCCGTGGCCATAATTACACCTGCTAATGATGCGAAATTACTTTTTATCGATTTAATATGAGGTTTGTTTGGCTTTTTTCCATTTTACTGTTGTTTGGGATTTTTTTTTTTTTTTTTTTTTTTTTGTGCAGCTTGATTGCATATCTGCAGTCAACATTTTCACATTACGTGCAGTTAATTGTTTTTCTTTCTCCCTTTTCTCATTTTGAGTGAGAGAATTTTCATATTCGAAATTATGACATGACAGCACGGCAGCAATGCGTCATTTTGACTGCATTGAATCAATCAGATTTCCGTTATGGATCAAACATATATCTAAAAGGTTTCATTGTATTTGTGGGGCACTGATGTTTTATACAATGTTATTAAAATATCAGGAAAAATTCGAGTGTCTCTTTATTCAAGTTTTGAGCTTGCAGATAATTATGTATTCATGTATAAAAAATATGTTCTCTATATATTTTATAGATTTCCTTAAATATAATATATTATTTTATTAAATATATTTAATTTAATATATTTATATTAAAATTTGAAAAAAATTCTCTCTGAATATTAAAGTGTTAAGCTGTTATATATATACATACATATATGGGGCATTAGGTCTCTAATGTTACTTCCTTTATGCCTATTTTATATGCTAGCTCTGAAATAAATTAACCTTAAGAGATCAAAGCTTTATCGTGATTTATTAAATCACATTGAAAATACACTTAAATAAAACATTAAGGTAAGCCCTTTCACTGGCAATTTATATGAACGTTATTCAACACTGTTGCGCATAATTTATGCAGTTGGCAACACGCTAACATAAATTTAGGTTAGAATGCGTGAAGCGTGAAGCATAAACATTAATGACGTCACAGTTTCACTCAGACTAAGGCTAATATGAACAAAAGAATTATTATATTCTTAAGAGAAATTTTATGAACTGTTTTTAATCTTTGTGTATTATATTTTTTAAATGTTATTAATAAACAGAAAGAGAAATTTCATGAACTGATTATAAACTTTGTGTATCATATTTTTTAAATATTATAAATAAATAATTTATAAACATTTTAGAAACATGAATTCTAAACAGAAATTTTTAACTATTTCCAGGGTCGTTGTAATCGTGACAAACCGCCGTGCAAATACTTTCATCCACCACAGCATCTGAAGGATCAGCTGTTGATAAACGGACGCAATCATCTGGCACTCAAGAATGCACTGATGCAACAAATGGGCATGGCGCCCGGCCAGCAGGTCATATCGGGCCAAGTGCCAGCCGTGGTAAGTACACGCCCCCTGCCCACTGCCCCCTACCCACTACCCCAAAAAGCCGCATAATACTTTAATTGAATATCCTAAGCGCTGGCAAACTGTGGCCCAGCGCGCGAGCGACAGGCGACTAACAAATTTGTGCTATATGAATATTTATAAGCGGATATCCCACTTCAATTTCCACTTGCCTGCGCCCTGCTGCATGACTTTGAATAACACAGAATCGTGTCCGTCCCCCCTGTCCGAAAATGTTGAATGCGCGAAAATGAGCAGGGCGAGGGTGAGACGTAAAGACGGAACATATAATATACTTATAGAAGAAATTCGAGTCACTTTTTGCCCGGTTCGCCCGGGCG